>NC_055669.1:2361306-2697612 GCF_017976325.1 Chelmon rostratus | reverse complement strand
AAAAAGATTTAGGAAGATAAAGTGGGATACATTGAAACAGATAAAGAAACTTGGGGAGCACATTCATTTTGACAGTTCACTTTCCCTGCCAAGGATAGGTGAAGTGATTTCCATTTCTTCAGGTCTAATTTTACGTTATCAAATAGCCAACAGAAGTTTTCTTGGTATAGTTTTTGCATGTCTCTTGTAATATTAATGCCCAAGTATTTAAAGCCAGTTTTTGACATTTTGAATGGAAGAACACCATCTTGTATTCGAAGAGCCAAATCATTAATAGGATAACATTCACTTTTACTGAAGTTCAGTTTGTACCCTGAAAAAGAACCAAATCTTCCCAGGGCGTGGATAATATGGGGAGCGCATAAAACAGGGTCAGATACATACATTAATAAATCATCTGCATAAAGAGATACTCTATGCCCCCCCCCCTAAAAATCCCAGTAATTGATGGTAGCGTTTTTAGTGTAATGGACAAGGGCTCAATGGCCAAGGCAAATAACAATGGACTGATTGGGCAGCCCTGACGGGTACCCCTTGACAGATGGAAATATTGTGAACGTTTACCATTTGTAGTTACAGAGGCTTTGGGTGAGGTGTACAAAAGTCTGATCCATGAAATAAAATTGGGGCCATATCCGAATTTCTTTAAACAAGCAAATAAATATCTCCATTCTACCCTATCAAATGCTTTCTCTGTGTGCAGCGCGATGACCACTTCGGGCACCACGCTGGACACAGAAAAATGGATAACATTCAAAAGCCGACGGATATTAGTAAATGAATGACGACCTAAAATAAAACCAGTTTGGTCAGTAGATATCACGTCGTGCATTGTGGTTTCTAGATGTAGGGCAAGGACTTTGGCCAGAATTTTCACATCGCAATTTAGGAGGGAGATGGGACGATACAGGCCACATTCTGTGCTGTCTTTACCTGGCTTCAGTAAAAGGATAATTGATGCTTCAGTCAAAGTCTGTGGGAGTGATCCACGGGATAAAGAATCATTAAACATGTCCAGCAATAATGGTAATAATTTCTCAGAAAACTTTTTAAAAACCTCTATGGGGTATCCGTCAGGGCCAGGAGCCTTGCCATTTTGCATTGCCTTTATTGCAGTAGTGACTTCTGTACTGCTTAGTGGAAGCTCGGTTTCAGTCCTATGTGTTGTTGTGATAGAGGGAGCCTGAAGGTTATTGAGAAAATGTTCCATGTCAGAGCAATCGCTTATTACTTCTGATGTATACAGTTTTGAGTAAAATGAGACAAATGTTTCTTTAATTTCTTCTGGGTAAAAAGTTAATTCACCATTATCTTTTTGTATTTGTGGGATTTGTTGAGAGGCTGAGCGGCACTTAAGTTGGCGTGCTAATAATCGTCCAGCCTTGTCGCCATGCTCATAGATATACCCCCGTGATTTTAATAGAAGACGTTCTGTTTTTTCAGTTGAAAGCAAGTTAAATTGTGTTTGGAGGTCCAGCTTCCTTTTGTATAACTCAGGGGAAGGAGAGACAGAGTACTGGGCATCCACCATAGATATGGCTTTAATAAGCTCCTCATGCTTAATTCTCTTCATTTTATTGATTTTAGCCGAATATGAAATAATCTCACCCCTAATTACAGCTTTTAGTGACTCCCACAGAAGAGAAGGGGAAATGTCATCTTTTTTGTTGAAATTTATAAAGTCATCTAATTTTTGGAATATCAGATGTGAGGCCATCTTTAATGTGCTGAAACCACTCAGACAAGATTAGACTTTGACAGATTTGTTTGATTTTACTTAGTTGTGGTTATGGACTTTATTATTGTTTTTGATGGTTGCTATGGAAACGGGCTAAAACTAAGCGTGACGTCAAAAGATCAAAGCCCTTTTCTGCTCCACGAGTGACGTATCAAATGACTGGTGCGGGTCCAGAAACAAGAAAAACCCCAAAACATAAAAAGAAGTACAAAAAAAAGGAGGAGGAGTGAAGAGTCCAATTACTCCTCAACATTCCTGGTAAGTCCATTACCCGACAACCAACTAAGAAAACTAGGAACTATCTGACTGCCCAAAAGAGGCAGCGCCATCGCCAAACATTACAACAATCCCATTATTAACATCTGTTAACTGCTTAGCACTAAACTAAAGATTACCGGACAACTATCAATAGGTCTATAACAGCAAAAAGGGTGAAATGGCACACTAACATGCGAGGGGGAAAATAAATGAATAAAATAAATAAATAAAAAGAAAAAAAGGCATGTTATAAGGATAACAGTTATAATCATGGCATGACTATAAAAACAATGAAGCCATAATGTCATTTAAATAAAATGAACACAAATACACAATAACCAATGATCTGCCTCCACTATCACAACAGTGAAAGTAAATTAATTAAAACTAACACAAATACACAGTCACACATGACCTGCATAACTTTGCATATTATATCCTGCCTATGCAATTGGTTGCATAGTAGCTTTAAGGATGTGCATGCGCACAAACGCTCATTTTTATGCCCCTGCATTACTGTTGGCTCATCCAATCAAACACAAGTACCAGTTACTGCTCATATACATTTACACATCACCAATCCATAGGAAACTTTAATGCCCAGAATAAAAGGCTGGCTATGGTAATATGGAACATGTAACGGGGCTGCCTGAAAACTATATTAAGGCACATCAACTTTGGTTGCAGAAAGGGAAAAACAAGAGCAAAACTGTACAGCTACATAATGCCTCAACGGAAGTGTAAGACAAAAAATAAACAAGGAAGACCCACAAAGCATGCTCCTGTATGAGCATATCAGACCAAAGTCCAGAAAAACTTTTCAGGACTAACCTCCTGAAGCCTATGCCTCAGCGTTCTGTGGCAAAAACAAGGAAAGAAACGTGCTGGGGAGGCTCTAAGCCTGATTCAATACTGCGATCATCATGCTGAGAAATGTACATAACATTGTTCAGGTTATCTTACCCGGGGCTGGAGTTCGGCAGAAGCAAAAGAGAGTCAGGCTTACTGTGACCATGACAGCATACCATTTCCCGCAGCAAAGTCTAAAAGTTTTTAATGCACTGCAGGGCTTTCTTCGGGTTGTCGAAGCGGTATTTAACTCCTCCAGGCGCTGTGAAGGAAAGGACAGCAGGGTATCCAATGCTGAACGGGATTTTGGCCGAGTGAAGTAAACGTTTGCAGTCCAAAAACGAGTGTCGTCGGTCCTGCGTGGCCTTCGAAAAATCCTGATAGAAGCTTATTTTGTGTCCCTGCCAGCGGACATCTCCCATCTCCCTAGACAGACTTCGCTCCTTCTGTTGGAATCTCAAAAAGCGCACAATGAATGGCCACGGCGGAGCTCCGGGTTTAGCCGGCGCCAACGCTCTGTGTGCGCGTTCTAGGTCAAGGCCTCCTGGGAAGTCCTCGTGAAGAATCTCCGGGAGTGTATCCTTTAAAAAGGCTATAGCATCTTTATCCTCGGCGCGCTCTGGAAATCCGTAAATGCGTTAGTTCCCTCGTCTTTCTCTGTCCTCATACTCAACCAATTTGGCATTCAGCTTCTCGACATCTGAGGCTAAAGCCAGGGGACAGTCACGACGTTGCGCCTCCACGCCTTCAAGCATGTCTAGCTGAGCCTTCGCACTGGACATTCGGGTTAGCACGTCGGCTAATTTCTCCTCAACTGCAGAAACGGCTCTCCTCGTCTCCGACAGCTCTCTTTGTAGTTCTGTAAAATGCCTCGATTGGTCCTCGGATAACTTCTGAAGAAGCTCGAGTATCACAGTGTTGGAGGACGGCTCGGCTACAGCAGTATCCGAAGTGTTTGAAGTAGTCTGCTCAGTCCTGGAGTTAGCATTAGCCTTGGAGCCATCAGGCTGTTGAGCTGCATTAACGTCGTTCTTTCGCGGATTCGGCATTTTGCTTGCAACCAAAAGATGTAAAGAGTCTAATGACTTATGAACCAAATTAAAACAAAGCGAATAAAACAGATGAAAACAAAATTAGCGGCGACAGCACCGGAAGCTCAAGTTTAGGCAGCCATCTTCGGTGGCGTCCAAACGTTATTACCCTTTTCCCCACAGGTTTATCTTAAATTATCTTTGTTTTAAGATAGACTTGAAAAGATGTGAACCCATCTTCAATGTGCTGAAACCCTTCAGACAATATTAGACTTTGACAGATTTGTTTGATTTTACTTAGTTGCGGTTACGGACTTTATTATTGTTTTTGACGGTTGCTATGGAAACGGGCTAAAACTCAAGCGATAAGCGTGACGTCAGTGGATCAAGGCCCTTTTCTGCTGATCCCTTGATCAAGTGACGTCACGGATCAAGGACTGGTGCGGGACCAGAAATTTATGACTTTGAGATGTTTTACCAGATTCAGTCAGTGGCAGCCTCCAGGAGGCTTTTCCGTGCTCACTTGTGACCGTGAGGTTTTGCTGGACTCTCTGCATCTGCCAGGTGACAAAACTGAGGTAGCCTACGTTTATTTCACTTTTTCTTCCCGACAGGTTTTTATCTTAAATTATCTTTATGTTTTAAGATAGACTTGAAAAGATGTGAAGCCGTCTTTAATGAGCGGAAACTCCTCAGACAATATTGGACTTTGACAGATTTGTTTGATTTTACTTAGTTGCGGTTATGGACTTTATTATTGTTTTTGATGGTTGCTATGGAAACGATTTGGCATCTGAGGCTAAAGCCAGGGGACAGTCACTACGTTGCGCCTCCGCGTCTTCACGCATGTCTAGTTGAGCCTCCGCACTGGACATTCGGGTTAGCACGTCGGCTAATTTCTCCTCAACTGCAGAAACGGCTCTCCTCGTCTCCGACAGCTCTCTTTGTAGTTCTGTAAAATGCCTCGATTGGTCCTCGGATAACTTCTGAAGAAGCTCGAGTATCACGGTGTTGGAGGACGGCTCGGCTACAGCAGTATCCGAAGTGTTTGAAGTAGTCTGCTCAGTCCTGGAGTTAGCATTAGCCTTGGAGCCATCGGGCTGTTGAGCTGCATTAACGTCGTTCTTTCGCGGATTCGGCATTTTGCTTGCAACCAAAAGATGTAAAGAGTCTAATGACTTATGAACCAAATTAAAACAAAGCTAATAAAACAGATGAAAACAAAATTAGCGGCGACAGCACCGGGAGCTCAAGTTTAGGCAGCCATCTTTGGTGTCGTCCAAACGTCATCACCCTTTTCCCCACAGGTTTATCTAAACTGAGGTACGTTTACTTAACTTTTGTTTCCACAGGTTTTGGCAGATGTTTCGCAGGGGAGCCGGAAGTCCTCAGACAATATGAGGCTTGGACACGACAAAAGGCATCTGCCGGGGGACAACAACTGAGGTAGCCTCCGTTTATTTCACTTTTTTTCCACAGGTTTATCTTCAAATATCTTATTGTTTTAAGATAAACCTGAAAAGATGTTAACCCATCTTTAATGTACTGAAGCCCCTCAGACAATATTAGACTTGGAGAGGATGACGAGCATTTGCTGAGGGACAACAACTGTGGTACATTAACTTAACTTGTGTTTGGACAGGTTTTGGCAGATGTTTCGCAGGTGAGCCGAAACTCCTCATATAATATGAGTCTTGGACACGACAAAAAGCATCAGCCGGAGAAAAAAACTGAGGTACGTTTACTGGACTTTTGTTTCCACAGGGACAAAACCTGAGGTACGTTTACTGAACTTTTGTTTCCACTGATTTTTGCAGATGTTTCCCAGGGGAACCCCGGTGATGGTGAGGATGGAAAAGCCCCAGGTCTGTGTTGTCGGCTCGCAGTTTGAGGGAGAACTGCTGAGCCCCGGAGATTACGAGAAAGACCAAGCGCCGGGGGGACCAAGCTCAGGTACGTTTGCTAAACTTTTGTTTTCACAGGTTTTGGCAGATGTTTCGCAGGGGAGCCGGAAGTCCTCAGACAATGTGAGGCTTGGACACGACAAAAGGCATCTGCCGGGGGACAACAACTGAGGTAGCCTCCGTTTATTTCACTTTTTTTCCACAGGTTTATCTTCAAATATCTTATTGTTTTAAGATAAACCTGAAAAGATGTTAACCCATCTTTAATGTACTGAAGCCCCTCAGACAATATTAGACTTGGAGAGGATGACGAGCATTTGCTGAGGGACAACAACTGTGGTACATTAACTTAACTTGTGTTTGGACAGGTTTTGGCAGATGTTTCGCAGGTGAGCCGAAACTCCTCATATAATATGAGTCTTGGACACGACAAAAAGCATCAGCCGGAGAAAAAAACTGAGGTACGTTTACTGGACTTTTGTTTCCACAGGGACAAAACCTGATGTACGTTTACTGAACTTTTGTTTCCACTGATTTTTGCAGATGTTTCCCAGGAGAGCCCCGGTGATGGTGAGGATGGAAAAGCCCCAGGTCTGTGTTGTCGGCTCGCAGTTTGAGGGAGAACTGCTGAGCCCCGGAGATTACGAGAAAGACCAAGCACCGGGGGGACCAAGCTCAGGTACGTTTGCTTAACTTTTGTTTCCACAGGTTTTGGCAGATGTTTCGCAGGGGGGCCAAAAGTCCTCAGACAATATGAGGCTTGGACACGATGAAGAGCATCGGCCGGGGGACAACACCTGAGGTAGCCTACGTTTATTTTCACTTTGGAAATTTTTTATACTGGTTGTTGTTTCGATTACACTGGTTGTTGTTTTTTATCACTGGTTGTGTTTTTGTATTACTGGTTGTTGTTTTTATTATGCTACTCTTTGTTTTATTATGCTGGTTGTTGTGTTTTTATCACTGTTTATTGTATTTATTTTACAGGTTGTTGTTGTTTTATATTGGTTGTTGTTTATATTATACTTGTTGTTGTTCATATTATGCTGGTTGTTTTTTATCACTGGTTGTTGTATTTTTATTGCAGGTTGTTTTTCATTATACAGGCAGTTATTTTTATTCCATTGGTTATTGTATTTTTATTATACTTATTGTTGTTTTTGTTATATTAGTTGTTATATTTATTACACTGGTTATTGTATTTTTATTACTGGATGTTGTTTCTATTGTACTGATTGTTATTTTCATTATATTGGTTGTTGTTTTTATGATACTGGTTTTTGTTTGTATTATACTAGTTTTTGTTTTTATGATGCTGCTTGTTGTTTTTTATCACTAGTTGTTGTGTTTATAGCACTGGTTGGTGTTCTCCGAGTAGTGTTTACAGGAGTGTTTACGACGGTTTACTGTGTTTTAAAAGGTTTCACTGGATTTAGGTCTGGTGGCCACCTTTTAATATAGCGGCTGTGGCGAGCACAACCTTCACACTGCCCCAGAGGAGATGTGAGCCCCGGTGATGCTGAGGATGGAAAAGCGCCAGGTCTGTGTTGTCGGCTCGCAGTTTGAGGGAGTACTGCTGAGCCCCGGAGATTACGAGAAAGACCAAGCGCCGGGGGGACCAAGCTCAGGTACGTTTACTTAACTTTTGTTTCCACAGGTTTTGGCAGATGTTTCGCAGGGGGGCCGGAAGTCCTCAGACAATATGAGGCTTGAACACGACAAAAGGCATCTGCCGGGGGACAAAAACTGAGGTAGCCTCCGTTTATTTCACTTTTTTTCCACAGGTTTATCTTCAAATATCTTATTGTTTTAAGATAAACCTGAAAAGATGTTAACCCATCTTTAATGTACTGAAGCCCCTCAGACAATATTAGACTTGGAGAGGATGACGAGCATTTGCTGAGGGACAAAAACTGTGGTACTTACTTAACTTGTGTTTGGACAGGTTTTGGCAGATGTTTCGCAGGTGAGCCGAAACTCCTCATATAATATGAGTCTTGGACACGACAAAAAGCATCAGCCGGAGAAAAAAACTGAGGTACGTTTACTGGACTTTTGTTTCCACAGGGACAAAACCTGAGGTACGTTTACTGAACTTTTGTTTCCACTGATTTTTGCAGATGTTTCCCAGGAGAGCCCCGGTGATGGTGAGGATGGAAAAGCCCCAGGTCTGTGTTGTCGGCTCGCAGTTTGAGGGAGAACTGCTGAGCCCCGGAGATTACGAGAAAGACCAAGCGCCGGGGGGACCAAGCTCAGGTACGTTTGCTAAACTTTTGTTTTCACAGGTTTTGGCAGATGTTTCGCAGGGGAGCCGGAAGTCCTCAGACAATATGAGGCTTGGACACGACAAAAGGCATCTGCCGGCGGACAACAACTGAGGTAGCCTCCGTTTATTTCACTTTTTTTCCACAGGTTTATCTTCAAATATCTTATTGTTTTAAGATAAACCTGAAAAGATGTTAACCCATCTTTAATGTACTGAAGCCCCTCAGACAATATTAGACTTGGAGAGGATGACGAGCATTTGCTGAGGGACAACAACTGTGGTACATTAACTTAACTTGTGTTTGGACAGGTTTTGGCAGATGTTTCGCAGGTGAGCCGAAACTCCTCATATAATATGAGTCTTGGACACGACAAAAAGCATCAGCCGGAGAAAAAAACTGAGGTACGTTTACTGGACTTTTGTTTCCACAGGGACAAAACCTGAGGTACGTTTACTGAACTTTTGTTTCCACTGATTTTTGCAGATGTTTCCCAGGAGAGCCCCGGTGATGGTGAGGATGGAAAAGCCCCAGGTCTGTGTTGTCGGCTCGCAGTTTGAGGGAGAACTGCTGAGCCCCGGAGATTACGAGAAAGACCAAGCACCGGGGGGACCAAGCTCAGGTACGTTTGCTTAACTTTTGTTTCCACAGGTTTTGGCAGATGTTTCGCAGGGGGGCCAAAAGTCCTCAGACAATATGAGGCTTGGACACGATGAAGAGCATCGGCCGGGGGACAACACCTGAGGTAGCCTACGTTTATTTTCACTTTGGAAATTTTTTATACTGGTTGTTGTTTCGATTACACTGGTTGTTGTTTTTTATCACTGGTTGTGTTTTTGTATTACTGGTTGTTGTTTTTATTATGCTACTCTTTGTTTTATTATGCTGGTTGTTGTGTTTTTATCACTGTTTATTGTATTTATTTTACAGGTTGTTGTTGTTTTATATTGGTTGTTGTTTATATTATACTTGTTGTTGTTCATATTATGCTGGTTGTTTTTTATCACTGGTTGTTGTATTTTTATTGCAGGTTGTTTTTCATTATACAGGCAGTTATTTTTATTCCATTGGTTATTGTATTTTTATTATACTTATTGTTGTTTTTGTTATATTAGTTGTTATATTTATTACACTGGTTATTGTATTTTTATTACTGGATGTTGTTTCTATTGTACTGATTGTTATTTTCATTATATTGGTTGTTGTTTTTATGATACTGGTTTTTGTTTGTATTATACTAGTTTTTGTTTTTATGATGCTGCTTGTTGTTTTTTATCACTAGTTGTTGTGTTTATAGCACTGGTTGGTGTTCTCCGAGTAGTGTTTACAGGAGTGTTTACGACGGTTTACTGTGTTTTAAAAGGTTTCACTGGATTTAGGTCTGGTGGCCACCTTTTAATATAGCGGCTGTGGCGAGCACAACCTTCACACTGCCCCAGAGGAGATGTGAGCCCCGGTGATGCTGAGGATGGAAAAGCGCCAGGTCTGTGTTGTCGGCTCGCAGTTTGAGGGAGTACTGCTGAGCCCCGGAGATTACGAGAAAGACCAAGCGCCGGGGGGACCAAGCTCAGGTACGTTTACTTAACTTTTGTTTCCACAGGTTTTGGCAGATGTTTCGCAGGGGGGCCGGAAGTCCTCAGACAATATGAGGCTTGAACACGACAAAAGGCATCTGCCGGGGGACAAAAACTGAGGTAGCCTCCGTTTATTTCACTTTTTTTCCACAGGTTTATCTTCAAATATCTTATTGTTTTAAGATAAACCTGAAAAGATGTTAACCCATCTTTAATGTACTGAAGCCCCTCAGACAATATTAGACTTGGAGAGGATGACGAGCATTTGCTGAGGGACAACAACTGTGGTACATTAACTTGTGTTTGGACAGGTTTTGGCAGATGTTTCGCAGGTGAGCCGAAACTCCTCATATAATATGAGTCTTGGACACGACATAAAGCATCAGCCGGAGAAAAAAACTGAGGTACGTTTACTGGACTTTTGTTTCCACAGGGACAAAACCTGAGGTACGTTTACTGAACTTTTGTTTCCACTGATTTTTGCAGATGTTTCCCAGGAGAGCCCCGGTGATGGTGAGGATGGAAAAGCCCCAGGTCTGTGTTGTCGGCTCGCAGTTTGAGGGAGAACTGCTGAGCCCCGGAGATTACGAGAAAGACCAAGCACCGGGGGGACCAAGCTCAGGTACGTTTGCTTAACTTTTGTTTCCACAGGTTTTGGCAGATGTTTCGCAGGGGGGCCAAAAGTCCTCAGACAATATGAGGCTTGGACACGATGAAGAGCATCGGCCGGGGGACAACACCTGAGGTAGCCTACGTTTATTTTCACTTTGGAAATTTTTTATACTGGTTGTTGTTTCGATTACACTGGTTGTTGTTTTTTATCACTGGTTGTGTTTTTGTATTACTGGTTGTTGTTTTTATTATGCTACTCTTTGTTTTATTATGCTGGTTGTTGTGTTTTTATCACTGTTTATTGTATTTATTTTACAGGTTGTTGTTGTTTTATATTGGTTGTTGTTTATATTATACTTGTTGTTGTTCATATTATGCTGGTTGTTTTTTATCACTGGTTGTTGTATTTTTATTGCAGGTTGTTTTTCATTATACAGGCAGTTATTTTTATTCCATTGGTTATTGTATTTTTATTATACTTATTGTTGTTTTTGTTATATTAGTTGTTATATTTATTACACTGGTTATTGTATTTTTATTACTGGATGTTGTTTCTATTGTACTGATTGTTATTTTCATTATATTGGTTGTTGTTTTTATGATACTGGTTTTTGTTTGTATTATACTAGTTTTTGTTTTTATGATGCTGCTTGTTGTTTTTTATCACTAGTTGTTGTGTTTATAGCACTGGTTGGTGTTCTCCGAGTAGTGTTTACAGGAGTGTTTACGACGGTTTACTGTGTTTTAAAAGGTTTCACTGGATTTAGGTCTGGTGGCCACCTTTTAATATAGCGGCTGTGGCGAGCACAACCTTCACACTGCCCCAGAGGAGATGTGAGCCCCGGTGATGCTGAGGATGGAAAAGCGCCAGGTCTGTGTTGTCGGCTCGCAGTTTGAGGGAGTACTGCTGAGCCCCGGAGATTACGAGAAAGACCAAGCGCCGGGGGGACCAAGCTCAGGTACGTTTACTTAACTTTTGTTTCCACAGGTTTTGGCAGATGTTTCGCAGGGGGGCCGGAAGTCCTCAGACAATATGAGGCTTGAACACGACAAAAGGCATCTGCCGGGGGACAAAAACTGAGGTAGCCTCCGTTTATTTCACTTTTTTTCCACAGGTTTATCTTCAAATATCTTATTGTTTTAAGATAAACCTGAAAAGATGTTAACCCATCTTTAATGTACTGAAGCCCCTCAGACAATATTAGACTTGGAGAGGATGACGAGCATTTGCTGAGGGACAACAACTGTGGTACATTAACTTGTGTTTGGACAGGTTTTGGCAGATGTTTCGCAGGTGAGCCGAAACTCCTCATATAATATGAGTCTTGGACACGACATAAAGCATCAGCCGGAGAAAAAAACTGAGGTACGTTTACTGGACTTTTGTTTCCACAGGGACAAAACCTGAGGTACGTTTACTGAACTTTTGTTTCCACTGATTTTTGCAGATGTTTCCCAGGAGAGCCCCGGTGATGGTGAGGATGGAAAAGCCCCAGGTCTGTGTTGTCGGCTCGCAGTTTGAGGGAGAACTGCTGAGCCCCGGAGATTACGAGAAAGACCAAGCACCGGGGGGACCAAGCTCAGGTACGTTTGCTTAACTTTTGTTTCCACAGGTTTTGGCAGATGTTTCGCAGGGGGGCCAAAAGTCCTCAGACAATATGAGGCTTGGACACGATGAAGAGCATCGGCCGGGGGACAACACCTGAGGTAGCCTACGTTTATTTTCACTTTGGAAATTTTTTATACTGGTTGTTGTTTCGATTACACTGGTTGTTGTTTTTTATCACTGGTTGTGTTTTTGTATTACTGGTTGTTGTTTTTATTATGCTACTCTTTGTTTTATTATGCTGGTTGTTGTGTTTTTATCACTGTTTATTGTATTTATTTTACAGGTTGTTGTTGTTTTATATTGGTTGTTGTTTATATTATACTTGTTGTTGTTCATATTATGCTGGTTGTTTTTTATCACTGGTTGTTGTATTTTTATTGCAGGTTGTTTTTCATTATACAGGCAGTTATTTTTATTCCATTGGTTATTGTATTTTTATTATACTTATTGTTGTTTTTGTTATATTAGTTGTTATATTTATTACACTGGTTATTGTATTTTTATTACTGGATGTTGTTTCTATTGTACTGATTGTTATTTTCATTATATTGGTTGTTGTTTTTATGATACTGGTTTTTGTTTGTATTATACTAGTTTTTGTTTTTATGATGCTGCTTGTTGTTTTTTATCACTAGTTGTTGTGTTTATAGCACTGGTTGGTGTTCTCCGAGTAGTGTTTACAGGAGTGTTTACGACGGTTTACTGTGTTTTAAAAGGTTTCACTGGATTTAGGTCTGGTGGCCACCTTTTAATATAGCGGCTGTGGCGAGCACAACCTTCACACTGCCCCAGAGGAGATGTGAGCCCCGGTGATGCTGAGGATGGAAAAGCGCCAGGTCTGTGTTGTCGGCTCGCAGTTTGAGGGAGTACTGCTGAGCCCCGGAGATTACGAGAAAGACCAAGCGCCGGGGGGACCAAGCTCAGGTACGTTTACTTAACTTTTGTTTCCACAGGTTTTGGCAGATGTTTCGCAGGGGGGCCGGAAGTCCTCAGACAATATGAGGCTTGAACACGACAAAAGGCATCTGCCGGGGGACAAAAACTGAGGTAGCCTCCGTTTATTTCACTTTTTTTCCACAGGTTTATCTTCAAATATCTTATTGTTTTAAGATAAACCTGAAAAGATGTTAACCCATCTTTAATGTACTGAAGCCCCTCAGACAATATTAAACTTGGAGAGGACGACGAGCATTTGCTGAGGGACAAAAACTGAGGTAAATTTACTTAACTTGTGTTTGGACAGGTTTTGTATGGAAGCAAATCTGTGCCATCAGAGTATGAATTTGAATTTTTAGCACTGAATTTTTTTGCATTGAATTTCTGGCACTGAATTTTTTTTTGCATCGAAATCAGACTATGAATTTTAAAAGTCATCGAATTTCAAGCATTGAATTTTATTTGATTCTGATTTTTTTCCAATGTCTAAAACAATTCAGTGTAAAAAAAATTCAATGTCTCAAAAAATTCAATGTCTCAAAAAAAAATCAGTGCTGAAAATTCAGTGTCTCCAAAGATTCAGTGTCAAAAATTCAGAGTCAACATCCGGGTAACAAAACAGAAGCAATTGATCCCTGATTAAAATCGTTCAACAACCAGCCAATCACGTTACGCTCCACCTGTGACCTGTGACCCCAAAACAGAGAGCGGTGAAGCTCACCCAGCTATGGCGACAGCAGGCAGAAACGACGGCCCTTTGGTGAGTGTATTTACTCGTTATTTACCATTTTTGTTCAAAAAATTCAGTAACAGATATTACCGGACTCGTTGCACATTAACAGAAGTTCTTGAGCAGTATCTGCAGAGAACGTATTATGAGGTGCCGTCCGTTAAAACGGTTAGCAATTAGCTAACGCTATGTTAAGATGTGACTGGCAAGAAGTATTTGTTCGTTTGTTTAACCGCAGACTATTAAAACATTAAAAGAAGGCGCAAATGATTTAATTACAGCGATAACTCGTAACAGCACGTGTCATACTAGCTCATAAGTTAGTGATGACAACTACAAGCAACAAAGGTTGTTTGTAATGAATGAAACAAACAAGTACAACGTAGCCTAGGGCTCGGCTATGAGTTGGCAGCGCAGCTATAGCCCAGATTGGAATTTTTCTAACAGTTATCTTCAGTTGGCAAGCGGCCAAATCAGTCGACTTGTGTATAAGTCTTAAGTGTGGCAATATTTTGTGTATTTTCTGTTCTGGTTTATTCATTTTTTCCGCTCCTTTCTGAATCACTTTGCGACTTTTTTTTTCTTGAAATGTCTTTATATAAATGTATTTTTCTTTGAGCCAAACGTTGGAGTGGAAATGTCTCCCTTCCTCCTGAGTCCCAGGAAAAATATATTTCATTTAATTTTTGACATAAATTAAGTGTTGGGTGGTTAAAATACACATTGCAAAGAAAAAATGCTTCATTCAAATTTTAAAGCATGTACACGTAATTGGACAACAGGATATAATTATTCTTGGTGTACTGTGAAATACTGCAGTCTCTATGGCTCAGGGCAGCATTATCTGGTGTAATTCTGCATACTTTCTGACACAGGCATAAACTTGAGGAGAAAGACAAAGTACAAACAATATTTTAGCACAATTAACATCACAGTGGGATATATCACTTGAGAATATCTTCAGTGATTCTGTAAATAATTGTCTCTGTTTTATCAAAGTCTGTCTACTGAAAAATATTCCAAAAAACATAAGTGCAAAGTTGTGACTTCCACTACAGAGGACATTTATAAATTAGCATTTTTCATATAAAATAATAGAAATATAACATGTTGTTTATTTAATGTTGTAATGTTTTATTTAAAAATATCATGCTTACCATTATTTTTTTCCATATGATGAAGCAATTAATATTACAGATTACACATATTCCAAACATCAGGTCTTACAATCATGAATTTGCTTCTCTATTGGTAATTTTCTCTTTTGTTTTTCTTTGCTAGGAATTCCTGCTTAATTACCTGTTAGAGAGACTTCGCTCTCGACTGGAGCATATTCTGGGACGCATGCCTCTGGATCTGGACTTCTTAGAGTTCACTTGCACACAAGAGCTTGTGTTTTTAAATGCGGTATCCAGTCAAGTAACTGTTTGTCCAGCTATTTTAGATTCTTTGACACAGCTGCACAATCTTATCAATTTGGAAAAAGACAAAAGGGAGCAACACATTGCAGTTGTGCAGTTTGAGCAAGGACCAGCTGGGCGACAACGAATGGTCATATCCCCAGAGTACCTTAGCAAACTTTTGGAATTTAACTTGTCTGTTCCATACATAGCCAAACTTTTGGGGATGTCCACACGCACAGTATACCGACGCATGGCTGAGTCTGATCTCTCAGTAAAGGCATTATACAGCACTATGACAGATGAAGAGTTAGATCAGTGTGTGAGAGAGATTAAATCGAGGGAGCCTCACTCTGGATATCGCATGATGAAGGCCCTTCTGCAAGCCAGAGGACTGAGGGTGCAGTATGACCGTGTCAGAACCTCCATGCACCGTGTTGACACCACTGGTGTCCTAACTCGGATGGTCAATGTAGGATGCATTGCTCGACGGACCTAGTCAGTTCCAGGACCCCAGTGTCTGATGCACATAGATACAAACCATAAATTGATACGGTAAATTCTTATTAAGCTATCTTTTTGACAGACTGCATAAATTTAAAAACTCTGCAGCAGTTGTCAGTAGGCACCATAACATTTTTTTACTGCTTCTTTCATGTTACTGTGGGTACACCATCACAGCTGATCTCTTAAAATTGCATGTCTATTACATTCAGCAACTGTGTGTAGAACACTTTTTACTTATTTGCAGTATGTTATATACAGTTGACCAATTATCATTATTATTATTTTTTTCTCTTTCAGCTACAACATTGTTGTCTTTGGTGGTATTGACGGTTTTTCCCGTAAGGTAAGTACAGTTGTTTGGACTAAATGTACACATTTCTATAATCATTAGGAATTGTGTCTCTTATGGAGGTGTAATTCCATTTATGCTGCAGATAATGTATCTCCGTGCAGCCTCCAACAACCTTGCATCAACCACTCTGGCTTTCTTCCAAGAATCTGTTGAGAAGTTTGGTTTTCCTCTTCGGTAAATACATATTTTAAACTAGGAGTTGTTACATTTTGTCAGTACAGTCTGTGGCAAAAAGTACATTTACTCAAGTATTGTACTTAAAGATCCCCTTCAGACAGGTTTTAGGGTGTATATGAAATATTTCTCTTTGAGAAATATTAATTAAAATGGATTTTCAACAAACTCAGAGAAACTTCCCCGTCAGCAGATGAATGTGAAAACAGCCCTTAGGTGGAGGAGGACTTTTAAGTACAAATTTAAGGTACTTGTACTGTAAAGTAGTTAAGTATTTCCATGTGATTCTAGTTTATAATTCCCTCCCCTACAATTTTGTACTTTCTACTCCACTAGATTTATTTGACAGCTGTAGTTATTTTTCAGATGAAGATTTGACACAATGGATAATGAATTGTTTTTCAGATGTCTTTTAACAACTTTACCACTGTACTTTTACTGTAATACTGCATACTATCTCAAAATCACAATACTTCTGAAATTTTACTGAAGTTGGATCTCCCATGCATGGTTTTTACTTCTAATGCAGTAATTTTACATTGCTTTATTAATACTTAAAGATAAGTAAAGGATATAAATACTTCCACCTCTGAGAACAATCGAATGCCCAAATCACACTACCCCCTACAATTAGTATAATTTGAAAGAAAAAAAAAAGATTTATATACATTTTCAGAATTTTAAACCACTCCTGTTGCATTGTGTTAATAAGCAACCAATAAACTGTAACCAAAATTACATAAATGTGATCTTTGAAGGTGTTGTGTCTCTCCTTTAGGGTTCGTGGTGAACAGGGAGTGGAAAAAGTGGACGTTGCACGCTTGATGTTTACAGTTCGTGGCACTGGAAGGAGCAGCTTTATATCTGGAAAGAGTGTTCACAACCAACGGTTTGTTCAAGGGAATAGTTACTGTTACTTAAAGCAGCCACCTCATGTAGTGGTAGTATGTTAACATACACTTGTTAGCAGGTGTACTATAATTTGTCACGTTTGGATAGGGTCTAATGCAGACATGCAGTATTTATGTAACAAGATCTAATATAGTGGGTAATGCATAAACACTATTTCAATAAAGTAGAAATTCTAAGGCATGGTCTTAACTATTATATCAGTCATTTTATAATTGTGCATGTGTGGATCAAAACCTTTTCATAAAAAAGGGGGTTTTTTTTGTTCTCAATTAAAATTTTCCAGGATTGAGAGGTTGTGGAGAGATGTGTGGGCAGCTGTCACATGCATCTACTATGATGTTCTCCACTACCTTGAAGAAGAGGGCTTCCTCAGCATCGCCAATGATACACACCTCTTCTGCTGTCACTTTGTGTTTGTCCCACGCCTGCAGGATGACCTGGATACTTTTTGCAGTGGTTGGGACAATCATCCGCTGAGAACAGAAAGCAACATGACCCCTAACCAGCTGTGGGAGCTAGGCCGTACATATTACCCAATTCCAGGACCAGATAACACACTGGATTTTCCTGACATTGAGTGGGAAAACAGCAGACTTCAGTATAATGACCACTCAACCATCGTTGTTCCAGACACAGCATGCCCTCTGACTGATGGACAAATGACAGCTTTAAGAGAGGCAGTTAACCCAAGAGCTGCATCCCAGTCCTTTGGCTGCGATACTTACATTGCTGCTGTTCAATTTTGTGAGCGGTTTCTTGATCTGTGAAAGAACTGATCAGAGAATCAGAAGGTCTTTTGAGTTGAGAGACTGAAGAGACACTGATTAATATTTTGTATTTTTGCAAAATCTGAATGTTATTATTCGTATTGCTTTGGCAAGAAGAAACCAGTACAGCTCATTTCAATGTATACACCTATATTAATGATTTATTCAGTGTAATACAAGGAATGTTACAAAAAGGGCTTTCATTCCCTTATAATTCACTTGTGTGAATGATATCAGTGCAGAGACTGTTGACAAGGAACATGTTAAACTGCAAAAACTTAAGACATACCACATTTTTATGTGAAAGCTGAGATTGACATGTTTGTACTACTGCAAAGGACTCTCAGTAACAGTGTGGAAATAAATTCAGTATGCAATAAGAACTTCTTGAATGCTTAAAGAGATAGTTTACAAGGAAGATTTGTGAAGTACTTCCTTGGGCTAGTTCCCTTCAGTTTTACAATTGTTAAAACCATAATTTAACAGAATAACTAACAAGCTTAAAAACAAACACTGAACAAATCTTGTCTGACAAGGGTAAATGCAGGCCACATGACACTCACACAAGACCAAATCCTGCATGGCAAGTGGAAATACAGGCCAGGATGTCATGTTTAAAAGATGTGTAATCCTTGTAGTGCCCTGGGATGCGCAAGGTCTCAAAGCAGGTGGAGGCTGTGGGGTATCTGCTCTCGACCACTTCTACAGAGAGACTTGGTGGTACAATCTCCCATCCGGTCCAGAATTTGACCAGGTTGGTCAGTTCAGTTGGTGTTGCTATGGAGTAAATTAAAAAGGAATTAAAGATCTTTTTTGACTTTATTAGTCATCAGGATAAATGACCAACTATGACAGTAACAGCTTACACTCAACAGAAGATTAGTCAAACCCTTGAGATAAGTTAACAGAAAAATAATTTTTAGAATGAGACTGGTTGGACTATTGAGTTGAAAACAGTGACATGACTATAAATGCTTTTTTCTTTTTAATCAGGTGGATTTCTTAAAAATAAAATTTATGTCATGTTACCGTTTCCAGCTCAATAGTGAATGTGTGAAATTCACACTGAATGTTTAAATAGCTATGTAGCTTTTATACAGCTACATAGCTTTAACAGGTAACCAAATATTTAAATGGCACCTCCAAGTTTCTCTGTAAACCTACCATTAGCAATGAACTGTCGAAGATAGCCTGATACGCGGCATTTGGTGTCAGCTGAACACTCATCATCGTCGCTATCCTCATGAGGCCATGTGAGTCGCTGAAGAAGTACCTGCATTGAAAAATAGCATGAGAAAGACTTTGGTCACTTTTCTATCTTAAAATTACATCTAACTTTTGCACTCAATTGTGGGTTGTGTATGTAGGAAAACAGAAATAACAAGAACAAGACTGACAACATAATAGATGCTGACCAGGTATGAACCACAATATTTGCTAGGAAAATGATAAAAGATCAGAGTAATTAAAATTAACCTCAGGGCTGAAATGTCCTGCTCCCTCTTTAGGGAAAAGCAAGGCCACTGTGTCAGGTCTCTGGGTCACCAGTGCCCACATTGGGGTTTCTTTAAGACCTCGTCTCAGCTGCTTAATTTGCCTTGTGACACGTCCAACTACCTGTTAGTAGTAATAAGACAGAGAGGATGAACACATAACGTTCCTTATCTATAAGTAAGATTGAAGATAAAAAACAATAAATACATTTATTATGCTTCAATCCACTTGTGAAAGAGGAAATAATACTGTTAATGATAATACCCACTATCTTTTATGTTTCCGGAAAAAAAAAAAAAAAAGTTTGTTTTTTAGCTTTCTAATAAAGAAAAGTACAACAATAGAGAAAAGTGCAACAATTTAATTTTGTCAGACAATTTTTTAGAATCTTAGCAATGTGCATTTATGAACAACATCACTCACAGGATAAAAAAAACAAGTAGTTTCACTCACAGCATGGATCAGTAGTTTCTCAAAAAGCCATCTCCTGTTTTTCTCAGTTGGGGAAGGGAGGTCCCAGGCAAGGGCCAAGTCCTGGACGAGCTGTTTATCCTTATCTGACAGTATGGATCTCCCTTCAAGCTTCAAGACAGAGGGAAACTAATTAGATAGAAAAATGCATGATGCCAGATATTACAGATGACGACAAATTAAAGGAAAAAAACAAATATCTGCTTAAGTTAGCCATATATTAATGTCACTCAATAAGGATAATGGATACACAATAAAAGGATACTCCATTGTACATAAAATCTGAATGACATACAAGCTTGATTGTTTCTCTGATGTCCAGGTCTGGACAGTCCTCTAGTGTAACAGTTGCAGTCTCAGGACTCCCACCAAGCAGGACATGAACAATAGCAGGGCTGAGTCCCGACAGGCATGGTCCTCCATGAAGGAAGGAGTGACCGACCATTCGCCCCGCCAGCAGGAACATATCACTTTCCACGAGAAAGTGAGAGGCTGAGGGGACTAGATGGCCAGGCTGTCCATCAAAGAGCCGTGTACCATTTGAGTTGGCTGTTGAAGACAATAAAAACACAAAATAAAATCAATATAAAAGTAATAGGCTTCCTTCCAAAGTACAAATATATGCAGGTTAATATTGCTCTTAATGAATTTGAGACTCAATAGTTGTCAGACAATACACAGTATGTTAGTAATGTCATGGACTGGAAACTGTAGCTCTCATCAATATAGGCATAACACATTAAGTAGAATCCCTTGAACTTTCATGTTAAAGCAAACCAATTAAAATATAGCATACCAAAATTGATGCAAAACCCTGACTTCAGTTTTTCCATGCATGTTGAGAAAAAAAAGTGAGTTACACCCTGTCCAATTGCAGCATCTCCTGTAACACAATTTAAAGTTTGACAAGATAAGGACAAAGGAAATACTTTAATTATTTTTGGACAAGTGTAACTTGTAATTGGAGCTACCTTCAAGTTTGCAATTCAGAGGTCGTCCCCATTCCACACTAGGTTGCTTGTAGAAGGAGATTAGGGCCATGTCCTGTTCAGCGGGGCTTTTCTCTGATGTCCATGCTGAGATGTAAGGGGTTCTCCGTTTCATGAATACGGAGAAAACTGTCAGCACACTGAGATATGGCCTTGGTGGGGTCACTGATAGTTAACCAGCCTAATAAGAAAAAAAAAAAAAAAAAAGTGGTTTCTTGATCTATGCTTGACTGTCGAGACAACAAAAATCTTTAACATGTACATTCAAATCACAAGTTAGAGCCATCAAGCCTTATTCAGCATAAATAAAGCATCTTAATAATCACTGACTATATATATGAAGATTAATGGGAGAACCAATCTGGCATTCAATCTGGCAACGTTGAGCTCTGAAGACTGTGCCAAGATTTAAAAGTATTATATTTAACATTGTTGTAATATCAAATGATAAAGTACACAACACCACACCATTACTTGAGTTAAAATACAGATATTCCAGGTCAAAGTAAAAATATTACAGCAAGGTAATCAATTCATGGTTTGCATCAAGAGTAGGCCATGCTTCATAAATGCCAATTTTCCTTCACAAAGACAGTTTACCTTCCTTAACTTTCCTAAACCACTGCTAACCCTGAACAACACCTACCATCTGTAACAGTTGAGCAAGTTCCGGATGGTCCAGGCACTGCTGCTTGCTCTTCCTCAATTACAATGCTTTCATGCATCACCTCTTTTCCTGCCCTATCCACATAGAATCATTTGTATTTAACTGATATTGTATATAAGAATTACTGATAAGAGAAAAACACTGACAAGAGAAAGTAAATAGATACCTTTCCACACATGAAGAAGAGTGTACCTCAATCAAGTCAATGGGAAACATTTCTGTGCAGACAGGACATTCCTGCATATCTGCTGTAAATAGAAGAAATATTGAAAAGTTACAAGCTAGAACAATGTTAATTTAAAGAAAAACAGTTTATGTTGTTTAATACTATACAATATGCTGACAAAAGCTTTAAATGAAGAATTCTTACGTTTTCTGTCTTCAGACTCACTGCTATCTGCATTAGCCAGGTTGTCGTCACTGCCAACATACATGACATCACAAGACTTGATGTGTTCTGTCAGGAGTGGAAGAGGAACTGCAACGCCACACTTCTGACACATGGCTTTGGGCATGCTACTGAATGCTGCATCAGTTAGTGGTAGGGGATCTGTGCTGAGTTCCTCTTGAATTGGGGCTATGAATAGATTTTTACCCCCACGACTTACAGACTTCAACATCATGCCTGTATAGCCAGTAACATCAGGAGCCACAAGAGAGAGTTTTCGGCTACCCCATCCACCTTTAGAAAAGAGAAGAAGAAAATTAGAACTTTCAACAGTTTATTAGATATAGATTAAACTAGAAGTTATGTCAAAGCAACTAGACTTCTAGTCTGACAACAGGCCAGACTGAAGAAGTCAACGATAACAAAACAAGTCAATTTTTTTGTTGACTTTTATAAATAAAATTACAATCAATTAGTTTGCAGTTGCTGACTTGCAGTGAGGCATGACCTAATAAACGTTCACAAATTCCTTAAATTGAAATGGCTTAATAATAAATGTACAGAGATGAGTTTGAAGAAATCTTTTGAAGTTTTATTTAGGTACCAGTGTTGTGCATTGCATAATGTGAAGTTAGCTGCCACATATGTACTGTTTTTTTTATGAGTGAGCAACTGTCAACCTGTGTCACCCTACCTGCAGATTTGTATAGCAGCCACCCACCAGTAACATCCCCCAATTTTGGAAATAAAACTTTGAGGGCATCACATAACTGTAAGCAAAAAATGGATGCAAGTGTAAGCCTCTCCAAAAGAGAATTAAAGCTCATCATTCCAGCCAGAAATAGCATTTATCACACTGCATGACAAACTAGCAAATCCTTACAATACAGCTAGCCTTAAACAGCTAACTTCTTGTTATTACCTCTTCATGTGTTGTGTTTTCATCTAGATGAGCAGTCCGGCGGCCCAATCCTGCATGCATATGGACTATTTGCTCCTGCTCTTTTGGGGTTTTTTCACACTGCTTCGGCAACAAATAGAAGGCCACATCAAGTGGTTTAAGTCTCTTGGCAGGAACAAGATTTGCTGCAGGAAAGCACCTCTTCCCTCTGCCCTTGGTAAAAAGACCTGGGAAGGATCTATAGAAAATACAAAAACATGGCACTGTATTGCCTATCCTCACCAGTTTCGTATAAAGTGCAATAGGCAATCTTTTACACCTTCAAATCCCATATATATTTTTTAGTTCATAAAGCAATTTCACATTAGCCTTAAGTTAAACAGGACTTTATATATTTTGAAGAGTCACAAAACATCAGATTGGACTTTTTCCAGGGTTTACCAACTTAGATTTGAATGTCTGCAATATTGGTAAGAAACATACCATGCAACAAATTATTATAATACTTTCTGTAAAAGTAAAGAGCTGAATTTTACCTGTACAAATCAGCAGCATCTGAAAATGTGCATACATAGGGCTTGCATTTAAATTGACCATAAGTCTTTACCTGGTCATTTCCATTTGAAGTGGTGGTCTCTCTGTCTGTCTCTGTTCTCTGCAGGATTGTATCCAAAAAATATTTATTAATCATCAATACATCTGCAACAGGTAAATCAAGCCATATGCACATGAACTGAAGTTTAATACTAAACCTCATATCTTGATTTGTTGCGCCACCACTGGCTGAGCCCCTCTCAGCCGAACTTATTAGCTGCAATAAGTGCCTGGCTGACTGCACAAGGTCAGCCTGACTATCCTGTCATCACAAATACAGCACAAAAAAAATTAGGATCTACAAGCCAGCGGCACAAAGAGGGTTTAAACAGCGAAACGATAATGATAAGCAATGAGTTTGATGACAGACAGCTACATTATTTGCTGTCCATTTGTGCTATTTTTAAAACTGTTTTGGGTAAAGCAACAGTTAAATGTACTGTCAGTCAAATATTTCTTGTCAGATACTCGCTGCCACAGAACTGTGAGTGACATTACTAGCAGTAACCCATGCAAACATAGCGTTAGCTAATTGCTAACCGTTTTAACGGACGCCACCCCGTAATACGTTCTGTGCAGATATTGCTCAAGAACTTCTGTTAATGTGCAACGAGTCCGGTAATATCTGTTACTGAATTTTTTGAACAAAAATGGTAAATAATGAGTAAATACACTCACCGAAGGGCCGTCGTTTCTGGCTGCTGTCGCCATAGCTGGGTGAGCTTCACCGCTCTCTGTTTTGGGGTTACAGGTCACAGGTGGAGCGTAACGTGATTGGCTGGTTGTTGAACGATTTGATTCAGGGATCGATTGCTTCTGTTTTGTTACCCGGATGTTGACTCTGAATTTTTGACACTGAATTTTCGACACTGAATCTTTGGAGACACTGAATTTTCGGTACTGAATTTTTTTTGAGACATTGAATTTTTTTTTACACTGAATTGTTTTAGACATTGGAAAAAAATCAGAATCAAATAAAATTCAATGCTTGAAATTCAATGACTTTTAAAATTCATAGTCTGATTTCGATGCAAAAAAAAATTCAGTGCCAGAAATTCAATGCAAAAAATTTCAGTGCTAAAAATTCAAATTCATACTCTGATGGCACAGATTTGCTTCCATAGAAAAAGGGTGACTGATTAGAGAGAGGGGGTGGGGGGGCAAGCCTATAGCTCTCAAATTGTATTAAGGATACCAGTTGTCTAGTGTTACTTACTGTACCCAGAGTAAAGTTGTGGAATTGGATAATGATATACAACTGGGCAGATTTTATTTTCAAGAAGTACATTTAAGCAATAATTAATTAATATATTTTGAAACACAAATGTTTTCTTTCCCCACAATAATTATGTCAGACAATGGCATGACAAATGTGTTTCCTTTGTTGGCACTGCAACAACAGCCAGTGTTACATTTAGTGACATCTTCCTTAAAGCTTCATTCCCAATTCAGCCAAATTGTAACTGTGAATAACATCCTGAAGCATACAGTATAAAGCAGTTAAAAAAAAGTAAAAATTTATGCATAAATAAAACACAAAGTAGGAACACAAAAAACATTATGTATAATCACAACATGTAATAAAGGCACAGAGAATGGTTTTTGCACATTTTTAATGACAGTTGCGCTGTAGTTAAGGTCGTAAATTACGTAATTTTTTGTCAAGCCATCCGATTGAATAGCATTTAGCAATTTATAATAGCATACCAGTCAAGGAAAGGTCACAAAACGGTCACCAACCACGAGTGGACCGTGGGGACAATGAAAACACTCACTCAAAGTACTGTAATAAAATGCTGAGTATAAGACAAAGACACTGACTAGCAAAGCCATGTATGGGTCACATTAAAAATAATCTTAGTTTGGTATGACGGTGGCACAAGAATAGGCAATAAGTTGACCTGAATTAAAATACTAATGGTTATGAATGTTTAGAAATTTCACGATCTTGCCATAACCTGCAGGGGCGTCCTTGCTGGCACTCCAGCCTCATTTTAATGAGCTGTCAATCACTGAAGACACAGTTCACACCTGTAAATTATTCCAGGCTGGACCCAATCATATTCAGGCTCAGATTATTGAATTATTCCAGCAGCTCTGTAGCGAGTGCGGCGCACAGTCCACCGCTATATTTCTGTAATACCCCTATAGTAACTTTTGTGTCTAG
The DNA here is from genome assembly GCF_017976325.1 of Chelmon rostratus. NCBI lineage: Eukaryota > Metazoa > Chordata > Actinopteri > Chaetodontiformes > Chaetodontidae > Chelmon > Chelmon rostratus. Next base: position 2,672,324 of record NC_055669.1, on the reverse strand, counting down.
GATTAGAAAACGTGTTTATTTGCACCGGGGCATGAAAGCTACAGGTAGGAAAAGCTGCTGCCTCTGAGTTTTAAGATCGCTGTCATCCGAACTGTCATACTCTATTTCTTCATGGTCCTCTGGAGTCTCCTCAGGCCTGTCCTCCAGCAGAGAAACAGCAGCATCTGGTCCCAAAGCCTTGTTGTAACAGGAGCACACAACCTGGAACTTCTCGTCCACATCTGCAAGACTTCTCTGAAGAAGACCCAGTAGCCCACGTTGGCCCTCTTCAGTTAGACTGCCTGGGAGGGCCTTAACAATACTTCCACTCTGTGTTGTTCAGATGGTTATTAACCCACTGAACAGAAGAACTGCAAATCATTTAGACAGAGCCACAAGGAGTCAGAATTTTAACACATATTGTTGTATTTGCACTCAATAAGTGATCAAACAGGTTTGAACCATCAACTGCTCTGATATGAGAACAGACAGAATTTTTTTTTCTTATGTTTGTTATAAATCACCAAAGGTACGTAAGCATCCTGACTAACCCGTGATTCAATTCTATAAACAACTAGAAAAACTGCTGTTGGTGACTGACAACCAGGTATATCCCCAAACAACCAAACTGTCAGTCTACTTTTTGCTCATGCTCCCTATGGCAAATTTGTTGTGTATGAGAAGAAAGGTCATAGGGTAAACAGTGAGGTCACGCTGACTATCTGCTCCTCAATATTGTGGATCAGCATCCTCCAATCCACTTTGTTTCAAGGAAAGGGGTAGGGAAATGCCAATGTTCAGTCAGTGATGATTCACAACAGGTTCTGTGTTCAGTGCATGTGAGTGTTTCAATGTATGAGTAGACTTGCATCTTCAACATATTGTTTATTTTGTCCTTATTTTTTAGATCCCAGATTTATCTGAGTAATATGATAATAATATAGGAGAGTACAAGACAGGGACATAGTTTTTATGCTATTATTACCAGCTGGAATTTCAGGGGAATGAGAAAAATAGCCAAAGTGAAACAAGTATTAAATAGGATAAAAATATTTAAAATCTAAGATTATTTTCATACAACAATCACTATTGATCAAAAGATGGCCGGTGTTTCATGCTTCCTTTAACAGACATGCTAGAGGGGTCGCTATTCTTATACACAAATTGATACCATTTCAAATTTCAAAACTCATCAAAGACCCATATGGGAGATATATTATTGTGCAAGGTGGCATTCGATCAGAAAAAAGCCTTGATAAATGTATATGGCCCCAGTGGTGATAACCCATCCTTTCTTGAATGATTATTTTTAACCATATCTGATGGAGGGCCTGTACATAATAGGAGGGGACTTTAACTGCACCCTGGACCCAACTGTGGATAGATCCACTGTGACGGCTGCAACTGCTGCCACACAGCTGGTATAAATGTCGGTAACCCTCCTACACTCACCTTAGTTTTCTTTACATTTAATTATTCATGTAGTTTACCTTTTTGACCTCATGACATCCACATTGCACATAGAGACAGCAAATACATTAAGGATGACACATACCTTTTGGTTTCATACAACACATACATATTTATTTAGCATAAGTTGACAGTACAGTGGTTTCTATTTGTAGCGCGGACATTTAGTTATCTTCTGTACAGTCACACTGCAGTTTGTCCATTTAGTTTGTCTTAAGTTCTAATGGTTTATTTTTTGAGTTACCAGTGTTGAGGGTCTCGCTGCTGCTGGAGGGACATCGGGCCAGACCTGAGCAAAAGGTACAACTGCTGGAGGAGAGCTGTTAAAGGCAGGAAGTGGCCTGCTGGGCTACACCAAGTGCCTGCAGCATCCGGGTGTGATTCAGAATGCTTAATTTTTCTTTATTTCTTCAAATTAGAGTAGAGGCTTTGGTGTTTTTGTTTAGATTAATTATCAAAATATCCTTACTGACAGACAAGTTGTCCTGTTGTGTTTTATTTGTAGTCTAGTTGATAATGTTTGTTTCTTGTTATCCCCTTCGTCTCACAATGGTTAGCTCTGTTTTTGTCTTTATTATGTTAGTTTATGGGCCCAGAACTTTATCTATTGACTTTACTTTCTTGTAAATAAATCCTTTTTTTTTTTTTTGGAAATCCACCTATATCTCCTTATGCCTGCCTGCTTGGTCCCAATCAACTCAAACTGACAACACACATACAAAAACCAGAATACTACATGCAATACCTAAGAATAAATGATATCTGAATAAAAAATCCAAACAGCAGGAACTACTCATGTTACTCAAGTTCGTACAAAAGCCATTTTTGATTTGATTATTTTTTAAATATCTATGGAGTTACAATCTCCAGTAAAAAATGTTGTTAAAACAGAATCGTAATTAGTGATCATGCAGCAGTTTGGATGGAAGTTCAGTTGGGTAAGTTTGAACACTGCTCAAAAAGAGTGAGACTGCAAACATTTTTTGTGAAAGGATCCTGGTTTTGTTAAACTCGTAGAAAACTGCATGGACAAATATTTTTAATTAAATAAGGATGAAACCACAGCCAGTGTTAGGTAGGAGGCTTTTAAGGTCTATATAAGGGGGGAAATTATTAGTTACACTGGTACCAAAAATAAACAACACAATCAACCTCTCCTCCTGCAGTGTACGGAGCATCTGGAGAAGTGTCCTGTTCAGGCTCTTGACAGGGTTTCGCTGTGGGTGATAGGGGGTCGTTTGAGAATGGCTGATCCCAGCCAGCTGCTGAAGATGTTGGAATAGGCTGTTCTCGAATTCCCGGGCCTGATCATGGTGGAGTTGTTGAGGGTACCCGAAGCGTGGATTAAAGTCAGAGAAGATTTTCTCAGCAGCACTTCCCGTTAAAAAGACTTCGGAATGGCATTGTAGGACTTTTGCACTGGTGTTTCGTCTGTTAAGTGGATTTTTAGTTGCAGGTTTGGGATGCAACCTATGTCTGTATCATCCTTAGCAAACACATCTGACTCACTGAACAACATATCGTTGGCTACCTGCTGATGTGGTCAGTCAACAGGGGGATGCCATTTACCTTTAGTTGTCTGTGGATCTGTGTTTCCCCTTGTCTGAGCGGCTGGTGGCTGAGGATGATTGACAGGTGCTTTCGGGCTTTCAGCTGTCCTGTTCTCACTGGGTTTTACGATCTGGGCCAGATGCTTGGTTAGTGAGGACACTTGTGCAGTCAGCTCGTTGATACCAAGACGATTAGCTTGTAACTCACTGTCAACTTTGGTCTGTTTAGTCTGGTTAGACTGTTCGTCACACTCACGGTTACTGGTCTGCTTTTAACTCCTGTACTCAAACGCTTTAACCTTCCTTCTTCCTCACTTGTAGATTTAGTGATCTGTTCTAAGAGGAAGTCGTCACTCACCTGTGTGTTTGAGAGGAAGGGTTTCAGATCATGTCTAACATGACTGTTTCTTTCCTTTAACCCTTGATAGAGGGTATGAAGGTTGGTTGCTGTCGCTTGTTTGTCCAAAAGACTTGTTGGGTAGGTGTCCTCAGGTTGCTGAGTCAGTGATTTCTCCCTGCAACCAGACACTGGGTCACCTGTTGTAGTAGCTCTGGTGTCTGGTTTGCATAGCAGGTCCGTGAGCAGGTCTTCAAGATGGAGGAGTTCATGCCTTCATCTTCCCCAGCTTTCAACTCGTCACTTCTGATGTACTTGCTGATCAGGTCATAGAGTTCTGGTTCACTTAGGTCTTCAATATTTTCAGTCTGTTGGCCATCGTCGATCGAGCTGGCAACCACTTGCAACTGGCTGAGACTGAGGTCAGAACGTTTTTTTTGGATCTTGACGATCAGCATGCGCCGTGGAGGTACTGTAGCCATCATGACGTAACACCTGCTGCGTTGCTCTCTGGATGATGCACTCACAGCTTCCTTCCCTGAAGCTTTCAGCGCAGAGTCACGTTGTCACACTCAAACTTCAAAAGAACGCGTTTCCCTCTACTTGTTTTTCTAATGTTGATGCTTTGTTCTGTACACTTTTCCTGCTACACTCTTTTCTTTTTTTGGGAGACACTGACCTGAAACATTTGACTCATTGTGCTCTTCATGGTAATGAATGATCATCCTTTTCTTCATCACTGTTGGCAAGAAGCTCAGGGTGCTGTTTAAAGTGGCTATATGTTTTAGTGTGACATTAAACTAAGCGCAGCAATCCATGTTCACTGGCTGCCTGATATGCCCATCTGTTTGAAACTACAGAAGTATTTAGTGTAGAGTAGAAACTGTGCAGATGTTCTATGATATCTTTTTTAAAAGAGCAGGCCTCTTCACTGAGTTTTATATTGTAGGCCTTAGTGTGGAAACTACTTACCTTTGTCACAAACTGACATGGTTGCTGACAAATAAACAGACCATGAACACACACAGTAGGTTTCAGGAGTCACCTGCTTTATTGAAGAAGTCATCACCAGACCTTTCATTTGGCAATCCTAAATGACTGAAACTCAAGGCAAATAAACTAAGAAATAAACAGAAGCAGAATAAATGACGGTAGTGAGGAAAAGCTGTAATAGTCAGGACAGCAGCTTATATGAGTCCATACAGAATATTCTAGCAAGCATCGTGTGGTGTCACCCAGTGTTACCTCTGCATTCATTGAGAAGTGGCATGAACACAATCAGGAATTAATGAACTCGAACCAAACAGTAGTGTTGTAGAGTAATAAAGTGTCTTAGATAGTTGGTGGAGCAAAAACTGCACTGAGACTAAAACAGGAGCCAAACCTGCGTGGATGTGGATACAATGAAATCACAGGGCAAACACTGAGTGTACAATCATGAGTAATGTGTGCTATCATACAGTATATCTAACATAGTAACATCATGACATGCAGAACTCTAAACCTGCCCTGCTTTTCACAGAGCGGTTCTTATTGTGCATTCAATACACCTCAGACTCTCGTATGACATCACAGCTCCAGGATTTGTCCTCAGGTTATGTTCTGAATTTTTCACCTCTACCTTAATACAATGCTCACATGCTGTTTGTACATTGAAACAGTTAGTTTTCACTGTAATCATTCCTCATCCCCACACTGGCCCTGAAGGGATCCCATCTGGTGTGACTACAATCGAAAACATGCAAACGTTTGTGCAAAAATTTCACTCCAACAATCCAGTGAAGCCAATACCAGACTTCAGCGGTTTGAGTTAGCCAAATGAAGTGGATATTGTCCAGTACAGTCTAGAATAAGATTCCTTTTGAGTAGAATGTTTTGTTGCTGGGACAGAGATTCAGTAAGTTTGACCTCTGTGTGCATAAATGTTACACAGGAACAATATGCACAAAGTCAGAGATGAAACTGTAGACTTTTCTGTGTTCTGCTTTGTTTTCCTTTCAGTCAGCCATGGTCAAAGCTCTGCACGTGATCTTTATCTGTATATGTGCAAAAAGAGGACTCTTTTAAGGAAGCTGAGCACGACTGTGCTTGCAATTATTTAATGCCAGAATCTCAAGATCACAAGTTAATTATTTTGTTTTACCAAGAAAACAAGATTTGTTATCTCGACATAACAGGAAAATCATCCTGTTATCACGATAATGCAAAAGGTTGTTTCCTCTTATTGCTTTGAATGTTTATCAGAGATCAGGAGCCATGTCAGCCTGCATAGATGGCATCTTGCCAACTGTAGCAGCTGATTGAAGCTGAAAACGTCAGCTCAAGGAGAACCCACCAGTAATCAATCACTGAGATATGCTGGCGTCATAAACTGCATCATCAGTCACTACCACCTTTCAGCTGCCAGGAAATACATTTTTCATCTCTTCAGCGGTTGTGAGTGTGATCTATTTTCACTGAATACACGTGATATCCCGCTAAATTAACTATGTCCTGAATTTGTGGATAAAAGTCTGGGGTCACAGTCACATGTGGAGACGCTGAGCGAGTCAGTATGTACAGACTCAGCAGAAAAAAGTTGTTTTCTTTTTATATATTATCTTGTTATCTAGAGAATTTGGCCTTTTGTTTGTTTCAAAATAGCAAGACAAAATCATGAGATAATGAGCTTCCTTATCTTGATATAATAAAATAATCGTGATCTTGAGATAATTAAACAAATAATTGTGAGGATGGCCGTTTGTGCTCTTTCCTGTTCCTGTCAATCACTTTAATTGATTAGATTTATGGGTCAGATGACTCCATAAATAAGTAGGTTAAGTAGATTAAGGAAACAATGCCGAACTCTTGCTATTGCTTCACCCTCGGTCTTGCCATTTGAATGTCCTTTAAAGGATTTCATTGGTCAAATGCTCATTTCTGACTGTAAAATTGGGTTTAGGTCACAGGAAAACAGAGATCAATACCAGTACACTCCCGCCTGGACAAAGATAGCAACTTGATTTAGCTAAGTCAGACTGCTGAAGCCTCCAATGAACTGAGTATTCGATCAGAGGATGAGGACTATTTTGTAATTGTTAGAGCTGCTTCATTTTACAGTCAGCATGAAGAGGAGCGACCAAAAACTCTTTCAACGTACATGAAATGTAGTATTAAGTATTAAGATAGAGAAAAATCCAACCTAGCCTCTTAATATTTAGAGCGGAAAATCCAGATACAGGCTACATCATATGTCTAGACACAGCTTCAGGTTACACAGTGACTCACAGTTTAAATGTAGTTAGTTCGCTACGAAGGCAGTTTGATCCTTTGTAGTATATTTTGTACAGTAGCGCAAACACATCACAGCTTTTAGTGCAATCAAAATATACTGAGTTTACGGGGGAAACCAGTGAGTGAGATTGTTCTGGAGCTGTAGAAGTCAAACTAAAGTAAGCTCCGACTAGCTGATGTATGGATTACTATAAAACACACCCTCGTACACACATGCACACACCACACACAAAAGTCATCTCCTAAAAAACATGGCAGACTTCAAATAGTCATTCTGACACAATATATTATAAACCTTTTATAAATAAAAGCTGTAAGGATTTATAAGCATTGCTCAATTCATAAATATATGCAGCAAAAATACAATACAGTAAAACTCTCTTTTTAGGAATCAAGACAGGACATAAAAATATGTAAAAATCTTCACTAGACTTTAGGATTAGAGAATCTGATTCTTTCAGAAGTGCTCGAGTTATTTTGCTAAAACAGCAGAGCCACAGAAAGGCAGAGTTTGGCCAGGTTGTAGCAACCAAAAAACACATTTGTCTGTATTTGACCATATGCTCCATGCTAATGCTGCTAAAGCTAAGCAAATACGCAATCATGACATCCATAAAACCACCATGGGAACGTGGCAGCTCATTTTAAAGGTGTGTTCAGACTGAATGTGAGTTGTCTCCTCGAGCTATTCACATACATTTGACAGCTGGAGTGTTTTTAACAGCTAATGTAAAGACCATACAGACGTTAGCTGGGAGCTAGCCACCAGCACGGTGACTAAATGTCCCGATTTGTCCAGAATTGTTCCAGTGTCAAGCTGGGTGTCCCAAGTCCTGACAAATATCTGTAAAACACTAAAATGTTTTCAACATTCACTATCAAATTGACCCAGTTTTAATCACAATTTATCATGATCATATTATTATCATGCTCTGTCCAACATTACCCAATATAAAGACAGAAAAAAATGCACCAACAAATGAACACTGATTTGTCTTCAGGCCTATATGTGTCAGTCAATCAGTGTGACATGGCCAAGGCTGCTTGCAGCTCTTTCTGACACAACCTGTCAGTGTGCTAACAGTTAGCTGTCACGCTGAAGACAAAAGTCTGTCTTTTCCAAAAGGCTCCAGGACGCCTACTGCTTCCTCAATAAAGTACCCAGCAATGACAATGTTGCATTCATGGCATCCATGGCATTCATGGTGTTGAAAGGTGTGCTGTGCTTTGCACTGAGGATCCTGTTAATGCCTATAACCTATGCATGCATGTGCAGTGGGGTCCTGGTTTTGGTGGTTTGAAAATATGCTCACGTTAGCCACCAGTGTGTTCATCAACTGTGTGTGTCAGCTGAGAGAGGTTCCCTTTTTCCTGCTTTGGTGCATTAATGAAGTCTTTCAGCTTCAGGATAAGTGCAGATGTGGTGAAGGGGAAAATTTTCAACCAACAGGACTTCTCCTCAGTTTACATAGCTTAGAGTGAGTTTGCAACCATTCACATTGTATTCAGTCTGAACACACAGGTTCCCAGACCCCATTCTCTCCAGCATCCAGATTGGAAGTTTCTGTTGTTGTAGCCACCCTGTCACCAGTTGTGACTGTGACATTTCTGATGCAGCATCAGAGCCTGCATCCACAGGTTTCTTCACTCAGTGGGTGCTGCTTGAAACATGATTACTTCTGCTTGCCTTTTTTAAAAATCTTAAATTAATTTCTTGGCATCTTACAATAGTATGGTGGAGAGTAGCAAACAGAGCTAACCAAACCTAATATTACCATAGGCAGCTAGCTGATGACTGTTACATTGTTTAAAAATGAGCTCAAGCTGAACCTGTGCTGTTGTTGGTTTTGTCTAGAACATCAACAGCTTTCATTAAACATGTCCACGCCCTTTCATTTCATTTCATGGTGACGAAGGTGGAAAGAAAACTAGAGACTACAACATCCTCAAAACAGAGCGTATACTTGCTCCGTAGAAACACTGTGTTTATAAGAGGCCTACACTCTATCTGGGTTATAACTGACCTCCTCCAACAGGCTAAAGCCAGTCTGTGCAACTGTGATCATCCAAAAAGTATTCAGGTAGCAGCTAGCACTGCTTAGCCAACATGGCTGACACAGAAACCTGGGACATCCAAACTCTATAGATCAATGGCTCATTATAACATTCAGCTAAAGTGGTGGTTTTCAAAGTCTGGGTTGGCACATTTCAAATACATGAACTGAACACAACATGCTGAATTATTTTTGCATATACCCTCACAAACCTCTGCTATGCATAGCTACAACATTTCATGAACAACACCGTAAACTGTTAGTCTCTTTAAAATATAGAATAAATTCATATCTGAGATTAAAATGTGACTGCCCAGAAAACGTTTGAAAATCACCACATTACAGTCTGTCATAAAAAATCAATACATATCAATAAACAGTTGTACTAGAACCATAATTAATTAACATCTAGAAATCAAAGTGCAGTAAATTTTAAATATTAAAGGAGAATACTGCAGATATTGACATGTGTTTCCAAAGTTTACTTAAAATACAGGCCACATGTCAAAAACAGTGGTAGGCCTATTATTATGATTGCAATTTTATACTCACTTATTATTGTGATACACCTCCTGGGAATGTGCCTTATTAATCCACAAAAGTTAAATATATATATAAGGAAAATGTCTAAACTGTGACATGACGGCAGTACTGACATCATGCAAAAGATCAGTTTGACTTGAAGCAGGACTTCTCGACTACATTAAGGAAATCCAAACTGGGTAATTGATCTTAATCTGTGAAGCCACGCTTAACAAAGGAAGCAGTTCTCTTCTCGTGTGGCACCACAGAAAACAGATTTGTAGCCTCTGGTTCTAGTAGTTTTGACAAACGTTGCAGTAGACATTGGCTGCTGACAGAAAGGACTGTATGAATGTTTCCCGGACAGAAAGAGGAAGAAACTGAGGTGTAAGATTTAATATTGGCTTTTAAATGGCCGACCGTGCTCACTCCTTCTTCTGATTGGCTAACAGGGAGGCCTCCCATCGCTGCGCCATGGTGTTCTGTCGTCGTGGCACGGAAGAGAGGGAAGGGGGGAACTGGAGGGAGGGGAAGATTCAGCTAAACCACTGGAGCCAAGATGGATGGATAGATGGATAGTTTCATGGATGGATTATGGGATGGATGGATGATTGACAGATGGAGCAAAAGAGAAATGAGCAGAGGATGGGACAGTTGGAGGGATGATTGGACGGATGGATGAAAACAGTGATGTGCAGATGAAAACATGAGCTGAATAATGAATTTATAGAATTGTGAACTAATGGAGCAAAAAATTAATCAGTCCAACTGATTAAAATGACAAAGTTCACAATTAATAAAGGTAACAAATGAATGAATGAGTAAAGGAAGAAATCAATTACCCAATATAGAAATTGCAAAAGAAAAAATCTGAACATGATTTTCATGCAATGTACTGATACAAAAAGCAGTCCAACTCAGTGAAATACAGCCAGCTGCAGTGTGACAGTTCACACTCCAGAAGTCTTTCTATTTGCATGTTTGTATCAGGGAGGATATTTAACGTTTGAGTGGATGTGGCTGTGAGGAAAGAGAATATTATAAAGCTAGATGTTTCTTCGTTGGTGTGCTGTATGTGTGCAATATGTGATGAAAGCTGCACTCATCAATATCTCTATATAAACCATGGAGTTGATATACGTTGGCATGTGTTGAACAGGGATGTGCGTGATTAGTCGACCCGTCCGTTAAACGTTGCTACCCTCACTGGTTGGCACCAGAAGGCTTATTATTTTATTAATGCACACGTTTAAATTACAGGACAATGTGTTCATAATGTATAGCAGGGTTTCTGTTATCTGGTAATAACTGCTTTTTACTAGGAAAATGAACTATGAACTAAACTAAATCTCTCTGGTCATTGTATTAGGCGAAAATACGCACACTGTCTACACGTCGTTTTCGCTGCTTCTCTCATGTTCCTCTCTCAGTTCACTGAAAACCTAGAGGGTTTTTAGTGAGTTTTATTTCGTTTCGGTTAAATTTGAATGAAGCGTGTTTTGCGATGATAAAATTACTGTTTCTGTGAATGTTTAGCAGCTTAAGAGTCAAGGAATCTTTTCCCAGATAATTTCTCATGTGACCACAATTGAATTACATCAGTCATTCATATATTCATATATCAACCATTAATGCGGCTTTATAAGTGGCAATCAGATTTGTTAGTGCCTGAGTGCCTGATGAAGAAGCTTCTGGGGGGTCTCAGGACAGAGTGTGTTGTAAGCTGTACATAATGTAAAGCCCTGTGAGACTCATTTGTGATTTGTGTTATCAGGTTAAACAGATAAAATAAACTAGACTTGAATGGCCTTCTACTAAAGCTGATCTACTATCAGTGCCTTTAAATGCATCTAAGTAACCAGGTTACAGTCGGCTTTCTGCACTAAGCTGATTTGGAACATATAATGAGAAACCCATTTTCTGGTTAGTATAGGGCTTGTAAGTGTGTTTTTCTTTGAATAACCTTCTTACGTAAGCGCATGTAAAGATGGTATGACTTCAAATGTTCAAAGGAGAGAGTGTCAGAGAGACTCTATAAAGAGGGAAAGTCAACGTTACAGCACAGGTGGGAGTAAACTGGCTGCCACGTTGCTTTGCACATTGTTTGAAATATGTTTCTGGTCAAAATTAGTGTTTTAGCCAAGGTGATGTATTTTGTTTACTAACTGTTTGGAATATTCCCTAATAAATTTTGACTGATAAATATTGTGGGATGTCAGAGATGCCATACTGCTGATGTGCAGATAAGTACTTTTAAAATTAGAACAAGCTACAGTTTGTCCAGTCAGTTCACTGCATATAGATATAGATACAGATAGAGAGAGTGTGTGTGTGTGTGTGTGTGTGTGTGTGTGTGTGTGTACTGTATATGTGCATGTGTCAGTCAGCCAACCTTGTGGTCACAAGACAAACTGGATCGTTCCATTTTGCGGGTCCTGGAGGGGGACGATGGGGAGGAGACACATCTGTCTGGAACCTCTGGCACTGGAATGAAACAAAGGCAACATTTAATCACACCAAGAGAACAACTATTACAGTTCCATCATTTTAACATTTGATAAGTTTATCCATAGACAGAAACCATGTTTTTATAAATGTCATTGTAACCCCACACAGTCTGTGTGGTGAAAACACACCATCATCTGCAAACCTCTGACCACTCTCTGAATGGTGAGGAGGGGAGTCTTTTGACCAGTTTGGAAAGTGGATCATTTGAGCTGAACTAGAACACAACAGGAATGTTTCTGGACTGTTCAGTTGTTCATGTCCCCACATTAGTTTTGGACACTGGATAGGCGGGCATTACTCCACGTACCATTGTAACTGATGTTATCGGTCAGGCCCGGAGACACCAGCACGGTATCGTACCTCTCTCTCCCTCTCCTCCACTCCTCCTCCCTTCTCCTTCTCCACATCTCCTCCCTCTGCCTCCTCCACTCCTCCTCCCTCTGCCTCACCATGCGGATCTCTTGCTCCACCAGCGACTGGCTGCTGAGGGAGCGTAGCTTAAAAAACGGATTTGAAGAGAAAGTGCTCTCCTGGGTCTCCATGGACACGGGCGCCGAGCTTAGGCAGAACTCGGAAGCGCTGCGAATAATCAGATTGGAGGTTTCCACGACGATGACGTTGGCAGAAGGCACCGCGTCCAGGCTCGTCGGCCAATCGGAGAGGCCCCCGATTGCGGAGGAGAGTAGGCGGTTCCTGGAGGCGGAGCCGGAGCAGTCGGGCTCCAAGATAATGACATTATTGGCTGTCATTTCATGGTAGACAGATCGGGGAAGAGAAGAGGAGCAGGAAGGGGATGGGGAGATGGACAAGGTAGGGGTGCGGCAGGCTGGAGGTCTGGGTGGAGATCGTCCTGTTTGCAGGGTGGATGGTCTGAACACAGAACAACAGAAAAACAAGAATAACAAGTTTCATTTAGGCTCAGTTTGTTTGGTTCACTGTTGAAAGAAAGAACATCATATCAATGTAGCCTTTTGTATTACTGCACAATCTTACATTTGGATATTTAGTGCAATTATACATGTCTTGGGAACGCTGCAGTAACATTTTCCGTGCATCAAATGGCTTTATGTAATGCGAAAGGTTTTGCTCATAGTGACGAACCAGCAGAGAATTATCACCCACTCTGCAGCTTCTCTGGGATCGTGAAGTGAGCTGAAAGAGTAGTGAATCCTCCACACTCCACCAAAAACAATACTTTATTTTTATGGCTTATTATCTATTCATCCATTTATATTATTTTTGTTTTGTGAGTAGCGTAAAGGGACTACAACTTGCATTTCACTGTAAGACCTTTCAAATCATGTGTCTTGTACCTCGAACCTTGAATACTAGACTTTATCAGGGGGCCAAATACATGTTTCCAACTGAAAACTAATATTATACTGTTTCTATTGAATGTTCCAATAGGCACATATCAACATTGTGCCTTTCCCTGCCATTAAAGTGGGAAAAACAAAAAACAAAAGTTAATGGAGCTTTAAATTTCAGCATTTTCATGTATAGTACTGTCTCCAAATGGTACAGTTTTTTATAAAATCTTTACAATAAATACAGCTTCACCCATTTAATTAGCCGTAGGCAATGCTGAGTGGATCAGAAATGTTATTTCATTACAGACCTGATAACACTGGCACAATATACACTATTTAACCCCATGTTGTATGAATGAACTGTTCTCAGAACTGTCTTTCATTCATGTTCTGTAGACTCACTTTCAGAGCCAGTGTAGTTTTCATACAGTACACACTTTACAGGTGTACTACAAAAAACAGCGTTGTTCAGACTGTAAACATTTCACAGTACAAGTATCCAATTTACCTCACTAAACCTGGGCTCTGTTTTCCAAAGGCACAGTTTGGCTTGATGATGTTTGTCCTGTTTCGAATCCAAGAGCTACAATAAGCTATGTCTATGTCTTAAAAAGTTGTAGCTAAACAGGCGCCCTGTTCCGTTCACCTCCAGCGGTTATGTACAGCTGGTGTTCAGCTGGTGATGTGTGGTGAAAGCCACTCCAACCCAGCCTCCGTCCAACCTGCTCCAACCCCACATTCCTCCCCGAGGCAGACCCGGTCTATAATAGTCTTCTTGCTGCACCACAAAGGCTGCATTATTCTGCTGTGTAGGATTCTACAACGCCACAAGCCAGAGGTGTATGTTTATGTTGCTAAAAAGAGCTCACTGGTTTGACGTGCAGCAGAAGAAGGACACGACCATCTCTGCGAGCTGTTTATACCTGGGTATAGTCAGGCCCTGTGCAATTATCCCCCTCTCCCTGCGGTGTCGTTCCTCTCTCTCCAGAGTCAGCCGGATCTCTCTCTCCACTGCAGTCTCTGGCTCCTCCAGGGGGCTGCGGTATGACAAGTCATCCAGGCCCGAGTCCTCTGAACTGGGGGACAGGGTGGAGGACAAGGTGGGCTCCCTTGGCACTGGCGGCTGGATCTCCCTTTGAGAGGCCAGGAGGAAACCCAGAAAACAGCTGTTTCCATTTGATTGTTGTGCAAGTTGTAAGAAAATTTGCTGTTGCTCTTTGTTTTCAATGAATAAATGTGATCAACACGTATTTGTGTTTTTAGTTGTCACTATGGTGATAGAGACAACAAGGGTCCCTGTCTGTCCCTGTCTGGACGTGAATAGTAGGCGTTACAGTTATGTAACTCCAACAAAATCATCAGCTGTGTGGCTAACAGGTGTCCTACCAGTCATATTGAAGCTTTTTATTGTGCTGATGTGTCATGTGAAGCAGAAGTAGGTAAGGCAACGTCAAGATGTATCTGAGAAACCTGTTTCCATCAGTTTTTTACAACACAATTGTTCTTTTTTTTCCAAATTTCTCTCCATAAAAGAGGTAGATCTAAATGTCTGACATGCAAAATCAATTAATCTGCTGATTGTTTTAACTACTAAGCTGTTCATCTTTGTGTCTGCAGAAATCTCAGAAAACTGTCCAAAACACACATCATTATTTCCTAAAGCAGCCTGAGACATCTGCATTTGTCTTGTTTTGGCCGACCAATAGTCCAAAATCCAAAGATATTTAGTTTAATGTGACATAAGACAAAGAAAGCAGCAAGTCCTCATATTTAAGAAGCTGGAACAAGAGAATATATGTTAGCTTTGCTTAAAAAACTATCAAAATAGTTTTTAGAAAATGATTTTCCTGTCATTCAACAAATCATTTAATCTAATAATTGTTTCAGTTGCACAGCATGCTCTCTAATGATGCAGGAGTCCATACAAAACAAGAACTGGTTTCGTCATTTATCAAACCATAAGCAGAAAAAAAAAAAAAAACGTGGCAAAGGGAGGAGTTAACTCTACTTCAGTTCAAGTCCATGAGAAACAAATGACACACCTGGAAAAAGGCAGGAAAGGTAGATTCTTCACCTATATTAAGACAACAATGCTTGCATCACAAAAATTGCTGCAACAATATCAGCTTTATATGAAGTCACAAAAGTCCTGAAGTGTTGTGGAACCCAGCAGCCTTCTCATTTTGGGTACAAACTTGCAATGGAAATCCACTGCTGAGTCAAAAAAGTGATTCGTGTCAATAAAGCCAATTTAACGGTTTGAATAAACAATTTATATTTCTAAAGTAAGTCATTTCACTTACAACTCTTAAATTGTTGCAAAAATCAATTCACAGTTTGAATTAGAATAAGATGAAAAATATGATGTCTGAGAAAGCTCAATCAAAAATAAGAAAGAAAAAGTGTGAGTACCTCCATCATTTCCTACCTGTGCTTGAGTCGGGGGCTGCGAGTGGGGGGGTACAGTGAAGTGTGGGTGCCCTGGAAGCTCCCCTGAGCTCTGAGCCCTGGTTTGGGGATTGGCTGACCTTTGACCTCCTCCTCCATCTTCCTCCACTGCCGGCGGGCCAACAGAAAGTCCACATGCTCAGTGGAGACGTTTTCACTGTGGGTGTCTTGGAGGACACAGAAATCTACAGGAAGCTGAGGGGAAAGCATCAGATTACTGAACATGCAGGCGAGGGGAGATGTTTCCACTCTGAAAGTACACGTTTGAGGGAACCCAACAATGGAAAGACATCATTTCTGAGATAGAGACTGAATTCAATCTTAAATGCACTACAAGATGTAGACCTTCACAGAGAACAAGGGAGAATATGAAAATATATTACACATATAACACACTGATGACGCTGTCTGTACAGTAACATCATGTGGTCCATTATCACACCATAAGATATAAATCATCTACACTGGCCTACAGGGGGCAATGGCGCCTAACAGAACTGAAAAGGAACGCTTTCAACTTTCAGAAATTAGATTTAGAGCTGTCCTGTTTCACAGTCCCTTTTATTAGAATTTCAAAGCATTTTTTGTCCTTTAGTACCCGACGATTACTGGAACACAGTCGTCATCTGCTTTGGAATATGACCGAGATGTTCTGCACTTGCCACTTGGTTCAGTGACATTGCTTTCTCATAGGGGAAACATCGACCGGTCCACAGTAGTCAGCGTGGCTTCAGTGTGAGCAACCCTACCATTTACCTGTGACTCAAAAAACACTATAACACGACAAGCATATGCAAATGTAGTGTGCACCTGCTGTCGGACATCTTATCAGCCTGAGCATTTGTTCATTCTGATACTGCTGTCACCCAAGTGCAACGCTCTTACAGCATGTTCTTTTTAACCGCGGCACCTCAGCTTGGTGGGAACTGTGTAATATTTGCTTGCTGGTGGAGAATTTGCAAGGAATTTATTTTTTAAAAGTACTGCTAAAGCAATCCTGTGACCAAAGGCAGGTTGATACTGCAAAGATTGCATTTGATGGCAATGTTTTTAAAGTGCCGCCACAACTGCAGCATAATTAAAGACTGTGAAAAGAAAGTGCATACTGAGCTGGAGTCAGGATGTGGCAGTATAAAAACAGCAGGTTCAGCACCTCTATAGCACACTCGCTAGCATGTTACATGCTGTAAAGAAACAGTTAACAGATTTACTTCATGGACATTCACCAGCCAACCTTAACACGCTGATTTATCCCCTTGCTACATGAAGGCCATACTGCTTCCTGGCACTGAACACCATTATCTGCTGGAAAATCATTAATAGAAATCTAATTCTTGGGGCTACTGAACTGGCCATAGAAGATGAGTAGTGTTAAGTATAAAACACTTCAGAGCTACACATCAGGTTTCCTGTGGGGATAAATTGGAGATGTATCTCTCTCTGGTAGAGAGGACGAAGTCTTACCTTTCTGTCGGGGTCTGTGGAGCTGGCCGTGGAGCTGACAGAAGGTGACCGCAGGAAAAGATCTCTCCTCGACCTCATCTCTGCGTCATCATCGCCCCTGCCTCCCCTCCTCTCCTCCTGCTCCTTCTCTACTTCCTCCTCTCTCTGCTCCTCTCTTCCTCTCTTTACTTCTGTCTTCTCCTCCTCCTCATTCCCTCCTCCTCTCCCCTCTTCTTTCCGATCTCCATCACAGATGCTGTCATGCATCCCTCCACCTGCTTCGTCCCGGTTGGTGACATCACAGGGCGGGAAGGCTGCCCATTGGTCCTCCCCTGCTTCACTGTCTGAGTACACGATGGCCAGTTCAGCTTGGAGGCAGTCGCTCAGGTGACTGTCGCTGAGGTCATCTCTGTTGCTGAGGTCGTGACCCCAGGCCTCCTGCAACATGGTCACCGCAGGCTGCTCTGAAGGATCTGAGGTGACAGTCAGGGGCTTTGAGGATGAAGGACACACTGGACTGTCTGAGATGAAGAGGAGCTCTGCCAGAGCATCATCTGTTATCTCTTCCATTGTCTTTCCTATCCACCCATCCTCTTCCTTTACGTCTCCTCTTCCTCCATCTTCTCCAGTCCCTTTATTCTCACTTTCTATTTTTACTTCCCCTTCATCTTCTCTCTCAGCTTCTCTTGTCCTCAAATCTTCTCTCTCTGTGTCTTCTTTACTTCCTCCTGTCTCTATGTCTCCTCTCCCTTCATCCTCTCTCTCTGTTTCTCCTCTTTCCCCACCTTCTCCTCCTCTCTCTGTCTTTTGTCCTCCTTCACTTTCACCTACTTCCTCCCTTCCCTTCTGTTCTCCAATCTCAAAAACAAGATAGTCACACTCATCTCCATCTCTTTTTCCATTTTCTCCCTGTGTAGCCTCTTCTACCTCCTGTCCATCATTGATTGGCTGCTGCATCCCACAGACCTCTGGGTAATGGAGTTCTTCTACTTCCCGGCCGTGCCAGCTAACCAAATTTTCTCTTTCCAGGTCTGTTAGCGGTGGTGATGAGCTGATCTCCATGGTAACAGGATCTGTTGGCTGTATTGGAGTCAGGGAGTTGTTGAGGGGGTTACTGTTGCCGGAGGTACCGTTGTCGTGGTTACCGTCAGTCAGCTCAGCTGGTGTCCTCCTTAGCCCAGCTGTGGCTCTCTGTGGGCACAAAAACTTATTTATAACATGATAACTTGACTCAATACCAATACATTCTAAATATTTGGCAGTTATTTAAACAATATGTGTATGGAAGCCCATTCCTGCCAGGAAAAAGTTAAAACTTTTCAAATCAAAGTTCTGAGACCATGACAAGTCTGAGGTACTAAGACATCATTTTTAAATCAAAATGATAAAATCTTGGTTATCATAAATAATATAAAAAATGCTAAAAAAAAATGATTTGAGGGATGATTTTGGGTCAAATTTCTGAGATACTAATTCAAATGTTTGAATGAATCATTGACTAAATTTCACTTACTTCATTTTGACATAAGTCAACATAAGTTTAAATGAGCTTGACTTAGAAAGTGCATCTGCATTCACTGTATATTTATCCTCATTCACTTCATCTTTCTTTTCCTGGGAGAATGGGCTTCCATAAATTCTTATATAAACAATACCATGCAAATTTTCACACAAATTGTCCCCTTATGTATGTGTCTACCACACACTGATATAACAGAAAAACCGGCAAACCGCTACGTTGCTTTTTGTAAGCAGGAATTGTGGCGTTTTTTGGACTATATAAACAAAGTAAGAGGAAACAGAAAATTCAACTTCAGTACTGAACTGGATCATTAGTGTATTCGTAAGTTACATCCAGACACACCCAACACACATACAGTTCTATGCACATATAGACACACTCAACCAAGTCACATACAGTACATGCACACATACACATTGTGTAGATTAAAGCAGTGTATGGCCTGTAAATGTTTGATGGGATATACTCAAGCCTTCACATTGTTGCCATGGTGGCAATGCGTTGGCTGTGAGTGGGTTAGCAGATTATTATGGTCTGTCCTTCCAGGCATGTGCTGGTGACAGACGGGAGATGTTGCTATGGTAACACTAAGTATAGATGCAGAGGCAGGCAAGCTGCTAAAGTCATTTCTCTTTCAGTGAAGTCACAATGTGTGAAGAAAGATGAAAGATCAAATTCATCACATATCATGTAGCAACAATTCTCAGTTATGGTACATGCACGTCTTGAGCTGCATTATAGTTACATTGTTGTGATGAGATAATAGATGTATAGAAGTTTAACAAATAAAATATTAAAAGTACCAAAATCTCTATCTATGCTTGCTAACCTGAAAACGTTAACAAACGCTAAAATGACTGCAGAATGCACCCCAGCCCTGAAGAGACTAAATTAGACCATTTATGAAAAGATTAGTAAAGCCTCTGCAACAGGAACACTGCATGACTGCCAAAGCATCTATAACATGCCTGCGGCTTTCTCCGTGCACTTTTTGGTGTTTCCAGGTGGAAACTAAGTAATGTGTCTTTTATGCAGAGCCTGGCTGATTTCTAAATGCACAAACTGGGAACCAAAATGTGTCACAGGATTGTTCCATGTTGGTCAGTGCATGAGGGAGTGTCATGTTCGATGGGATTTTGTCTTTCTTTCTATTCATTCTTCTCTGAGCTCAAGTCAAGTCAGAAATAATAATTACACTTGTATTTATCCCTTTCAACTCATGTCTCAATCTCATTTAATGTCTTTAGCACTGAAATCCTCAAGTAACTGTGATGTCAAGGCTCAGGCATTATCTTGAAACAGTCTTCATTTCAAGCACATCGCACAGCCAATGATTAATAGTTCTCTTTAGCACTGGAGCATCTGCATGAACTCTCTCTACAGCCGACATCAATGCAAAACATTCACATTTTCATCAGAGGATGTATGAAGGAGACTTAATGACTGATGCATGGCTGCTTCTGCAGTCATTCAATCAGCGTATTCTCAATATAGGCAAATCTTCAATTCTCCAGAGAAGCCACAACATATGGGGAGGACTGGAGAATTATTAGTTACGTATCAGCTCTAATCCACGCTTCCGATCACTGTCCGCCTGGATCTGAACCGGTGACCTTTTGGATTATTGGCAGAACTCTCTAACCTTTTGCACAACTTCACTTTCAGCTTCAGAGTTCAAATATACGAAAGCCCGTTCCTAAGCAGTTAAACTGCCTCCAAAATGAATTCACTTGCAGCCTCAAACCTCTGTTTGCTTCCCATCAACAGCTGGAGACAGCATCATCAGCATCATTTAATCAGACACCTCTGTGTGTGCGTGTGTGCGCGCGCGCGTGTGTGGTGGGAGGATTACAGAGCAGCTTTAGGCATCATGTGTTATATCAAACATGAGGAATAAGTGTAGGCACGTTGCCTCATCAGTAAGCACTCAGCAATTCACTATTCTATTCAATATATGTTCTATTCATTCACATCTGTCACATTCTGTTCCGTTATTTTCTACATCATCCAGTGTAGTTACGCTGTAATGATAATATTCTGTTCTGACTGTTCTGTCAGATGTCTGCTGTGCCAAATTTGTTATATAACACAGCATCCTAAAACCGGGCAAAGCACCAAAATCGTGACAGATAAGCGCACATACAGACGCCAGAAAACCGGGCTTTGATGGTAGCTCGAGCTAAGCCAAAGCCTCGCGCAGACACCTCGCGCGTAGGCTATGTGGTGGCCGCCAAAAAGTCTCCACCGCACGAGGAGGAGGCCATAAAGCCCGGGAAAAGTGTTCTTGTTTATTATAACGACGTTGTTGACGTGTGTCATTGGTTCATTTAATTACCTACCAACAGCTTCCAGCACAGCAGCCAAAACGAGATCATCTCCAGGCGGCCGCGGCGCGCGCATTCCTCTCCACCTCTCCCCAACGGCAGCGCGAGCAGCCAGGCGGCCACCCGCTGGCGCGAGGAGGGACGCATACAAGCTGACGGCTGCGGCGCGTGTATGTGTGTGTGTGTGTGTGTGTGTGTGTGGTGGAGAGAGGCAGAGAGTGAGGAGAGAGGAGCAGAGAGAGAGAGGGGAAGGATATATCGACCCGTGCTATTATGATGCCGGTGAATTAGAGCAGAACAGATAAATCTGTATTGGCAGACTATTGCACATCTCTCTCTCTCTCTCTCTCTCTCTCTCTCTCTCTCTCTCTCTGTGCGTGTGTCTCCCTCTCTACTGTATGGCTCTCTCACCCTCCCTCCTCTGTCTCTCTCTCCCTCTCTCCCTCTATTCCTCTGTCTCTTCCTCTCTCGCTCTACTCCTCCTCTCTCTCCTCCTCCTCCCTCTCTCTCTCCCTCTCTCTTCCTCGCTCTCTCCTCCTCCTCTCTCTCTTTCTCTCCCTCTCTCCCTCCCTCTCTCTCTCTCCCTCTCTCTCTCTCCCTCTCTGTCCCTCTCTCTCTCTCCCTCTCTCCCTCTCTCTCTCCCTCTCTCTCTCTCCCTCTCTCTCTCTCTCCCTCTCTCTCTCTCCCTCTCTCTCTCTCCCTCTCTGTCCCTCTCTCTCTCTATCCCTCTCTCCCTCTCTCTCTCTCTCTCTCCCTCTCCCTCTCCCTCTTTCTCTCTCTCCCTCTCTGTCCCTCTCTTCCTCTCTCTCTCTCCCTCTTTCTCTCTGTGCCACCCTTCTACCTGCTGTTGCATTGGGCAGTTTCCTGCCTCCAGGCTCCGGCATTGTAAAAGATAGCCATCTTATAAAGTGGGCTAGGCCTATAGGGATGCGACTTTCACTACTTTCTGGTTTGAATGGGGGAGTTATGCTAACATCATGATTCGGTACACTCTCAAAACAGCAAAATAAGGAAGATAGTATTTGAGAGTATTCCTTGCTTTTTCAGTGCAGGTTGGGAATAAATATGTATTTAAACTAGCGTTGTATTTTAGAATTGGGAGTGACCCAAGCTTAAAGTCAGGATAAATGTATTCTGGCTGTTTACCATAATTCAACTAACAAATGTAATATATCGTCTGGTGCTGGTGCCATACTGGATCTCTTTAGCTTTCCTGCTGAGTGATGCAATCTAAGGTTCTCTGAAACAAATGTGAAGATGTGAGTTCATTTTGTGCCATGTCGATAACATGAAGGCTTATTCCTGGCTGCTTCACCAATCGCATGGAAAGAATACACTAGAAAACACGAATGGACACACTCATTTTCTGTCAATGTCGTGGAAGCTGGGTATAAATGTTGCCTGATATCAGACAGAAACCTCCATTTTCGTCTCGTCATCATCATCAGGCAAACTCGTCTGCTGGCAATGGGACAGGAGTCAGTCCCCTATTTTTAGAGGGTTTACCTACCCACATGTACACAATAATAATAATGGTACAAGAGAGTGCAGGATTTCACCTTTCAACAGCTGCTGTTTGATCCATATATATTATGAATAAACAACTGTAGTTGCTGGTCTTGAGTTAACAAACTGCTGTATTGCCACATGCTGAACAAACCACTGGAGTTTAATGTAGCTACATTTTCCTCCCTATGTCACTCCCTCCTTTCCTTTCCAACATCCTTTCATTTGTAGTTCTTCTTTCTCCACCCGGCGCAATGAAATGACCCTGCTGGTTGGTTAATGACCATTGACTGACAAACTGTTGTGTCATCTCTCTCTCTCTCTCTCTCTCTCTCTCTCTCTCTCTCTCTCTCTGTGTGTGTGTGTGTGTGTGTGTGTGTGTGTGAGTGAGTGAGAGAGAGTTGTCAGCTAGGTGAGGTGAGGTAAGGTTCCAGTGTCTGGACACCAGATCACATCTGGCTGAACAAACATACACACACACACACACACACACACACACACACACACACACACACACACACATACAAACAAACAACTGGGTGCCAGACACCCTGGATAAGGACAACAGATTAAGGAGAGGGACACAGACAGACAGACAGACAGGCAGGCAGACAGGCAGGAGGAGAGAGCGATGAGGGCTTCTTCCATCACCATGGGAAGCAAAACCCAGGTCTGACCTTCACGTATGAAGTCCTTATTGAACTGAAACTAAACTGTTCATGTAATGACTTGTGCTTTAATCTGGTGACGATCTGCTCTTAACCCTCCACACCCCTACTGGGCAGTTCTGGGACTATTTTTAAACACTGTATAGATTGAAATTTAGATTAAAAGAATGCCAGAGATTACACAGAGTCATTGCGGGCAAACTGTAGCTGGTGTCTCTGAAGTGTGTGTGTGTGTGTGTGTTTGTGCAAAAGCAAGTCTAAAAAAGACAAGGTCGTGCCAGGATCAGGACCAATTATATCCTTCATGTCTGCCTCAGTGTTTTCATCTGTGATAATGAATATTCAGTCAGTGGGGGCTCAGTGTGAAGGCTGTGGATTAATGTTGCTGATGGCTGGTGTTTAGCAGCAGCAGCTTATTGAATCGCTCAAATAAAATGAATATGCAGCCACATCACCTCAATCAGTGATGTCACAGCCAGTGTTGGCTTTTAGTTGTCAAAGGGAAAAACAACTGCTGTGACTAATTGGCCAGAATTGCCACATGCTTCAAAATTCATGCTCATACAGCCCAGAATCCAACTTCTCCAGCCTGCATGAAAAGCATGTTGTTTGTCACCACACTGGTAAAAGCTGTATGAGTGTGTCATCCCACCAACAGGACAACACTGCTTGCCTGTGCCTTCCAAAACCATTTCAAATGGCGGTGACCAGAATGAATATCTCATGACTGTTTTCTGATCTGACATGGTGAAGGTTTAGATTCTTGGTAAAGGATAGGAAAAGATGTTGGTCATGGTCAAAAGAAGCCAACAGTGGTCAGGTTTCCTTTCAAATGTAACACAAATTCTAACTAAATTTCCAGATAAATCAGCAAAAGAAAATGTGCATTGATGCATTTTCTCCCTCCAATCCTGTTGAACGTGAATATTAGGAATTTGGAGCATTGAGATACATAGTTGGTGCCACTGAACCATTGCAGAAGAAGAGTGTGCAACAATAATTATTAGAGCAGCAGTCAAACCTCAAACGACTGCAAATGATGTAGAAAGAACCAAATATGGCGTTTCTGTTTGTTTAGTATATTATCATAAGCATTGTGAGGGTCTCCTCAGATGTAACTGATAACACTGATGGTTTCATTGCATTAAAGTTTTCTGTTAAGCCATGCTAGTGCTAATACCACAGGCCTTGAACAGACATAGCTAAATGTAATGCAGCCATTATTAAGGTCATTTGTTCCACCGGTGCTTTTCCAGCTCCGGCATGTCCACTGCTGGGAAAAAACTGATAAATGATAAATGTCTAAATACAGTAAATACGTGATCAACTTCTTTGTTGCCTGAGAGGAAGGTGGCCAACCACGACTTGTACATCAACACTCTCTGGCAAAACTGACAAATAGAACAGTTTTAGTACAATGTGAGAAAAGCTGCAACAACTAATTGATTAATTGATTACTCAATTGCCAGAAAATAAACAATTCTGATAATTAATTTATTATTTAAGTCATTTATCAAGCATCATTACAAGGCTCAGTTTTTAATGAAGCAGTCCCATGTATGCGTGTAATCCTGCTTTCATGTGACATATCAGAATGGCTTTACTGGGACTGCATTGCATGCAGTGGATTTTTCCAACAGCATAAATCATTACATGGTTTTGGATGAAAGACAAGGTCACAGCTAGATGACACTTTGCTGCCAGCTCTATTACTGACACGCACACAGACACACACACACATACACACACACACACACACACACACACACACACACACATACAGTACACACTCACACGCTCACTACCTTCCTCTGTCTTTCACTCTGTGTTAACATCAGCAGTGTTTCCTGTATTCGTCAGTCACAGATCAATTGAGCCAATGGATAAAATGGTGCATGAACTTACCCCTGAGGTTAGCAGACGGAAGGCAATCAGTTAAAGAGGCTTTTTGCATTAGAATGACACATGGTACCCATGACACGTGGTACACATGTGTCATTCATCCATGTGATCTGCAAATTACACCCAAGACCACCATGACTGCTCTTCATGCAATGCAAGTGTTTCTCATAGACACTTTGTATAATTTCTTGCGAAAATTGCAGGATGTCGTACATAAATGTGACTGAAGATCAATGAGTCAGCTGGAGAAATATGACTTATCATCTTCATCTCCAACATGTTAAGGCTTGTTAAACTCAGCAAAGAGGAAAAAAACCCTCCTCTCACTGATCCACAGTCTCTCTGTGTAATCCAGACGGTACTTCATGATCAAAGGCACATTTTTGGACCATTTTTGCTGCCTTGTCCACTTCTACCTCAGTTAGTAATTCCCTACATTTCCTAGAATGTCTCTTGGCAACTACTAGAGACCAAACAGTGTTACTTTTGATCTAGTCTGGCTATCTATCACAGTACCCACTGAGTGTTAACGTCAGTGTCTTCAGAGATGCTACAGGAAGGCTGACAGAGCAGCTACACAATGTTAAACTTGTCAGGTGTATTGGGGGTATTGTTAGTGCAGACATCTAGATTGTTGAACTTTGGGGCAACAAGGAATCACTAGAAAGAAGCTTGTGCTTGACACTGAAGGACTTATAACCAAATCTGACCTGGACAACTGATGTTAAATCAGGTGATTTCAAGACTGGCAACTGGCTGTAAAATGCATAAATAGATAAATTAATGATATGCTGAGGCAACCACACACTGCTGTCCAAAATAAGTATCAGCTGTAAGCATAATCATAAATAAACTAAACAAATTGCAATTATTACTACTACCAGTTCAACTATTACACGTACTGCAGCTCTGCACACAGTTTGTCCAAGCAGTGTTGCCATACCCCAACAAAAACTGTTTCTCAGCTGCTGTTGGTAGGTTTCATTTGTCAAACGCTGTGCTGTCTCTCTAGTTCATTACTTTCATTTTTAAAAATGGAAAACTAGCGAGTGCTGATTGTAAGTTTTTGTAAATGGTTATGAAAATGATCACTTTATGAATGGTTTTCAGTTTCTCCTGTGAAGTCCTGTCAGAATGTTAGCTAGCTGCCATGGTCCATGCATTAGCCAGCGAACAGCCCATACATCCTGACCATACTTTATTGATCCCAAACCTCTGCCAACACATGCAGTGAAACACGAAAAGGTGAAAAAGAACAAAAGAAAAAGCAAAGCAATATAATATAATAAAATCCTGATTCCAAAAGTCCAACGCTGTGTAAAACAGCCTCATCAGCTTCTTTGATTTTTGTAAATATATGTTGGGACAGGAGCAGCAAAAGACTGGGAAAGTGTGAATGAATGGGACGTACGCTATTACGTGCACACTGTCCAAAGTTTTATCCTTGATTTAGCTGGACTTCACACTTCCACAATGATCACACACCTGGACCTGAATATTATCTGATCTTTGACAAAATACACCTGCAGGGAAGCATCCATACAGGTATAATAACTCTAAAGCTGAGCTTCACAACAGAGCAGCTTGGATGAATCTCTTCTTTAACATATGAAGCACATAAGAAACACAGAAACGGAACAGTTTCCTGTTCAAACAAGGAATCATTTAGGAAATAATTCCTCTCTAGTCTTGTCAGTATCTTTCACAGCCCTCAGAAAAAAACTTTCAAGGCAAGGAAAGCAGAGAAAACAGGAGAGTGGTGTCTTACCTGCTGTTCCAGCTGTTAGAGTGTGATGGCACCTGGTTACATTAGCATGAAAGCAAATTATTGCTCTGTTTCTTTTCCTATACCATCGTGTTTCTCCTCTCACTTATATTATTCCTGTCTTTCCCCTTTATATCCCCCGACTCTCTCTCTCTCTCTCTCTCTCTCATGCACACATTTCAATGCCAGCGGGGTGCATATTGAGTATGTGTGGGCAGCAGCCAATCAGAAAACAGCAGCTTTAGCGACATTTGCGACACACACACTCTCACACTGACACACTTATTATAGGACGGATATTGGCATTCATAATACTCTCTCTCTCCTTCACACACACACACACACACACACACACACACACACACACACACACACACACACAGAACGGAAGCACATCTGTCATCTGTGTCCGTCTTATCCAACCTTTCAGAGGATTAGTGCGTTGTTGTTGGTTTTTTTTTTTACATTGAAACTCAACTTGATAATCTCCCACACGCACTCATCGTCTCACTGTGGTGGTTATTTCATTACTGTGGTTTTGTGTGTGATGTCTTTGCAGTGTAACAGTGTTTGGCGTAGAAAAGCCGCAATTTGTGATATCATACTGATTTACATGCAGTGCCGTGTGGGGGTAAGAATGTTATGTAACACACTGATGTATAATGTGATGTCACACCAATGTAGTATTTTTACTCCGAGCAGTTGCAGCTAACCAGACAACACTGAACAAAAGCCGTGAGACATCACATGAAATTATGAGTCACGTAATGAACAAAAAAACAAACAAATACAGTATCACGCAGCTTGAGTTGTATGTAAAAAAGTCTAAAAAAAAAGGTGCACCGTCTTCTAAAAGAAAATCTGTTGGGTGCCGAGTGGCAGACTGAGTGAAAGGAAATCAGCTGAGACACATTGTGACACCTCTGCTTTATCTGTTAAGCCCTGTTGAAACAAACAGTGCTAATTCAGCTATTCCATAATAAGACCAATCGAAGGACTGAAAGTGTAAAGTTTTCAGAGAAGGTGCTGCTAGAGAGACCATTGGATTGTTAGTTGTTTCAAAAGAGTTCTTGCATTATGGAGCACAAACCCGCTCATCACATCTGTATGTAGATTGTGTGAAAACATACTCATGCTGTCTCCAGGTAGGATTCGCTAATTTGCCACTGCAGTCCACTCTCAACATATGACGATAAAACAAAGACACAAAGTAACAGCTCTGAGCGAGTATTCCTGCTGTTGTCTCCAGGGGTGACCTTTAATAGTGAGTGGACTAATCTCTGTGGTTGTCATGGAAACATAAAAGGGACCTACTTGGTGGTCATTCAGTCTTGTGTATTTATATGTCAGTTCACAGTGTACAACAACATGACCCTATTTGACTATTAAATGACGCACATTACTACGCCACGGTGAAGCAAGCTAAACTAAAAAGCATCACACAGCTGGTTTTGCTTTACTGAACTGCCTTCAGAGGTATTCCACTGGATGGAGGAGAGAACAACTGACATTCAGCAGCCCCAGTCTGTATGTTAACTCTGGGCTGACTGTTAAACACAGCACACTAAGCAGAAACAATAGAAATGAGGTTGTACCTGATGTAAAAGTGTACTGTTAACCTTCAGTCATTAACCTTTAAGCATTAACCTCACTTTCTGTCTCTAGTTCCTGTATTTCACTGTGTGATAATCACCTTTTAACAATCATCATTGTCAAACCAGTGTCAACCAGAAGAACAATTCTCACATGAAGCATGCAGCGTGTGAATGTTTAGTGAGCTTTTTTCATTTTTACTTATTAACATCCAGTAAAATATGCAAAAAGTTGGATTTCCTATGGAAGTTATGTTTTGGCTCATCATCAGGTGCCGCAGTAATCAGGCTGTGCTGTCATAAAGCCACTGAGTCCGCTGTTAGGTGATTTGTTATATCATATCATCTTCACAACTTCTGACCCAGTGCACCTTTAAAATGTCTGTGAACCTAACCCCACCTGAGCAGAGAGCAGTGTACTCGGCAGCATGACCTGCCTTCATATATACACTGAATCTGCTCAGGTTTAACTAACTGGGGCTGCTCCGACTGGCAACGCCATCTGAATTGTCCCAACACCATCTGTGTATAACTGGTCTCTTCAGTCTTACCAATAACCACTAGCTAGCAACCCTGATCTGTCTTCTTTAATGAAGGAACCCGGTATCAAAGTGAATTTGTTTGTGAGTGTCAGAGTGTAGTCAGTCCCACAGGGTGATCAGGTGGGCCTACTGCTGGTGTTTCGTTGAGTCAGGCCCAGGACACTGAGAGGGCTCAGCACCACAGCAGCTGTCCAGTCAACAGCACAGAACAACTGCAAATGAAGAGGGAGAGACGGTGCCAGCACCCGTACGTCACACCTCCGTGCTTGACGGTGTGCCCCACCAGCACCCTCTGGTGGGGCACACACCAGAGGGTGTGTGCACACACACAACTAATGTACTTATTTTAACCCAAACAGTATCTTTTCCTAAACCTAATCAAGTAGATCTGATGCCTAAACCTGCTGTAACCAGCAGCTTTAACAGCACCATCACTTTCAAAGGTTCAGCATCTTAAAATGAAATGTATTGAACTCATTGAAAAGTAAGTAAAAGGTAATTGATTTAATTACCATTTAAATGAATTGGCACTAGCGTGATGTCTTTTGGTTTAGGTGCATGTTGAATAGTGTATAAGCATGTGCATGCAGCCCTGTTCTTTTCCCTCTGAACAATGCATGTGCTGCTTTTTAATGGCTTTTGTTCTCATTTAATCTGAATTTAAAATGAAAGTACATAATGCCATATGGAGTTTTTCTTTTTTTATCAGACATACAAAAATTGGATATGTATTTGTTTGCAGTTCTACCATTTCAGGGTTCATTATATCCAGAACAATAAATATTCACTGGGCGAAAAATAAAAGCAAATACTAGTTTCAGATGTTTTGCTTCCAGTTAACCTTTCTGTATTTTGATGATGATGATGATGATTTTGACGAATTAAAAGCATTAAAAAGCATCTGCAGAAGACTATTTTGCTGATTCAAGAGTTTTTTTAATGAATTATTCAGTAAGCGCTTAGAAGTGCTATTATTAAACATTAATAATGGCACTGAACATAGAATCAGAATTCCAACATTTAATTAAAAATGTATAAGAATAAAGTAAATATATAACTATGCAAATACATCCAAAAACCTGAATGTGAATATGTAATATAGATTTGGTTCTCAAAGAAAAATTGTTTGGTGTAAAATGTATCTATTATCTGGCGCTGCTGAATTTGGAACAATATACTGATATTCCAATACCTCTCACAAAGAAATCTTTTTTAAAAATGCTGCCAGTCGTGGTCTTGAAAGTTATTTCCGTTTCTTTGCCATTAAATGTCAAATTTCAGCAATAGAAGACAGAAAGGCCATTAGGAGACCAGCGTTTCCTAGAGCCAAGACAGCCAAGACGAGAGACTTTGTGAAGGACGCCTGAAACAGAAAGTGAGGTGGAAGTTAGGAGGTGAACACAAGATCTCAAAACCTTTCCTGAAAGATATCAGGCAGACTCACAACTGTTACAGCTTTTGAGTGTGTGGTTGATTTATCACTGTTTATCACCAGCTGGTTGCTAACGTTGTCTGTTTGGTGATGGAAAGCTAGTGTAAAGTGGGCTTGATGAGAGCAGTGAACTAAAACATACTGTGTAGAGCTCTGCAGAGCTGCGGGGAACTGCAGGGCTGCTGAATATTCTGCGGCTTTGTCACTATGATTGGCTCATTTCACACGCAATTAGCCATGTGATCTATTGTTAAGATAGAATACTGATTTTTGCTCACATTTTGAGAAATGTGCTTTTTATCCTTCGTGACATGAGTTAGATGAGAAAATTGATGTCTCTCATCAATATGAAGCTACAGCTACCCGGAGGTTAGCGTAGCTTAGCATACAGAGTGAAAATAGGGCACACAGCTAACCTCGCTCAAAGTTAACACAATCCACCAAGCAGCACCTCTAAAGTTCACAAATGAACTCTTCTAGATTGTTTAACTTGTAAAAACACTGAATGTAAATTGAATGCACTTTGAATGCATTTTTGGCCCCTTACATGTACAGATCTCAACATCTTTCAGCTGAAAATATAAATATAAAACATAGTTAAATAGGATATTGCATTTTGTTTAGATGTTGAAGTCTAATCACGAGCACCTGCTGCACTGTTGACATCACTAAGAACACTGTTGTCCTCACTGCACATGTAGTGCACTGCTCTGACTGCGTACTACATCATTAGACTTGTCATTGCAGGAAAGCCGCAGGTGTGAACGGAATGAAGACATGATTAATGTTGTTAACATTTAATAAGAAAAATATAGCATTTGGAAAAAACTGCATCAACTCAGGTTGTTTGCAGCAGATACCTACCCACTGACTGTGCTCTGATTGGTCAGAGAGGATGCCCTGTGTGTCATCTGACCTCAGTGCTGCTGGTCAAACAAACAACAGTTAGAGTAGCATGCAGGTGTATGGGGAACCAGTCAACAGTACCCTCAATACTCTGCAACATGTCATCAAATTTCATCAAAACAAAAGTCCAACACTAAAACCCTGAATGTACAATCACTTTAATTCAAGTTTCCATACATTTTTTGAGGTAAAGGTGCTTGTGCATCAGAAGGAGGACCCTAAACGAGGCCAGCCAAGCCACGTAGCCAATCAGAACATGTGTTGCCCATGGCTGGGGGAGGAACAGTGATGATTGACGCGTCCCCAGGAACATGGCTGCCACTGCAGTCAGATGACAGAATGTTGGGTTTAATACATTTTTAAAAGAGCTATTCAAAATGTATTGAGATGCAGACCAACCTGCCATGATCTCAGTCAGAGATCCAACTCCCCAGTGGGCCCAGTTAAAGATATATCTCCTGGAGAGAGATACAAATAATACCAATATACTGACACACTGTAATAACAATATCATTAATATAAGTGCAAGTCAATGTAATGATTTGTGGCTAAGTGGGTGTGAAAAATGATCTTAGTAACTTTTCCCCAGATCTTAAAGCAGGATTGAAGTATGCACAGCTGTTCTGGGTTTGTCTTCCTGTGGGTATAAAACAGCCTCCTAGTGTCAAACTGTGCACCTATATCATTCAACAGCATGTTTTAATGTGGACAAGCTTTTTTTAAACAGAATGTAAGCCTGGCGGGAGGCTGTGCTGTTCCAAAGACAGCTGTGTGTCACTTCTTACCCTCTTTGTGATCACTCATTTTAAATCAGTGTAGCCAATCACACAATACAGGTGTTGCTATTAACCTTTGCAATAATAAACCACTAATCAGTGACTACTAATAAAACAGATACTTCAGTGTTGGAGCACAGGAATCACTCTAACGGGTAGCATTTTTGACCCATGCATCACTATTTTGCTTGCCTGTCAACAGAAACAAAAAAAAAAATACATGAATGAGTACATAAAAAAACATGTGTTTGACTGCAGCTGTAACTGTAGGTCACTGTAGCTCCATATTTTTTATATATTTTTTTAAGTTATTTGTCACTGATGCCATTCTTGACCCCAGATGACCTCAGTGAGAAAACTTCACTGTTTTGTCTGCATGGAAAAAGCAAGCAGCGTTTACCTGTGTGAGTCAGGTGATGGTCTGATCATGGCCATTATGGGTTGAATCAGAGACAATACCAGGACACAACAACCTAGGTATGGATGGACACCTGCATGCTATACACACACACACACACACACACACACACACACACACACACACACACACACACACAAAAACAGTTGTGCAGTAGCTGATAACTGATCCTACATCACTCTCTGCTGGTGATGTTGGGACATGACAGCAGGATAGGAACACAGTTTATGGGTCCCTCAGCTGTTTTAAAATAACATGCACATTGATAAAATACATGTTTGAAAATTTAACATAATGTTTATATCCCTGTTTCAGCCTTCCAAGGACTGCAATGATCTCATGATCTCATTGAGTCCAACACTACTCCTGCAATTATATCATTGGAATACATCATGTGAAACTGTGCAAAATGCTAATCTGAACTGTAATCTCTCCATCAGTGTCAAATTCTCATACTGAGTGAGTTAGTCATTTATTCTCTTATGTAACATTTCAATGTCGAAGAATTTTCCAATGCACAATAAGTGAGTCACTGGGGCTCTATGCTCTGACTCGTCCATTCAGTGCCCAGAGGTAAATTTGAGAATGTGTGTGAGTGACAATGTGTGTGTGGGTGGGTGGGTGTATACTGTACCTTGCTCCAACCTTGCCTGTAGAAAAATGGGAGGGAAAAGGCTACAATGGTCAGAGTCAAAGTTAGCATCATCAGGCCTCGATGAACCTACACACACACACACACACACACACACACACACCCAAAAGAAATGACAATGCAGTGATGTTAAATGCTGTTATGATGTGTGTGTGTGTTTGTGTGTGTGTGTGTGTGTGTGTGTGTGTGTGTGTGTGTGTGTGTGTGCGTGCATGTGCACACATGCATAATATCTACCTGGAACCATACTTTCTGGCCAAGCAGACTTTGATTTGGCCAATCGGGTTTGTAGAAGCTGGCGATGAAGGTACCAACGCTTCCCGTTAGCATCCAGGCTAACAGCATTAGTGCACCTAGAGAAGCAGAAGCAGTTCAGCAGTTACTTGCCTCAGCTAAAGCCACCTTCAAATTGTTGGCTGTGTGTGCATCATTGACTGTGTACAAAGAAGTCTGATTATCATTACATTCACGTAGTTTCCATACACATGTGTTGACTCTGAGTGACTTAAATGTAAAAATGAAGAACTCAGCTCACCATGCATTTTCATAATGGTGGGACTCCGGGAGCTTCTTAGGACCTCAGGGGGTCCAGCGATGTGTTTCCTCTGGGTGGAGATTAATGGCTGGCGACTATGTTTCCGTATTTCACCTACAAGAGAGACACAAAATGATGTTCATGAAATTCCTTCGAGGAATTTCAATTTTAGCAATTTCTAAATATGTCAGTCGCCTGATCACTTCTGCCCGTGGTGCATTCAAGTGGCACGGAAAAGTTTTCAGTGTTACTGACCTTTTCAAGTCAGATACAGATGACAGTACCACCATTTTTACACACACTCAAAACAGAACAGCTATAAAGTCAATCTATATTGTAAGTAACAGTAACACTGCAATTAGTGAGAATGAGTTCATGTCATGCAGTCATACTGTAACATTCTGGATCCTGTCATGTTGTTTCCTGTTTTATTTTTGTAACTCTACCTCTTGTGTCATTTCAGTTTCCTGTGTTTTCCCGCCTCTCATCAAACCCACCTGAGGCCACTTACTCACCTGCCTCTGATTAACCTCCCTCCCTTCCCTGTGTGTATATACCCCCACCAGCTCCACATGTCTCTGCCAGATTGTCTTTGTTCCCAGTGACTTCACCTCATGCTTTTGCTGCGTTTGGCTCCCAGTGTTGGTTGGACTTTCCCTGCTATAGATTTTGAAGAGTTTTGCCTTTTTCCTGTCTGTTTTGTTTGCCTTAGTGGACTCCTTGTGTTTGCCCTTTTTTGGAACATAGTAAAGACAGTGATTTTTGTTTGAACCTCACTCTGCCTCCTGTGTTTTTCTCTGCATCTGAGTCTGAGCTCACCAGGGCCGTTACACATACATCATTTCAATTTTCTAAGGTTATGATTAGCCATTCCAACTAACCATTAACCAAAATGTAAGAAGAAAAAACTTTATGTGCTCAACACTTCCTGTTAATGACATCCTGTTCATGACCACTCCACGATAAGATGCTGATAAAACTGTAATGTGACATAATAAAGCTCTGACTGGCTGATAAGAA
Source organism: Chelmon rostratus (assembly GCF_017976325.1). Classification (NCBI taxonomy): domain Eukaryota; kingdom Metazoa; phylum Chordata; class Actinopteri; order Chaetodontiformes; family Chaetodontidae; genus Chelmon; species Chelmon rostratus. Next base: position 2,637,870 of record NC_055669.1, on the reverse strand, counting down.
CTTTAATTAGTCTGTCAAACACAGGATGACTGTCAGGGTCGACGCGTTCAGTTTCCAAGGTCACATGTGTGTGTACTCGCTTACCGTACTGAGCATGTCCGCTGGTTAGAAACAGAAAGTACTCTTGGTCCAGATCATAGCGGGCTGGTTCCTGATTGGTCAGTTTGACTGGTCTACTGAACCTGCACTGAATGGCTCCATCTGCCAGCCGCCATGACACAGAGGAGAGTCCAGACTGCAAGCACACACACAGACAGAAGGACTACAACAACAACATTTTGGTGGTTTAGGATGAAAATCCAACAAAAGTTAAGGAGGAAAGCTTTGTGGAGAGACGTTTATTTGCTTTATTTGTGAGAAGATGGATATCAATCTCGTGCCCTTAGTACAGTATTGGACTCATGATGTGGTTAGCCTAGCTTAGCATAAAGACTGGAGGCAAGAGGTGTTTGTGTGTGTGTGTGTTGGGGGGGCTGGCTGGCTGGGAGATGCAGCTAGCTGTGCAGTGTCTCTGGCTATGTACAGATTAAACAAATGAAAAAACAACTTTTTATCAGTCTGCTTTACACGTGTCAATCGGTGTATTGTTACCTTTGGACAGAGCTAACCTTTATGCTAAGCTAGGCTAACAACATCCTGATTCCAACTAGCTAGTTAACACACCAACATGATATCAATATCTATGATCTTATGCATCTCTTGGAATGGAAGCAAATAATAAAATGTTGAGTTATTCCTATAAAAGATATCCGGTTTGATCTTGGCGCTGCGTTTGATATTGTGAATCATAATATTCAGCTGAACACCACAAAAAGAAACATGTCTTCCAGCACACAAGCTGTGCAAGACCCTGTAAAGATAAAGAGCTCAGCCTAAGGTAACAAAAACATGATTCTCATTTTTCAGGTGATTCTACATGAATGAAAACATAATCATGAATATGATATTCCATTTCTGCCAATAGATCAGGCTAAATCTTACTCTCTGGCCCTTTAAAGGCTTTTTCACGTGTATATTCCTTCTGGTTTCAGTGATGTCTGCTGTAGTGTTCAGTGTTCATTCATGTTCGGTTTGTACTGCGTAGGATTCATTCATTCAGAGAGAGTGTGTCACCTGTGACTGGTCCTCAGGGTGTGTTCGGCCACTGACGAAGGCAGCACTCACTGATACTCTATCCCCGTCTTTTACACACATGTACACATCATCATTGCCCTACACACACACACACACACACACACACACACACACACAGCAGGTTAATAGAGGTGCAACATGCTGGTAGATTGTTCATAATAGAAAGATGTTCATGCAGCACACTAAGGATGATTTCTTGAAAGCTGATATATTTCAAACTTCACTGAAGATCAACCTGCCCTACATTTGATGCAGACTGCTGTGGGGCTAGCTTACCATCCATGTGTCCCAGGACAGTGCAAAGGCAACGTATCCCTCCGCCGGGCCGCTGAGCTCAAACATTACAGACTGCAGAGAAAAGTCATGGTAGGTTCTAAGATTGTTTTTCAGTCTTATTAAATATGTTTTTCCAATGATTCAGATAGTTCAGTCTACATGTAGCTAGCAGCGTACATTTTCCTGGTCACAAACAATTTAGCATTACTGTATTCTATCAATATTTCCTGCAGCATTCCTGCATTCAAAGGAAGTGAGAGTGAGTGTGCCTGACTGTTGCTACACAACAAATTGCGAGTTATGGAAAGATTTTAATGAAACCTAAAAGAAATAGATTGAGAGATCAACCTCAGCAGTTTGAACAAAAACAAAATGAAACTGAACACAGTATCACCACTAACATAAAATGCTCTTATTCTGTGCTATCAGATAAGTTTGAATGTGGTAAGGACTGACTGATGTTAAATGTTAATGCAGCACTGTTAATTGTATTAACTGTCCCACTAAATGAAACTGTTAAAGGTCAAACCATTTCTCCTGGTCCCTCTGAAGTCATGGACAGGAAGAAGCACTGAGGATCTTCTTTCGGATCACAGCCTGGAGGATCTAGCAGGCAAGATTTTGATTGGCCACATCCCTCGGAGCTAAACTGAAGGTGTTAATATGAGGAGGCAGAGTTATTAGTCTTATTGTGTTACACTCGTTTCACATTAAAGTTTATTGATTCCTGCGTGCTCAGCTTGGGAACCAGTGTCACAATTGGTAGTCCAGATGCTGCAACACTCACAGGCCCAGGCAGGGTGGAGGGTGTGGTCGTTGGTACTGGGGCAGGTGTAGTGTCAGACTGAGGTGGGTGTGGGGTAACACCGTGCTGATAGATGACTGGGCCAGGCAGCTTCACCCAAAACTTATTGTAGTGGGCAACTACAGTCACACTGGAAAACACAGCCATAGATGCATGTATTGTAACAGTCCAGATAAAAATATGCAAGTACACAGCACAGTTACATCAAGTCATATTAGTTAACTTTGCTACACTTTATGACTCACACTACAATACACTGAAACACTTAACGCTGTGCAGCTGGCCTTACTGAGTCAGCCTGCCTCTCTTCTCTGCTTGTACTTGATCGACTATTTTCTGTACATCCAGCTACAGTGTAAACATCACTTGTGCTCACGCTGGCCGCTGCTCAGCAAAACTTTCATAGTCTAGCTTTGAATTGGCATTTAGAAGGAAATAAACTCACAAAAACTGAACCTGCGTGGGAGCATCTGTAGGAGCGTTCCAGATGACAACAACCTCCGTCTGTCTGGCATCACTTGTCTGGCTCACTGCTGAACCCTGACACACACACACACACACACACACACACACTTGTTAAGTTCATTTCATATATTCTATTTTTCATATATTTTATGTTTTGTTTAATAATCTTATTAAACTGTGTTGCTCTTCTGAGTTTGTGTCCAATTACTTTTTTACTTTTTACTTTTTTACATTTCCAAGAAAGCAGGGAAGCTGTGTAAACTGTAAGTAGAAACAGAATGTGATGATTTGCATAACACTGAAACCCCATATTTAACTGAAACTAGCACAAAGACAACATATCAAATGTTGAAACTGAGACATTTCATTGTTTTTTAAAATTACATCCTCATCTAGAACAAGATGATGCTACATGTTTCTAAAAAGTTGGGTCAGGGTCATGTTTACTGCTCGGTTGCATCACCTCTTCCTTTAACAACACTCTGTGAGCGTTGAGGGGATCCACTGCACTCGCTTGCTGTACTATTTCAGCAGTTCGGGGTCTCCTTTGTCGTATTTTGCGTTTCTTAATGCACCAAACATTTTCAGTGGGTGACAGTCAGACTGCTGGCCGGTCAGTTAAGCAGCTGGACTCTTTTACTATGGAGCCGTGCTGGTGGAATACGTGCAGAATGTGGTTTGGCATTACCTTGCTGAATTCAGCAAGGCTTTCCCTGAAAAAGACATCGTCTGCTTGGCCTCATATTTTGCTTCAAAGCCTGTACATGTTGTTCAGCTTTAATGGTGCCTTCACCAATGTGCAGGTTAGCCATGTGCCATGTGCACCAACTGTTTTCTTTCAGCATTTCACAACTTTTCCTGTCTTTTGTTGCCACTTTACCAACTTTTTGGAAATGTGTTGCTGGCATCAAATTCTAAATGAGGATATAATTTAAAAAGAAACAATGAAATGTCTCAGTTTCATTATTTGATATGTTGTCTTTGCAATTTTTAATTAAATATGGGGTTTCAATGTCCTGAAAATCATGACATTCTGTTTCTATGCATTTTTCCCATGTGTTTTTAGAAGCAGGATCGTATTAAACACTTGTTACTTGATGTTTTTAAACTTCAGTGTACTTCATCACTACTATTGTTTGTGTTTGTATCTTTGTGCACATGTGTGCGTATTTACACCTGGTGCTTATTGCAGGTAAGCAGCTGTGTCCTGTTCCGATTGGTCAGGGTGAAGGTGCCAACCGTGGATGCTGAGCCCTGATTGGCTGCATCTCTGGCCTGAAGCAGGAAGCCCTCAAAATACGACGTTCCAGATAGGACGACTGGGAAAGGTTTTTTTTAAAAAGTAAGAAAAGGAAGTGATATTAATGTAAACATTAGTTTTTATCAGTTTACTAAGCTACTTAGTTTTTTCATCATGCTTAATCTCAAATGGAGTCTCACATTTATTTAGTCAAATTGGTCAGTTTGGTCAAACTTTAAGTTATATTTAATTCCTAATTTGTTACAAACACCACATATTTAAAAGTTTATAGTAAACTGTTTTTGCTGTAAGGAGTGACTGATGTATGATGCATGCATTCTGTTTAGGGTGGATTTCCTTAAAGATTGAATACAAATTTGAAAAGTACATTTTCCACATTAGTGAAAACTTTTCAACAAATCTTGATGACTCACTCGTCACAGTCGTTAGCTACCTTGTATTCGATCGGTGGGACGGAATGTGCTGGTGTTGGTGGCGAGGCTGTAGGGGCTGTGAGTGGTCTGGCCGTCGGCACCATGGTGGGGTTCCATGCTGCCACAGACTTTGGTGACCTTGCCATTGGAAAAGCAGCCTGCTGGCACCCAGTAACACACCAAGATGGAGATAAAGAGAAGACAACACGTGCCCAGAGGAGACATCTACAGAATACAGTTTCAGCCACTACAAGGTGTCCACAAAGTCTGAAAAGAAAAAGACATCATGCATTCCTCCACAGAATGAATTTAACCATGATCACAAGCAAGATTTCTGGACTCATCTACAAACTGTTTCTCTGCATCTGACAGGCTGTATCCATGCTGCCTTTGCAGCACCTTCTAACAGGTCCGCCAAAGGAGAAACCATTCAGCAGCTCTCTGCATCTTGCTAATGGTCTACTCCAACATTTCAGCATCGCACTTGCATGAAGTTTGTACTCACTTGTACTCACTCACTTGCACTAAAAGAAGAACGGTTGAAATGGATGCAGCAAAGGCTGAGATATGATTGTAGGGGTCAAGCTATAAAAACCTCCAACACTTCCCATGATGCCACCATTAGCTTCTTTTCATTGTATGCTCTCTGCTTTCTTTTACATATTTGTTGTCTCCAATCCCAAATTGAGATATCCCTCACAATTGGGGTTGTTCTGTAAATTGGAGGAGTTCCTCTTTAAACTGTGATCTGCCCTCTACAGATTTAGTCATCTGATGTTCTTTATATTGGTTCTATTAAGGAGAATTAAATCCAAACCAACCTCTGAGAATTCTGCTTATGTAGCCTTCACAACCATGTTATGTTAATACGAGCAACCAGCTGAGAAAAATAGCTCCTCTAAGTTGTACTTACAAGAAGCAGCAATGGGGAATGTCTGATGCCACAGTAGCTATCAGCTGATCCCCCTCTGAAAGTGTCAGCAAACTGCTGCCAAAACTTACACTGCCATCACCTAACGCTTGCTATCAGAGGTATCTGTTAAAGCATTTGTTGGTTATACTGTTGTAGTGTATCAGACTCAAACCACTGCAACTCGGTATTTTGAGGAAATTAATGGAGAATTTGTGATGTTATTTATAATTTTAGAGAAACAGTAGCCATAGCCAGCACTTCCCCCCTTACTGCACACGGCACACACAGTATCTCCCTTCACCCCTCTACTGAGCACATCTCAGCACTTGATCCTACGTATTTTTCATGACAAAACATAATGAAGCAGAAAGAACAGCAAATACACATTTAAACACTAAGTTATAAGTTCCCATTTAGGGAAAACTCTTAAACTGAAGTGAGTGACAAGGTTGTTGTACTCACCACTCAGCTGCAGTACAAGGAAAAACTGCCTCAGCTCTGTGGAATCATTTCCAAGCGTGACTATATACTGTACGTGTGACTGCAGTGTCATTTCCACTGTTCCAGTGCCCTGTGTGTGTGTGTGTGTGTGTGTGTGTGCATTCACGTGCATGTGTTTCAAAGTGTAGCATGAGGTATTGTTGCAGCAGTTTTACGACCTGAGGGATGGACTATTGGAACGTCCTGATATGACTGCTGCTCATGTGGGACAGAGTGCTTTCATCACCTTTTCTCATGCATTCCTGAACCTCGGTTATATGGACCCACGTGTTTATCAGAAAAAGACATGTTTTAGGTTGTGCTGCCATCTCTCAGTTTCATTTTTTGTCTCTTGCTACCATCATGCGGCAAAAGATAGGAATGAAGAACATATTCAATTCAACAAATGCACACTGTATGATTTTGGAGGCAGGCACTGAATTTAGGTGTACTTTCTATGCTTTTAAATAACATTTTTCGTTGGGTGTTTACAGAGATTTTAAAAGAAATCAAACTTTGTGACAAGACAACAGAGGTTTTTCACAAAACTAAAGTTCATGAGCATGTATGTGACAACAGTAGTTCCACTTTGAATGGACTTTCATTGTGGAACTGGAGTGACGATAGTGTCCAACATTACATTCTGTTTGCTAGCATTATTAGTTTTCTTCATGTTGTCATTGACCAAGCAATGTGCAAGTAGGCACAGCACACTGCTCAACCAGATAAATGCAAACCATGATTCATCATTTCTGTGGATCAGATTTCAGAGATGACACTCGTTTCATGATTTACCCTGAGGAGTCTGCACTGGGTAGAATTTATTATGTACACTTAATTAAATTCTCACGCCTCTTGTCAATAACTTACTCCTACAAACATTGAATATATTGTCTTTGTACTGTTTTCAGTTGAGTATACATCAGAAAGGATGACCAAATTACCACAATCTATTTTATTAATGTCTTACACAGAGTCCCAACGTTTTTGGAATCAGGTTGTGGAGGAATCACTGAATGCACAGAATATCATGATTTATTTAGTTTTGGTAACATAAAAAATGTAAACAATGACCTACAATTAATGTCTAAAACTGTGTTTTGTTCGCATTGAACATTGTATGAATCGAATGTTAATGAACGAAGGTTGGATCGGATTGGTTGGATGTGATGAAACATACAGTGAGTAAGATGAGAGGAGAAGTTTGTAATAAAGTGTAGATGCTCTGGTCAAACATTAGCTGAATATTTAGAAAAAACTGTCAGCTACAGTAATCTGATTACAGAAGATTCAGGTTCCCTTTTCATTTACGGTATCTTTGTCAGTGGATGACATAATCCTGGCCCTATGTTGCCAGCCAGGGCCCTCGCTGTACAGGCCTGGTGTGCTGCTCTCTGTGCACCCCTGCACTGCAGTGCCAGCTTATGTAACTCCCTGTTTATGTGTGTACGTGATGTGTGTGTATGTGTCTGGTAAAGCTTAGAAATTGCGCAACAGAAATGATGCAAAATGTCTTTGTGAGCGTTTTGGCAGCAATCTCCTATTAAAATGTATTAGTTATTGCGGTAAATACGAGAGATTACATCGGTTTTTCCGGCATTATACACATCGACTGTTACTTTCAAGCAGATCAAATCAGTAAAAAAACTGACAAATAGACATTGCCGTTGGGAATGCTGTGAACATCATGGAAACAAAAATATAATTGTGCCCATTTACACCTGTCCTGATATACGCTGGCTGTTTTTTGAAATTAATATATACACTATATGAGCACAGAGCTCATGTAGTGCATATATAAACGCTTTTTTAGGAACAGCAAATTTGCTCATTACATTTTTTTTGTTACGCTTTACTCCAGTTATTACGGTAAAGGACCCCGGTTGTTGGGCCACGCCCCCTGTGTTCAGCCACTGTCCATGCAGGAACAACAGAGCTGTCACCCAGTACGAGCTGTCCTCCTGTTCTGTGACTGACCGAAGGCACAACTGACAGGTGAAGGAACATTTAAAAAATATTTCTGCATTGTCTTGCACTATTATCATATGTTACTAAACGTATGCAAGCTTCATCCTCAGCTAGTGGCTGGCAGGTCGGAAGACGAATCTCTATCATTAGCTACGTGAGCGAGCCGACGACTTTAGCTAACTGTCATAACTTTAACCAGTTTTAACATGACGCTTTTCACGTTGCGCGTGGTAATTGAGCTTTAAACCCTAATATGTGAAAATACATTGTCATTTGTTTTGAGACAACGAATGCTAGTAGTCATTCAAAATGTTGCCTATTAATTAGTTAACGTTAACTAACGTTTAACGTTACTTTGACCCACTGTTACCATATGCAAGACGCGATTAAAGTATTAAGTACGAAGTCAATATGACCCACCATGCATTAGCTACTTCAGTAAAATTCCAACTTGACGGCACCGCCCACTGCAGGGCCGACTGGATGAAGTACCAAATGAACCACAAGTTAATGATGTTGTCTTATTAAAATAAGGTGCCTCTGGTAATTTATACGTATGCGGAATTGTTAAGTGGTTTCTAACAATGAAACTGGGGTCTTGCATTATGTTTTATGCTGAATAAGGATACGGCAGTAAGCGAGGCAACACAAAAGTACCAGTATTTTGAATGGAATCTGGAGTCCAGCTACAAACGGGACGTTAGCTTTGCAGGTTCCTGCATCACCGTGGCGAATAATTGTCTGTCGTTATCTCGGTGTGATTGTACGTCTGTATCTCTGCTTGTGACTCGATGTACCGAGCGAAATTGAAGAGTTTTATAAATAGCTAGTGTGACATTAACGGCTAGATTCCTGACCTTGTGCTGGTCGGAACGAAGCACTGCGCAGACTCAGAGGGAGGCTTCAGTGGGGTTCAGTGACTCCTGATTAACCTGCTCCCCTTACTGCAGAACTGAACCCAAATCCAAAGCCTTCTACATTTGGTCCTGTGTACATGTCACTTGTGTATGGCTACCACTGTGCTCAAACTTTAAGTACTTTCCAGGCATCCATGACAGAAAAATGTAAATGTAAGTGTAAATGTAAAATGTAAAAAAATGGTATTGCACATGCAGTTTAATTCTAACTCATCATAATATTTCCATGTGATTTTACCTGTAAAATGGGATGTCTGCTTCTAGCCATTTTAAGGTTTGTGAAATGAAGACATGCCAGTCCATGTTTATGATTCAGATATTAGTGAAATATAATGTTCCACCTTCCTAAAGCGGGATGAGTAAGTAGTTTATGCTGATAGTCCATGAAACCCAGATTGCATACTGTAAGGATACAAACAGTACAGAGCCATTTGTAATCTGTGGATGTGTAATGTAACCCCATAATCCAGCAGGCTAAAACAGTCAGTGGTGTATGATGTCTGCTATTCACATTCACTGAGATAAAAGTAGTAATGCCAACTATGACGATAGTCCATAACAAGTAAAAGTCCTGCATTCAAAATTCTGATAAAAACAGTTTTATATCATATATGTAGCTTTCTGTTAAAATGTATTATATACTAAAATATAACAGAAATATCACCAATATTTACTGATAGTATCACAATTAAATACACATAATGCATAATGACCTCTATCAGAATCTTATGTCTCGTATATAATATGCAATTTATTATCATTAATGTATTAATGTTTATGTGCAATCAAGCAACATCTTAATTTTGTAGTTGGTCGGTGCAGAGACAATTTAAACAACAAATATGTACTGAGTGGTCTATTGCAGAACACAATATTTTTATTGATTGTCACATGACTCTGACTGGTACCCCTCCTCAGTTAAACTTGTCCAGCCCGCTATGTTCTGTTAGAACTAAACATACTTCATGTACTTCCTCGTGCCGTGTTCCAGCTGTTTGCACAATGCATGTCTCAATCAACTGATTGCCTAAGCATTATTGTTTAACATTTAACCCTTCTTATCTTCATGCTATTTAGAAATATTTGTCAAACTTACATGTGCTATTTATGTCAGTTTCAACATGTGAATGTGGGTCATTTTGCTGAGTGCATTTTGTGTTGGGGATATTTTGTAATGATTTGCCCTTTAACTTGTTAAATTAGCAGTTTGGACCTCTGCTGGTACCATTACTACTAGGATGAACAAACAGCATGATGGTTTCCTGTTAATAAAGATGTTTTTTTTTTTTTAAACAAAGAGATCCACTGTAAATAATGAAAAAAACACCAAAAAGTGTCCTAGTAAGGGATTCACACCTTTGTCTGTGAACACATTTCATCCAGTTCTTTTTAATTACCCTAATTCTCAAATCATGAGTTACATGTAAAGCATGTAAAGTTATCACTGCACTGATGAACTAGTTCCCCTTCTTGATGAAAATCACATATTAAAACTCAACTACTGTACTGTAACTGTAGCTGTTTGGACTACTTTCAGAAACTTGGTCGATGTGAGGCAGAAACAATGCTGGATTGTGACAAAGAATTAAGCCAACAAACAAGGGTCAATTAAACACTTAACATTTCAACAATAACAGTTCAGCCAAAATGTTGTTCAACCAACCATAAAACTGGATAAGTTAAAATGTCATTAAAAACAATGTAAATACCAATTAGCTAACCAATATAATGAGTTCCAACCACAAATGAGTGGGTTGAGTAGCTGCAGCTACGCTAAACGCTAAAAGCCAACCTCTCCTCACCCCTTTATCTGTGAAGAGACACATCTTGGTAAATTTCATTTTATTAATTCCACCATGCTCTTCATGTTTCTTTTTAGGTTGATCTGCTATCTATATTGATCTATCTATATTGATAGTAATAATATAACTTATGTGTTGTAGTGGAGAGAGTTTGTAGTAAAGTAGGTGTGTTTCACCAATAGCGGCTGACATTGACCTCATGTATTTTATTTGCCAACATGATTTGTACTCGCCTTTTAACGTGGGTACGCATTTTGGACCCTGACCTGAGGTTCACTGTGTGTACAGGGCTCTGAATGTTATTAGGTCACATTTCCTGCTTCTTTTCAGTCTGCAGTTTGAAATCCTACACACCAGTCACTAAGATGATACTGCGTGCAAGAACAGGATTTTTCCATTGGACACAGTACAGCCTGAGTTCAATTTGAGCGCAGTGCCGGTGTGGTACAAACACCTTTTCATTGCCAACATACTGCCATTGTATTGCTTCACATGGCAGTGTGGAGTACAACCATTTTGACAGGAAGTATTTCCTCATGTTTAAGGGATTTCATAGAAACCAGAAAATAGTTGAGTAAATTAGGTGTTTTAAAGTGTTTTGTGGTATATAAATGCTTATAACTTTGTAGTAACATGTATTTTGTTCTTTACAGGAGGCCAGAGATCAGTTTCACTTTAACGAGATCTTCTCGAAATGTTGCCTCAACACCTGAAGCAGATCCGAGTCCTCATGCTTAACGACAAGGAGAATTTAGAGAGGACTCTGTTCAGACTTGAACAAGGTAATGTTTCTTTTAAACAACTGTGTTTTCAGTGTTCTCCTTTACTTCATGACTGATAGGCTGCTCAGACAGTCTTCTACTTTATATACAGGGCCACATCATAGAGAGAGTTTCTGCTGCTGTAGCTAACTCAGATAACATCAGTACCTTGATATTGTTTGCTTTGAAGCTGTACATTCAGATATTTTGTGTCAGTGCTTTTCAAATGTGATTTTTTAACTCTGGCTGGGTGGAATATTTGATTCCATAGGCAACCAGTGTAATGGTGAAGTATTAAGTAAATAGGTATGTCATCAAACACAAAAGCAAAGGACTCACTTTAAGGCAATTGTATTTATGTCTAGAAGTCCTATCACCCGCTCCATGCACTGGGAGTCAGTGATGGCTTGTGTTCAGGTAGTAATACAGGTAGACGTTCTGTAGTGGATAGAAAGAATTGCATTTTGTTGTTTTCAATGAATGCCTCCTCAAGTTTGAAGGGTCAAGCATAAAGCAGATTAACTTCTTTGTGCCTGTGAAATAGCAGTTGGAGACTTTTTAACCTCTTCAATTTGACATATTTTTAAGTGAAAGGGTGCGTTAATGTGTTTGACTCTGAGAATAGTTCAAACCCAAGCTACATATCATAAGAGATAATGCAAGGACTTTGAAAATGTATTTTTTATTGAACATGTGTCTTACAGCAGGGTTTAACATGGTACATGCCCCTCATAGCATGACTGAGAAAGTCAGTACTAACTTTAGGTAACCACTGCACAGTTACTGAGTCGGAGAAAATGGCCTCCACATACGGAGATGATGCATGTGCAGATGAGGAGGAGCGCCAACCAACCAACAACACAAGTCTTCTGTACAGTTTGTGTGTGTGTGTATATGTCAGGGCCATAATGCTGTCTATTTGGGTGTCATGATGTTAAAGTAATGAAGAAGTCCTACTTTAAAACTGTACATTTCATGATAAGTTCAATATTAATGCAAAATACAGACATCCAGTAACAGTAATGCTGTGTGTGTGTGTGTGTGTGTGAGTGAGTGTGAGTAAGAGAGAGAGAGAGAGAGAGAGAGAGAGGAGGAGCTAGTTATCTCTGAGGGAGAAGTGTACCGTTTGACATTTACAGCACTCTGAACCTGATCGGGATTTTGAGGACTGGCTGTTAAACTGGACTATATATAGACAACCCTGTCATGGTCCAAACTCTGGAGAATCAGAAAGTCTGATGTTTTTTTTGCCCAACCTTGCTACGACTGTTTATATAAAGTATTCTTTTTGTTTATTTCAGAGCTGCAGAGCAGTCTCTGAGTGTGTCAGTTTGTTGAATGAAGGTTACATGTCCGATGTTGAGACTGCAACAGGCTGTTGATGGGAGAGCAGGCAAATAAAAAGGCTCAGCATGACAGCTTTTTAAATGAAACTGATACTTTCAACTACAAAAAGTGCACAAAAATTAATGAAACCTCCAGATAGAATGGAAACAAAGTGGAATTTTGTGGGACGAATAGCATGGCAAGAAGGATTTTAAAGTTCTTCTCTTTGATTAAACCCCTAAAATGTCATCTCTGTTCATCAAAACTACACATTTAAAAGTTTTTTTTCCATGAAGAGCCTTAAAATAGCTGAAAATTGTAGCTTTGAAGCTTGAAAATGTAGCTTTACACCTTGGCCTTCACTCACGATGTGCAGATCTGTGAATATGCAAATAGTCGCTGCCTCTTGTCCACTCACTCCTCAGTCGCTCACTCACAGTTCCATACCTGCTCACCGTCGACCTTCATCAAACACACAAATGGCGCTTTCTGGATCTCTTCTAGGTAATACACGAGGGCTTGCCATTTCTGCTTTGTTACTTACAACTGACAACAGAACGTGTCTGCCATTGCTTTGAAAATAGTGAAACTTATCTTTCATATAAATACAGATACGTAGCTACACCAGGCTTCTCCTCTGATAACCCTTGTTTCATTGTAGCCACACCCCCATGTTGTCGGGATCGTCCTTTATGTGACGTATATTATGTATGAAACCCCAGGCTCAACAGTGACTGCTTATCTTGCTCATTTATCTTGTAGTATATAAAAACAACATATGGAGGTGTGAACAAGATTAAAAACTGATTTTCATTGGAGGGGGTCATTAACATACCAGTTTGTCTTTCATGGTCCCATATGTTGAAAAAAAGCCTTTAATCAGAACACGTCTCTCTCCTTAGGTTTTGAGCTCCAGTTCCGCCTGGGTCCGAGCCTCCAGGGGAAGAAGGTTGTGGTGTACACCAACTATCCACTCGAAGGACGACCGTTTGAAAGAAACTGCTTCCATGTGTTGCCTTGGAACTACCCAGCAGAAAGGGAGGATGACTCTGATAAGTTCTGCTCTCTGGACCTCAAGATTGCTGGGTCCTATCAATACTACTTTGGATATGGGTAAGACCCTCCTGATGATGGATTACAGGCTGTGTCCCACATTTGAAAAGGTACAGTTGTAGGATATTGTTACAGTGCTCTCATGAGAGCTGAGGGAGTAGAAGCTATGAACTCCAGTCAGTTGTCATCAGAAGGCAAATAACCACCTTTACAGAAATCTGCTCAGTCTTCCAAACAGCATTCCTAAGTCTCATGTTTCTGAATAGTCTGTACTGAAAGTGAGACGGTTGACAGTGAATTCCTCGTGGTGTGTACAGTCATGTAACACTGATGTCACCGTGCATAGCATAACATGGTACTAACTAAGCATCAGAGTTCAAGCTTCAACTATAGCTTGTCCTTCATCAGTTTACATAATTGTCAGTATAAGTCTGTTGACAAATTGTAATATCTTTGATATGATGTAATGTGTACTTGGGATGTCACAATCATGTTTTCGTTTGTTTTGTATGCTTGTTTTTGTTCCCAATGTTAATCTGAGTCCAATTCAATACTTTTAAAAATCTACATTTTTGTAATTTTTCATGTCAACAACTAATTAAAGCTATTAAAATATGTCTGACAGCTGCATAGTCAGCAATCAAGAAAATATACCTGCTTCACAGCTTTCCTTTAGTGTTTTTTTCTATTATTTTGAATTGTCGTACATAATGTCTTCTTTAGTCGGTACACTTGATAAATTATGGCTTCTTCACCTCCACTTTGTCAGTTGTTTTCCTGGAACATTTTCTATACGATTCTTGTTTTCCACAGAGACTCAGAGCAGTTAGGAAGAGGCTACATCGTCGTTGACCCAGTCCTTCGTGTTGGAGCAGACAATCACGTCCTCCCATTAGACTGCATCACGATCCAGACCTACCTGTCCAAATGCCTGGGACACTTGGATGACTGGCCAGATAGACTGAGGGTGGCCAAGGAGTCAGGTGTGTTTGTCTTTTATTTATTTTGTTGTGGAAATGTGTTCGTGCCATACAGGGAGCAGAGCCTCAGAGTGGTTAGTGACTTACAGAAGAAGGGAAATAGAAGTATCAGCTACAATGCTTCATCAACTAAAGTATCAACCAGGGTCCCTGTCTGAAGAGAAGAACAAAAGAGAAACAGTTGTAAGAATGTCTGTGAACCTCCACCTGAACCTGAGAGGTCACTGGATCATACTGACAGCTAGTCTTTGTTACAGTATGTTATTTTAGTCCTCACCTTGAGCTCAAATGGCTCAGCCACACATGAATCATTCCCCTTGTGGTGTGATCTGTCCAAGAGGCAGTGTGTGAAGGCAGTTGGCACTGTGTCCTGTTCAGGGTAACAGGGGGCTGGAGCCCTCGTAGCACACACAGTGTGATGCATTGGCTTATTAATAGTGTGTGTGTGTTTTTCCTCACAGGATACAACATGATCCACTTCACGCCTCTGCAGACTCTAGGGGAGTCCAGGTCCTGCTACTCCTTGGCGGACCAGCTGACCTTTAACCCGGAGTTCAGCCCAGAGGGGCAGAGCTACAGCTGGGCAGATGTCGGGGCGCTGGTGGAGAAGTTAAACAAACAATGGAACATGCTGTCTATTACAGATGTGGTGTACAATCATACTGGTGAGTGACTGTATGCATCTCTGTATGTCTGTGCTCTATTCCAGCAGGTTTACAGCCCAACCAGAGTGGAGACCGGGTTGAAATAGAACCAACCTAGAAGAACATTTAGGGCATGTTTATGGAAAGTCATTTTCCTCAGGTCTCCCTTCTTCCCAAAGCCATAACTCCGTCAAATCACAACACACAATCATGCACTCCTGGAATCAGCACAACTTACTTTTTTTAAACAAACATGACATGAACTCTTTTTTTCAAAACTCAGTTTATTTGCTTTTTGCATATTTCCCAACAGAACTATCATGGTTCTTATATCTCTTGAACACTTTCACTCTCCTCTATCTATCCATACACAGATATTTGCTGTGTGTTGAAAATCTGTGGACATACAAGCCAAAACTCCAACAGTTCAATTTCCATTCCTAAAAGTAACAACACATGTGGAACCTGAAACATGTGAAGATATGTAGTGACTATGCCAGAAGCCTCTTGGAAACTGTTTCAATTGTGTAGCTACGTAAACCCCTTTGTGACATGCACCCCTTCCATTAATCTGATGGCAGTTAATCATGTAGGTGTCATGTCTGCTCCCTTTTACTTAAAAGTTCCAAAAGTTGGGATGGGCTGCTGTGTAAACGTAATTAAAAACAGAATGCAATCATTTGCGAACCAACTGTGTTACCAACAACAGTTTTTACGAAGTGTTCCATGTATTAATCTCCTTTATCATGAGTTCACAAAGTGTTGAACCTCGCTCCATCCTCGCTTGTGAACCACTGAGCCTTTCCAGGATGCTCCTTTCATACCCAATCATGATACTATCACCTGTTACCAATCAACCTGTTTACCTGTGGAAAGTTATTTTAAGTAGCTCAGAAGTTCAGTTCTCTCATACCAGATCAGTGTTTAAAAATCGGGACATAAGAGGTTAAAAAACATTGCAAACTATCACAGTAATAATGTAAACAGCACACCCTCTCTATGCTGCATGTTTAATATGTTTTACATACATAGTTCAATGTAATACAGTGATGGTACTTGAGTGCATTTCATGATTAATCCACTGTGAAAATGTTGCAGTGGATTATTTTGAGACGTTTCAATACCCCCTCCTCTCCATCACACACACATATACATGCATTGTGAAGTATGTGGTGTGTGTGAGCAGCATGCTAAGCCAGGAGCTAGCTTCACATTAATGAAGAGGCTCTGGTGGCATTGAATTTCCCGTCCCATTTAAAGTATGTGTAGTGCATGTCAACCCTAACCCTAACCCATCAAGAACACATTCACATGTAAGAGAACGATTGAGTGAAAGTTAAAAGAAACATTTTTCCTCTAGTTTCACACATGATGCCATGTGTGTTAATCAGTAACAAAATTGTCTAATCTCCAGGGTGCATGTTTAATGCAGGTGCAACATGAACACTCAAATATGATTCAAGTTTTGTTTTCAATCAAGATTAAGTGTTCAATCTTGAAAACAATGTTAAAAGATTTCCCAGCTGTGAACAGAATCACTGCAGGATTCTCCTCTGGCTCATCCTCACTATTGTTGCCAGAATTTGTGTTGTTCTCGTGCATTCATCATGCCTAACATAGTTTCATCACCTGTTAAAAGAGCTAAATGTGTGCATATCACGTATTACGTCTGAGTCTACTGTAGCGGGTCCTTTACTGCATCTCATCCTCGCTCTGCCTTCATTTCCTGTCTCTCTTCAGCTGGCACTATCAAAATACAGCTGTAATGGGAACAAAATAATCTTCTTTTTTTTAATTTCAGTGACTCTGATTCTTTTCTTATACAGCTGCTAACAGTGTGTGGATCAAAGAGCATCCAGAGTGTGGCTACAACCTGGTGAACTCGCCCCACCTGCGGCCAGCCTGGGTCTTAGACAGAGCTATCTTCCATTTAACCACCAGAGTAGCAGAGGGACGCTACAAAGCTAAAGGACTTCCTGCTGACATTACCAATGAGAGTCATCTGAATGTGAGTCAACTCAGTTCACTCTTCATGACTGGCATGTGACAGCCAGTGTGATCATACTGATGCAGGTGCATTAAAAACATGAGAATGAGATGGGTAAACAACACAGCTGGTATGGCTAACACCTTATGAAACATGTACATTATGATGTACATGCAAATGCAAATGCAAATGTTGAAAGCTGTAGTATGAAAGGCTTATTTGATAATCAGGATCATTTGTGTGTTTGCCTCTCTCCCTCTCTCTGTATGTTATGTTATGTATCAGGCCATCCGCAGTGTGTTGTGGCAGGACCTGTATCCTCAGATCAAACTGTGGGAATTCTGCCAGGTCAAGGTGGACAGTGCTGTGGAGCAGTTCAGAACCCTGCTACAAAATGGTCTGTACAGTTGATTCAGCAGGGTTTACATCTGTTCTACCATAAACTCCTGTGTTGATTCAAATAGAAGCCTAGTGTATCTGTTCTGACGTCTACTTTAAACATGTTTTGTGTGCATGTGTTTTTAGGCACCAAACCAGACCATAGTAAGACTGAAGGGAAGAAGGGCCTGAGGATCATTCAAGACCCAAATTACCGTCGTTATGGCAACACAGTGGACATGGACTCTGCACTGGAGACATTTGTACCTCACAGGTAGGACTCACACTTTCATGCTACAACTGTATTGTTCAGATTTCCTGTGTTTTGTATGAAATGAGAGTTTATGTGGTCCTTTGAGTTCTTTCATGAATTATTACAGGTCAGTTTTCCAGATATTCTCTGTGTTGTTTGCTTTAGTTTTTTAGTTGTTTTGTTTGTTTGTTTGTTTTTTCATAAATTGAAGCTAACATATGATTGGTTCACAGCACTTGCTTTGGTAAACTAAGACTCTCTTAATGACCTTTTTGTCACATAAAATTGGAGATGCTTCATGAATCCTTCAGTTCAGCATCCATCTCTTCTACTTCTAAATCTGACACAGCCAACAAAATATCAGGAAACCAGTAGAAGTGTGACACTTTTGTAACCATCCATTGCAAAAAAAGAAACAAATGTTGTACAGAATATGCACAGAACATAACATTTCATAATGTGAGTCCAGTTCCAGATATTGAAAATGGCAGCTGTTAAGTAGACTGCAGCATTATAGGTTTGTCATTCACATTCCATTTTTTTAATGTCTTTTTCTTGAACATAAAAATACATAAAAAGGAATCATAGTGCTCAAATTTATGTTTTAACCCCACCCCACCCCCCACCCTAAAGAACATGGTGGACACCAATCCATTAAAACTGATTACAATAAAAGCAGAAGAATAGATACATATGCAATACACAAATACATACACATGCATACACGTACACACACGCACACATACCCATATACACACATGCGTACACAAACATATATATATATATACATATGCACATATACATATACACATAAACAAACATACAAGCTATGCACTATGCAAGAAGTAATTCACATAGATACAATCACCATCACAAAAGCATATGGGAGAGATGGCCACCACACGCTAACTAAGTGGGCACAGTTTTAAGTTTGTCTAAATGCTTCAGTACTGGATCCCAGACAGAGAAGAATTTGTCCCTGGATCCCCTGACAGTATATTTTATTTTCTCTAATTGTATGAATTGTGTTACATCGCTAAACCAATAATACACTTTGGGTGGATATTTTGATTTCCAGTGCAATAGTATTCTTCTCGTGCAAGCAATGTCGTAAAAGCAATTATGTTTTTATAACTTTTCCTTAGTGTTGCCTGTCTTCCATCTGTGACACCAAATATGGCCATAGTTGCGTTGGGTCACATTCCATTTTTAGCCATAAATCTTAAACTAGAAAAGCTAGAATGCATGCAGTACACAAATACTGTGTACTGGCTATTTCTTACCTATGAGACAAATGTGAACGGGTTCAGAAGCAGAACCCCCACCCCCCCAGGTTACTAAACCTGACCTGGCATATGCATTTCCTGGCATATTTCTGTGTACAGTTTTAATGTTTGCAAAAAGTATAGTAGTGGTGTTCTTTGTTTCATGTAACCTCCCTTTGTAGTTCCTCCCCACAGCACATTGAGGAGTGCTGTGGTTGGCTGAGGCAGAAACTGAACGAGCTGAATGAAGAACAGTACCACATCATGCACCAGCATCAAGAGCAGGTGAGGTTAATTGTAAAACAGCACCAGGGTGCGCTAATGTAAATGATTAGAATGCAGTGCAACAGGGTAATACTGTATGAGAGCATTAAAGAAAGTCCAACATGTGTGAGCAGCCATGTGTGTGTGCACGTAGAAGCCAGCTGGAGCCAAACATGACAGCTGTTGGTGTGGCTCTGCTGATATAGATTCTGGAAATGTCAAAATGCCTCATGTCCTTTATCGAATGACCAAAATAGTGCACTGACACACACGGTTCCCAAAATACACAATGTGCCCTGTGCATCAGTCAGTGTTCTTTATGTTCTTCTTCTTTCCTTAAGGCTGCCAACTGCATTGTGGGAAATGTAGTGTATGAGCGTCTGGCAGAGCACGGCCCCAAACTTGGTCCTGTTAACAGGAAAAACCCTCTGGTTACCAGGTAACGAATCTAAAGATATAAGTTTATAGAGAAAAGGGGTGGGATAGATATGGTACGTGGAGATAGAAGAGAAGTTGAGGGATGGAAGAGATACTTCTTTCATCTGCTTTTTAGGTCACAAATGTAAAGTTTGTCTTAAGGGCAGTGCAAGAGGAAATGCCAATTTAATAAAATCAAGAGAGATTAATCACTTGAAAGCATGAATACAACATGGATGTGTGAAGCTGATTGCATGGCAATCTACCTAAATACTGTATGTTGTGTGCACAGTTGATACTTTGGCTTAGTTGTGGTAGAATTCCCACTGTCTGTCCACACTACCAGCAAGGCAAAATGAGACTGGATCAATACAAGGCAATAACTTCATTTTCAAGTTATGGCAACAAGATATCCTTCTCATAGGGTTTTAGTGTGAACCCTATCACCCCTAACTTGTTTCTCAGTGGCACATTGTACATTACTTTTTTAACACTGTATGTTACTGTGGTGTTAATCCACATACACAAACATAATACTCAGAAATACTTTACCATTCCAAACCTCATTCCTACTGGAAGCGTTATCCTTAATGATGTATGCAGCATGCCAGTTACTCAAGACAACTTCTTCCTTTTTTGAACAGTTGCGGTGAATGATAGAGACACATGTAAAGTGTGATGGCAGGCTGAGTGTTGGTGGATCTCAGTGTTTTCATCTGTCTGTCTCAGGTATTTCACCTTCCCATATCAGGACATGACACTGGAGCAGGAGATGCAGCTGCTGGACCAGCCAGACAAGATGTGTCACTTCTTGGCTCACAACGGTTGGGTGATGGGTGATGATCCGTTGCGCAACTTTGCTGAACCAGGTAAATACATGAAACTTAGAAAGTATAAGCCCAGAGGAATAAACAGAGACACATAGACACACTGTAACTAAGGTAAAGAGAGGATCTGATCTGAAACTGTGACTCCCTGTTTCAGTACTGGTCTGTATCTGTGCCACCTACAGGCTCCAATGTGTACCTGCGTCGGGAACTGATATGCTGGGGTGACAGTGTCAAGCTCCGCTATGGCAAGGGGCCTGAGGACTGCCCTTACCTGTGGGCCCACATGCAGAAATACACTGAAATCACAGCCAAATACTTCCATGGCGTCAGACTGGACAACTGCCACTCCACACCATTACATGTGGCTGAGGTATTGTCATATATTATCATATTATCTTCATTATTCTACATTTAAAAATGAAAATTTCCTGTACAGTGCAATTCAGTAGAGCGCTCACTGTAATAGATGCCACTTTTGCTGAACTAAAAACCAAACCATTATGTTACCTGTAACAGGTGATAGCATCATCCTCAAAAGGCTCAGTCGTTCACAAGAAAGGATGGGTCGAGGTTCACCACTGTGTGAACACGATTGTAGAAAGGATTTTACTACATGGGCTCAGGAACACTTTGTGAACACAGTTTGCTCATAAATGATTGCATTCTGTTTTTATGTACATTTTGCACAGCATCCCATCTACTATCAGGGTTGTAACATGAATAAATGGCAAAGATACACACTGGGCTTTGTGAACATGTAAAGAACCAACTCCATGTTGAATGTACTAATTTCTCGGTGTGTTGCCCTGTGATGCAACAGAAAATTTCCTGCGCGTCATAGTGTCAAGTTACTTCACAAACCAATGGAGAAATGTAGTACCCACCCCTGATTGGTCTGAAAAACTGCATTTTTATGTACCTGCTGCACCAGCCTAATGTTCAGGAAGAGAAATAGGCCATTAAAACAATATCATGTTGCCTAAGTACTGTCTCATGTGAGGATAAGCTAACTGGCCAACACTGTTGCTCACTATGGCCACATTCTTATGACACACCTACAGGAAACAGAATATGCTACAAACTCACACAACTATTACTACACATGCCAAGGCTGGATTCAGGCATAAATACAGAAAGGACACTGGCCAGTATGGTGTCCTTTTTCTGTTAGTGTGTTTTTAACATCATGAAAGTTTTTAGCGTTAAACAGGATTAGTTTAAGAAATCATCAAAATACATATGAATAGTTTGGATTGAAATCTAATTTAACGGCACACTACACATCATTAAAGCCTTCGTGTGTATAAAGCGTACTGTATATCAGTGTTAGCCTGTTAACAGCAGACCCCTCTTCTCTCCCTGTCTGTGGTTCGGGTCTGTCGTCTTGTCCAGGCCATGTTAGATGCAGCCAGATCGGTCAGACACAATCTGTATGTGATCGCTGAACTGTTCACAGGCAGCGAGCTCATTGACAATGCGTTTGTTAACCGGCTGGGAATTAGCAGCCTGATACGAGGTACATCTCTCATGCATGAACTAACTGCTGTTTTTGTCTCTCTCTTCTCTTTTCACTGCATTGTTCTGCATCCTTCTTCTCCATACCCAAACATCTTCTCTCTCTCTCTCTCTTTCTCTTTCTCTCTCACTCTGTGTTCATGGACTGTATGACTGCATGTTGTGGTTGCTTTGAGGCCCGTTATCACTAACTGGCTACATCCCTTTCACATTCCTCTTCCTCCCGTCTCCAACCTCCTCCTCTTGCTTCCTCTCTCCAAAAATCATGACCTCTTGCTCTGTCTGTACTGGTTTTGGTGTGTTGCCTTGCTGTGATTGACCAGTTCATGCTGGATGTGGCCAGAGCAGTTTGTCCTAACCTGTATGTGGTGGCTGAACTGTTCACCGGCAGCGAGGAGCTGGATAATATCTTCGTAACCAAGCTAGGGATCACATCGCTCATACGAGGTACAGTCATTTATTTGTTCAAAATGCATACACAGATGGTTCATCCAAGTACCTTCAGAGGCAATGTTTTGGTCTATAAGATCTTCCTCAGACAAGTGTCAAAGAGAAAACAGGTATTTCTTGTAGAGGCAGTAATCGTCTCAAAGAACTATTGCCTGCTGGTCAGCAAGCAGCAGAGAAAAACAAATACCGCAAAATGGTGATCATAATACTCCAGAAAATAGACAGGCCAGAAAATCCAGGGAAAGGGTTTTTTTAAAAATGCAATTGCACCTGAAAACACATGGTGGTCATTTCATGAAAAAGAATGAAGAAAATAAAGTGGGTAGCAGCGTGAATGAACCTTCAGACAGATGCCACAGAGGATTTAATCTTTAATCAGATGTCTGTACACATCATAAGACAAAGGTCTGTGTTAGAGACAAACACACCCTGCAATATATTTATCGCCATCTTGTGGTATTTGTTTTCCTATCTATTACTTTTAACAGTGTGCAGACCTGAATGTTTTTGCATGAATGCCATGCACACACTTCGCCCATAGAAAATGTTGAAAATAGGCAATATTCTTGAGCAGCTCTCGAAGGCAGATTGGAATGTGGCTCAGCTTGAATGTGTGAAATCACCCGCAGTGCTGCAGTAGTATGGATTGTGTCCTCCCTCTCATGAGCACTTCCTCACCCCTCACCCTGTCCACAGAGGCCATGTCAGCCGGTGACAGCCATGAAGAAGGTAGATTGGTCTATCGTTACGGAGGTGAGCCGGTTGGAGCTTTTGTTCAGCCCAGTCTCCGCCCACTGATGCCCTCCATCGCCCATGCCATGTTCCTTGATGTAACCCATGACAACGAATGTCCCATACAGGTGAGTCTCTGTCAGGGTCAGGTTAGGATGGTCGTGAATAACTGAAGATGCTGATGACCATTAGTATGCATTATATTTTTTATTGACCATATCTAATGTCACATGTGAGGTTCATACAGTAACTGCTGCATGTTTGCCTCTTTGTTGTACAGCTGCGTTCAGCACTGGACTCCCTCCCCAGCTCTGCTATAGTCTCTATGGCCTGCTGTGCTACTGGTTCCACCAGAGGATACGATGAATTCGTGCCACATCAGGTATTTACAACACACACACACACACACACACACACACACACACACACACACACACACACAAGCTCTGACTTCCATGTGAGATCATCTTGGATCAACAGTAATTCTTTTTAACCAAAATTCTGCTTTTTTGGCTGTTTAAGAAACAAACTCCCCAACATTGGCTCATTTGTTGCAAATATGAAAATATGGCCAATGCTAGTTTGTTTTCTCTAAAGCTGTGATGTCCGTAGTTTGAAAACTAGTGCTGGTTTGAATTGTACAGCAGGTACTTTAGAGTTGGCTGTTAAACAGCAACCAGTTATGCTCACAGTTAATGTGAAGCTACGCGATTCACATTATACCCCTCACATTTAACACTGAGTGTCTGTGTACAGGTTTAGATTTTTGTACATACAGTGTACGTGTGTGTGTGTGTGTGTTTGCGTGTGTGTGTGTAGATCTCTGTGGTGAAGGAGGAGCGTTTTTACCCCAAGTGGAACCCCTCAGCATCACCCTCCTCTGTTGGTGAGGTTGGATCCCAGACTGGCATCATAGCTGGGAAACTGGCCCTCAACAAGCTGCACCAGGAACTGGCTGCCCAGGGATTCATACAGGTAAAATTGAGCACTTTGTGTGTGTGTGTGTGTTAATAGAACTAAACATCTGCTCCCACTAAACACAGTTTCAGCTCACTCAGCAATTTGTTGTTCATGTAAAAACAAAGGCAGCAAGACCAGAAATATCCCCATCTCTGGTGCTGCAAGCTAGTTGTTGTTTCTATGCTGCCTTTCCCAGAAATCACGTTTTAACCTCTAATCGTTTCCTCTCCAGGTGTATGTAGACCAGGTTGATGCAGATATTGTTGCAGTTACCCGTCACTGTCCCAGCACTCACCAGTCTGTGGTGTCAGTATGCAGGACAGCCTTCTGGAACCCCAAAACCCACCAGTATGACACTAATGTCCCACCCATGTTCATACCTGGTATGACGATAACATTGCCATCTTCATGTTAGAAATCCAGGGTGTATTTCTAAAAATTTTTGTTGCATTATCTTTCTTTTGTTTCTTGTGCTTTCTCGTATCAATGCCAAGATTTTGTCTCTGCTAACCAGGTTTCTGAACACGGCTTCAATGCTGAGAATATGTCTCTCTGTCTCTGTCTCTCTCAAGGGAAGATAGAGGAAGTGGTACTGGAGGCAAGGACAGTGGAAAGGCATGCTGGGAGTTATAAGAAGGATGAGAACTACATCAACGGCATGCCAGAATACACTGTGGAAATAAAAGAGCATATTTCTGTAAGTAATGCCAAGATCATTTTTAGAATAATTGTTATTGTTATTTTTATAATAACTGTATTTTTATAATTTGTATAATATTTTATAATATATTTGTATACGTATATGTAGTTACAGGAGAGTACAGTGGTGAAGCAAGCTGGAGTGACGTCTAAAGGTCGATCAGAGTTTGTGCAGGAAATCACCTTTCAGAAGCTGACACCTGGCAGCGTCATTGCCTTCAGGTAATCCACACACAGACCTACACCAACCTTCAGCACAGAAGCAAAGAGCAAATGTATGGGCCTTGTGCATTCTGGTCTGTCATTGGTCACAAAGGTTTCTGTCACTCTCGCTCGTCCTCACAGGGTTAGTTTGGACCCCAAGGCCCAGAAACTGGTGGGTGTGCTGAGGTATTATCTGTCCCAGTTCAGTCCAAAATACAGGAGGGGGAGTGTGGCAGAGGAGAACCCACCAGAAGCACTGCAGAAACCTCTGGCGCAGTAAGTGCACATGTTCACATGTTGCCTTAATGAGCGATGACTTTTTGTCATGGTTATTCGGCTATAGTAAAGGTTAAACCCAGCTTTACTAGCTTTATGTTTTCTTGTAGAATAGACTTAAGCATCCTTTAAGAATGTCAGTTACTCAACGTTAAAGGGGAACTACAGGTGTTGTGGGGTACTACTGCATAAAACCTTTTGCAGCTAAAGAGGGAGCTGTGTGAAGTCTGCTTAGTTGCTACAGGTTTGAAAATTTGAAAACAAATCTGAGAGTGTGGAGACAAACAAGTGGCCTTACCAGACCTCTGTAGCCTGCTCCTCGTCACTGATTGAGGCCATCTCTGGACATCTGTACAAAAAAGAAAATAAAACATCTAGAACATTTGCATTTGATGGAATGGAGCAGTCTTGGGTGTACATACAGAAACATTCATAACGTCCAGAACATACACGTGATACTCATGTATAGTATCACATTTGATAAACAAGGTAATAGTTAATGCAGAATAGCTCAAACAACTGAGAGCGACAGTGTGAATATATTAAAGGATGCTAGTATCCACAGAGCTACACATTAAGTCCTTATTTTAAAGCTGTGTGTGTTTGACAGGCTGATGTCTAAGCTGACGTTAGCAGACCTGAATGTCCTGCTGTTTCGCTGCGACTCAGAAGAACAAGAAGATGGTGGAGGCTGTTACAGTATCCCAGGGTGGGAGACCCTCAAATATGCTGGGCTACAAGGTAGCTACCCAGCAGTTACATATATATATATATTTCCAGTTTATTTAGTCCACACAGTGTATTGATACAACTATAGTCTTCTCCAACACTGTGTAGCTTCACAGTGGTGTAAAGACCAAAGAAGCTTCATTAAAATGAGCACATTGGTAATCACACAGACGCTTGTCGTCATTATGCTAAACATGCTGCAAAGATGAAGAAAGACAGCTATCACTCACTAAGTCGGGAGTCTCACACATTCAGGAACAGCAACAAAAGAAACTGAACTGTTTTTAGTTTGTACAGAACTGTTGCAACTGATCAACTTTAAGAACTGTGCGTCTGCATAATGCATCTTATTTGGCAGAATGACTTGTGTCTTACCTTGAAAACATAGAAAACTGTGACAATTTTGCTAATAAACAGAAACAAACTGTGTATCCACAGCTTAGTGTTAATAGGCAAATAATCAATAACATTAATGAGGTTCAATGTTTAATTATGATTATGGATTCCAAATCAACTTTTGAGAGCTATATTGAACACATTAGTAAAAAATTGGCATATAACTGTCATATTTTGAACATGTCAACAATAGCGGCTTCAAAAACATTTCGGCTATGCTATGATTTTTTTCCATCGTCATTATTGTATATACTGCTGGTTCCAGGCCTGTAAGACTATGCTGAAACCAGCTGAGATTCTTTTTACACAAGCCTTAAAACAAGCTTTAAACAAGCCATCATTGTAACATATTGTCCAAATACAACCTCTTAAGTTTTGAAACTCTCATTCGGTTTTAGAAGTTCGATTGGTATTCAAGTTCATTTACAAGGCTTCTTCTCACCATCTACGAGCTTTTTTTTAACTCCGCAATGAGCAGATGAGCAGAACCTCTCGATCTGCTCTAAACTCAGACTCCAATGCTCCACAGCGGCAGACTGCCTTTGCACAATCAGCTTTTTCATTTAGGGTCATCAAACACTGGAACAAGCACTTAATGTGATGCCCATTGAAGTATGACCAAACCTCTTGACAGACTTGGTTTGTCTTCACTGTTATTTGCCCTTGGTATTTCTATATTACTGGCCTAATATGACAGGAGTGTAAATGAAGTTGTTGCCGTGTGTCTGCAGGTCTGATATCAGTGTTGGCTGATATCCGCCCCAATAATGACCTG
Organism: Chelmon rostratus; assembly: GCF_017976325.1. Classification (NCBI taxonomy): domain Eukaryota; kingdom Metazoa; phylum Chordata; class Actinopteri; order Chaetodontiformes; family Chaetodontidae; genus Chelmon; species Chelmon rostratus. The sequence continues at coordinate 2,610,542 of NC_055669.1, read as the reverse complement.
GGCCATCCTGTGTGTGCTAACCTCAGACAAGGTGACTGGCTGATAGACTTTGTTGCCAACAGACTGATACACAGAGAGGGACCACTGGCACAGGTAGGCTTTTACACCCTTACAGGGCTCCTTTACCCATATTACAAAAAGCTGTATCTCTACATAGATCTGGTTTCATTTGTTCATGTTTTGAGATATCTGTCTCTAGATATTTCTGCTGAGATTTCAGTATGGTGAAGGTGAATGGAATTGTATTTATGGTGCTCAAAGCATTGAAAAATGAAAAGAACTCACATATCAAGGGTGCTGCTAACTACTATCTGCAGAAACAAGACACTTTACCACCAGGTCATATCATGGACCACACTGCACTTGCAGTGCATGCACAGGCATGTAAGAGTTCTGCAGGACTTCCAAGTTTATCAGCGATTTGGAGGCGGCAGTCTGTAGTGACATTTTGTGTGTAGTGTCTTGTGTTCAATTGCAATATTTGCATGTAATTCTCTTATTAAAACTTTCTTGTATGCTCACTGTAATTGTACAATATATAGTTATTGTGTATGGTTACCATTTATGTTTGTGTGTGTGTGGTACATTTGGTAACGTTTGTGTTTTTCATGCTTTTGCACATAGACATATATAGCACTCTTCCTTTTAAAGCTAGGGGAACACCCCAGAGGACAAATTTTGTTGGATGTCCTCCATCCCTAGCCAGGCTGCATGAATATTTACTGCCTGAAATTAAAGAAATAGCCTATGCGTTGTGTTGATGTGTTGTCACATAATTAACAAATTCCAGCACTCCAACAGGACATAGCCCAACACAGATAGTAGGTCCATCTTTTTATTTATTTTTGGGCACTATTTTCACTGAAAGAACTTGAAAGCACACACAGCACCAGCCCGGCCTGTCGGGTTCGGATCGGGTATCCAATCTTTGGTAAGGACATGTGAGAAAAAATGTATGATGTCATTTGGCCAAACTGAGCCTTTCAAACAAGAGATTGATTTCTCTACCTGCTGCACCATTACTCAATTCAGTATTCTCTGAGCTACATACCTGTAAAGTAGTCTAGAAGATAAAAACATTATTTATACTGAAGTACTTAATTATGTTTCCCAACTATTAGTTCCAGAGGGTGTTGGTGTGTCCTTTATGATCCTGGAACAGATTATCCATTGGACTGTAACATTGTGTGTCTGCAGGTGGGCCAGTGGTTGTCAGCCATGTTTAACTACTTGAAACACATCCCACGCTATCTCATCCCCTGTTATTTTGATGCCATCCTGGTGTCAACCTACACCACAGCTCTGGATGCAACTCAAAAACTCATGTCGAGGTAGGACAGACTCTCCAGATTGTATTTTTTAAATCTTAATTCCAACTGTAAAACTATTTATTTTAAGGACTTACTCTTTCCAGTCAATTTAAATTTTGATCAGTCACATTTGCTGTCCTGCTGGAGCTGCTGATTGTCCATCTCCTTGTCCAAACAGTTTTGTCCAGAGTGGCTCCAGCTTTGTTCGTCACCTGGCGCTGGGTTCAGTTCAGTTGTGTGGTGTCGGACGCTACCCTGCCCTCCCTCCCCTCTCTGCGAAAATTGAGGACGTTCCCTACCGCGTCAGTCCAATCACAGGGCAGAAGGAGCAGTGCTGTGTGTCACTGGCTGCAGGTAACATTCATTAAGCTTGTACTTATTCCAAAAAAGGTGGGACGCTCTGTAAAACGTGTAAAATGCAGTCTTGTGTAAAAAGAAAAAAACTTGTTAACTGACAACAGTGTTACGAAGTGTTCCTGAGCCCATGTAGTAATCTCCTTTACACAACCATGTGTTTCACATAGTGGTGAACCTCGCTCCATCCTCGCTTGTGAACAGCTAAGCCTTGTCCTTCTGGGACGAAGATGAAATGAAATAATTTGAATGTACATATATACAGTAGGTGGGCAGTAGTTTCCTGATTTAATTGACATGCTAATTGATTTTCTTTAGGTCTTCCTCATTTCTCCTCTGGGATTTTTCGTTGCTGGGGCCGAGACACTTTCATCGCTCTCAGAGGACTGATGCTGCTCACTGGGAGACACACTGAGGCTCGGTACGTATGCGTGTGTTTGGCGGCTGTGTCAGCATCAGTCTGTAAAAGCTCACCCCTTGAACCTTTCTGTCTCATGACCTCCACAGTAACATCCTCCTGGCCTTTGCGGGGACACTGCGTCACGGTTTGATCCCCAACCTGCTGGGTGAGGGTCGCTGTGCAAGATACAACTGTCGTGACGCTGTGTGGTGGTGGCTGCAGTGCATCCAGGTAGGAGGGCAATGCAATACAGAAAGTAATGGGGAAAGAGTTGCAGGGAGGGAGGGAGGGAGGGAGGGAGGGAGGTAAAGGAGAGTAAACACGTGAAACCTTAAAGCTGTGGGGAGTTTCCATCCAGCAGACACAGAGCACTAGCATTTCTTTGGAGTCATCCTTGTGCCCACCTGATGAATGTGAGTCCAGTATTCACGTTCTTTTGGCTCTGGTTTGATCTCCACCAACTCCTGAAGAGGGCAGGGCAGGTGGTGTACAGTGGGTTTTTCAGAGCTTCTTCGCTGAAGGCGAAGGCCTGCTGCTGCTGCCGCTGCTGGATACTGCAGAGCTCTGTCAGCAGTTCCAGTGACCCTTCACACATACTGATTTGACTGTGTATCATTAATATAAGTATATACAGTAGAGTAGAGCTGCTTTAAACTTATCCCTGCAGCTGATATTATTAACCACCATGGCTACCAAACAGGCTTGATTAAAAAGAGAACATGGGGCCAGTGATCAGTAAGTTGTGTTCTGTCACTGGTCACCTAACAAATAACCTGGGAGCCTCGATTTTCTTCTGATGATATTTCTCCTTTTAAGAAAAGCCAACAAAGACATTAATGTCAGATGTTTTATATTTGACTTGGACTGAAGGATTAGAGGTTTGGTCACAGGTTGCATTCAGCCAGAACTCTCAGGGTTGGTAGTCGTATTATAAGATCATAAGATGAGGTTTGGAACCACTACGTGCCTCATGTTGAGTGAGATAAATGATCCACATTTACCAAAAATAAATTTGAACCAAAGTTTGGTTTAAACTGTGTAATATAAGGCATTATCCAAGTTGAATAGATCTTTAAGTTATAATCTTTGCTTTTGCTCTTGATCTATTTTCACTCCTCTGTAAAGTTATTCCTATCTAAATGTTTATTAATCTGATTATTGAAGTAAATGGATATTAATGATCTATATCATGTTGTAATGATGTAGAAGTATTACTTACTTATTCTGACGATGTGCTTTTGCTCAGGACTATGCTACCCTAGTTCCTCAAGGGCATGAAATCCTTCAGTGCCCCGTCACACGCATGTACCCTACTGATGACTGTGAACCCTGCAGCCCTGGAGAGGTGGTACGTACAGCTGAGACACACACACACACATACACACACACGCACACAAAGAAAGTGTCTTTCTTGGTACTACCACTAGGAGTCATCAATGTTTAAATCCTACACACAGTTTCAATCAATCACTCACTCACATCATGAAACTAATGTGTAACTTTACATAAAGTACATGATATATTTTTGTCTGTGTGTGTGCGTGTGTGTGCGTGTGTGTGTATAGGAGCAGCCTCTGTATGATGTGATCCAGGAGGCTCTGCAGCGCCACCTGCAGGGAATATCCTTCAGAGAGAGAAATGCTGGACCCAAGATAGACATGAAAATGAGAGATGAAGGTAGGACAGAGACTGTCTGTGTGTTGGTGTGTGAAACTATACATGCACAAATCGTATCAGTTGATGATAATGTAAGTGTCCCAATATTAGAACAAACAGTAATCTTTACGGAGCCACAGGGGAAACTTTAGGTCACTTTACACCAGCAGCTTTCCAAGCTGTGAAGGAAGTCTTGAGAGCTGGCTAACTTGTGACTGAAGACCCAGATGTCTTATACAGAAACTTTTATTTAAGCTCGATCGAGGAGATTAGACACAAGCAGTGCAAGAGTATTTGAGTATTTCCACCACAACTCTGAAGGCTGCCTTCTGGCGAGGAGAAGTGTTGAACCCATTCCTAGGCCTATGAGGTTTACTGCTTGACCAAATAAGGTTATTCTTTACCCATCTATGTATTTGAGAAGATTCTCGTGGGTATTTGATTGTAAACATAAGGAACTATGCTTACCTAAGTTAACCTAAGTCATGTTGTAGTCACTCAAGATTTCCTTCACGCAAACCTTCTTTAATGCCAGCCACAGTGTTCCTGAGCTCTGCCACTCCTTCCCAGGGTTCAACGTGGTTGCTAAGGTGGAACCAGCCACAGGTTTCGTGACTGGAGGAAACCGCTTCAACTGCGGCACGTGGATGGACAAAATGGGAGAGAGCGAGAGAGCGAGGAACAAAGGCATGCCCGCTACACCAAGGTAACACACAAACTGCTCACAGTTTTTCAGGCACGCCAGTTAGAAGTTTGCATTTCTCGCTGCACTTTGTATCAAGGTTTGATGCTGTATTTGATTTTTGATCGCTGCTTCAGCAGTTCCACATGTGAGCATTTGCTGTTTTCCTCAGTTTTACATCATTGTACTGTAACTGTGTATGTTTAAGTTTTGGACTCTTTGTTGAACAAAACAAGCTTTGGAATAATGAATCAGATAATTGAAAATGTGATTATGCCGTTAATCAGTAATGATGTAATAGTTATAAGCTGCTTAATTAGATTTCTTTATCCCTTTTCCTGTTCAGAGATGGAGCAGCAGTGGAGATAGTTGGTCTCAGTAAGTCAGCCGTTCGCTGGGTTGTGGAGCTCCACGCCAAAGGACTGTTCCCTTATGATGGAGCTAAAGTACACAGAGATGGTATTTACACACACACACACTTACAGAAACCCTGAGCTTTTACCTTTATTTTCAGACAAAGAACTTCTCACTCTGAATTACAGCAGCTCTGTGCAGGCTCAGAAACACTTTCTGTTGTGTTCCAGGTAAAGAGGTGTTTATCTCGTACTCCCAGTGGAACCAGCAGCTCCAGCAGTCCTTTGAAGCAGGCTTCTGGGTGTCTGGGAGCCCAAATGACCCGAATGAGAAAAACCCTGATCTGGTGCATAAAAAAGGCATCTATAAGGACAGCTATGGAGCCTCCAGCCCCTGGTGCGACTACCAGCTGAGACCCAACTTCACTATTGCCATGGTGGTGGTAAGCAGAGAGAAACCTGCACCCAGCTGTCTCAATCATCTGTAACTGTATTGGCCAAAAAGTCTTCATGTGTGTTGAGTGTGATTGGCTGCTTGACATGATGTCTGTGTTTAAAGGCTCCAGAGCTGTTTTCAGTGGAGAGAGCCTGGAATGCTCTGGAGGTGGCTGAGAAGAAACTACTGGGACCACTGGGAATGAAGACACTTGACCCTGAGTAATATATACCTTCATATACTATCAATACACACAAACAAATATACACATGTGGTAGCTGTACTGTATTCACCAGTTTGGGTAAGTTACTTTCAAAACAAATGTAATATATTACACATTGAGAGCTGCTTTCGGTTGGAAGTAATATGTTACTTTACAATGTTGTGGTCTGTGTGGAGTAATGCATTACTGATTACACTACTTCACCAAAATAACTTCAGAACTACAATTAGCGTTATTTTTTATGGGTCTATTATGGTTTGCATCGCTTCTATAGCCTCAGCAGAACCTGGTCTCTATGGCAACCTAGGTGGAGTAGAGTGTGCTGCTCTCTGGACAGAGCCAGCCATATACGCACACACAGACACACACACACAGTCAGTCAGTCGCACATCTTTTGCACCAAGTTTGCTGAAAGCTGGAGCTACGACCCAGATTTCCCATCATGCCGTGCTACCTTGTAATGTTTGTACAGTAGTGTTTGTAATGTGTGTTTTCAGAACGTGGTGGTTTATGTTGTTTTGTGTTGGTCTATAGTTTTAACCATGAGTCAGATGGTTTTTGCACTTCTTGACCCCAGCTGTATTTCACAGTGGTGCTTTTCAGCTCTTTTCCTCTCTATAGTGAATGTTGTTGAAGGGCCGAGGCTGACCCAGAGATCCCACTGGCCTCTTCTCTGTGACGTCACATATTCAATGTGTTTTTGTTCCTTCGACTATGCAGCTGCAAACCCCACCAGGTGCATTTCAGAAGCAGAGCATTTTGTCAGCCTCATTTTGTTAAGTTGCTGAGATTTTGCTGATTTGGTCAGTTTTTCTTGATATTTGTACTTGAGTAGGCTTCGTAGTCAAACGGTTTCCTTTCTTGTCTGTATTAACTGTGTTTATTGTTGATGTCGATTGGGAATCTGCACAGGATGTTTTAGTTTGAAAATGTACCAGATTCACTACACCGTTCCTGTGTCTGACTTCCTGTCTCACTCAGTCTGCTCTGTGCAGAATGACGTGTCACTGGAGTGGAGATACGCATCTGAAACAGAGACGCTACGTGCCCGGTGGAATTGCACACATTGTCTAGAATGGCAGCAATCAGCTCTGTCATACACGTCACAGACAAAACGTGGACGTTACTCACCCGGTACAATTTAGGGCTGAAATGTGTTGCTTGATATTGTAATTGTGATAGTATTGATACTATGATACTGTGATGGTACAGAAATTTAACCAGTAACTCAATATGTTACTCCATTACCACAAAAAGTACCTGTACTACTGTTACCCCCAACACTGGTAGAAATGTCATCATGTCTTACCACTGAATAGAAACGCTCCATGACAAGTTCAGAAGCAGCAGCAGTGGAGGGCTGAGTAGTTTTCTCCTACAGAACAGTAGGTGCAGTATTTAGATAATGACCACACTGTTTAACCTGCTGGCTCATACTCACATTGTATTTGTGTCCATCTAGTGACATGGTGTACTGCGGTGTCTATGACAACGCTCTCGACAATGACAACTACAACCTGGCAAAAGGCTTCAACTACCACCAAGGACCAGTGAGTGTGCCTGAGCCTGTACTTTAACAGTTGAGGAAGAGTTTATGTAAAGCTCACCAACCTCTTCAAGTGCTTTTATTGAAGAAGCTGTTCAAACGTGAATGTTTTTATCTTTCTCACTACACATAACAGTGTATATTTTGTGTGTGCGTGTGAGCAGGAGTGGCTGTGGCCAATAGGCTACTTCCTGCGTGCTAAACTCTACTTTGCCAAGAAGCTGGGAGAGGAAACCTACAGCCAAACAGTCACTCTGGTGAAAAATATTCTGTCACGACATTACACCCACCTGGAGAGGTAGGTCTGTCAGCTGTTCATCCACCTCATGTGCTTTGTTTCTCATTGTTGGCATGTTGTCGGCTCTGACCCACCGTATGCTTTCCCAGGTCTCCGTGGAAGGGTCTGCCAGAGCTGACCAATGAGAACGGCCAATACTGCCCGTTCAGCTGTGAGACCCAGGCCTGGTCTCTGGCTGCTGTGCTGGAGGTCCTCTACGACCTCTAAATGGCCGTCACCCTACCCCAACCCCCCTCCCTCCGATGTGATGCTGTTTACCTTCCTGAAGCTGAATTCATGGGCTTTGAGAAGAAACACACAGAAAGCTATGAGGCTCCGGGAGCTCCACTTAATTGGATGCTTCAAATTACATTTACCTACAGTAACTACATCTCAGGTGTGATTACCGCACCGCAACTGTCCTCCTCTTTCAGCGCACAGTGGATTTACTTGAACTTTGCCCTGTGCACTGCCTGCCATCTCCAACCGCTCCATCAGCCTCACCAGCTCACCGCTCTCTGTGTGTTTCTACCCTCAGTCTGTAAATTAGCACTTCTACCAGTGGACCTCTGACATCATTTCCTGTGATCAGAGTGGGGTCTGTTGCTGCAGTCATGTCCTTTGAGGAAGACTGTGGAGACAACTTCACAGCTCACAGCAACAACATGGGAAGAGTTAAAACATTTTACAGATGTAGCTTCTAATGACCTTAAATCCTCTTCACTGATAGATCATGTTAGTTCATGTAGAAACCTTTTATTTAAACAGTTAGACAGTGCAGCATAGTTCCAGGTTGAACCTTTAATTCAAACTAGTAGCACCTGTCAGCTCAAAGCTGAGCTGCTGTTCAGTCAGTGTTCTCCACTCTCAAACATACTGTCTGTCTGTCACAGTGCAGGTGCCACAGCCACACAAGTATTAATATCACACAATACCTGAACATTGACCTGCGCAGTCTAGAAGCCTTCTATAGAGCCAGCATCTTTCTTTTCTGTATTCTGTCGCCAGCCAAATGAACTGAGAACTGCCTCTATTTAAAATCTGCTTTCACCAATCAGACTTTATGCTTATTCTTTTGAAAAGGGAAAAACGTCAAATTACATTTCATGAAATGCAGACAGAAAAGTCCCAGCAGCCAGTCCATGAAGTGGAATTTGAAAAAAACAGAACTGATAAATCTTCTCTAATATTTAGAATAAATGAAATGAAAGTGATCCCGGTCCTTTAGTGTTATACATTACATCATTATACACTGAAGCTCTGAACCCTCCAGCCAGCAGTCTAACTAAAGAGGGCAGAACATACTTTTTTGTTACCTGAGTGGATGTTTATTCGATAACAAGTCTTTTATACTGAAGTCTATTAACCTGCCACTGTGTGAATCCTACCTCCCAGCCTGTCCTCATGTCATGTCATGTGAACAAGTGACCTGAGCACCTCATGTCACCAGAGGGTGACTGATTACATGCTGTAACACCAGTGATGTACACAGCTCTCTAAAGTGTTGAAATCTCTAGTTTAAAGGGGCTATTCCTCACAGCATACAGTGCTTCACCCTCCACCTGATGCCTTTATACAAACACTTGGTCTTCCAATTGTTTCCCATTTCATCACATTTTCCCCACAAGCCTTATGATGCAGTGAAATATTTCAGTATTTCAATACATATTATTCAATTCTGTATCAATGTTAAGAACAGTTTTGTGCATGAATGTTGTTTTGGTGTTTCCAGAGGTTTCTAAAGCAGTTTCCTCTAGCGTGTAGTCATGCTGTTGATCTCTGCTGATGAGCTGTAGATGTGACGCGTCAGCATTCTGCTCAGAAAGAGGGAATCCGGTGAGCAGAAATAACAGACAAACCGCTGTGGAAGTCGTTTTAAGACATGCAAAGAAAAGCCACTGTGTGCATCTAAACACGTGTTTGAAGTCCGCTGTCGCTGGTGTGAACTGTTCTGTGCTGCTAAAACGCTTGTGTTTGAACGTCCTCCTGACAACACATCATCGAGTCTCTTTGGATCCTTGTTTAATGAGCAGAAAACCTGAACGGTGTCAGTGTGGCAGCTGCCAGCGTTTGGGAGAGCACCACAAGCTTTCTGTACAGAACACAACCATCTTACGTCCATTTGTAAGATGTCGACACTGTCAAGACTGGAAAACATACGAGCTTATCTGAGTGAAGCTGAGGTACTGCTACTTTGTTGAGAAGTCAAATTAATGGTCAGATCAAGGGGATTATTGTTCTAGCAAAAACAAAACTACTCACAACCAAGAGCAGTTGTTTAGTGCAGCACTTCTGTTATTCTACTTTTGCACAGTGCAATTCACCAGCGTTTCCTGTGCAATGGCTGAATATGGAGGAATAATCAAGTTACACAACTATTTTAACAAGCTGATATCATGTCTCTACAATCACACAGTCCAGTCATGTCGAGTAGTACAAAGCTCTGTGAACTGAAACTGTTAGTTTTCATCAGTGTGTCTGTAATGCTGTTTGTTCTGTGTGCGTAGTGTTACAGTTGCCATGAACAGAATAAACTGTTACAGGATTTGGCTGTTGTCTCCTCTTGTTGTGTGTGTGTTTGGGGGGGGGTGACAAGCGAATTAAACAATGGCCATATCGAGCCTATATATGAGGGAAAATACAGAACAGAGCAGGTCATGTCAGAAGTGGAGGCTTCCTTGACCAGCCTCCACAACCACCTGTGACCTCTACCTCAATTTAATCAAGCCTGCTCATTATTAGTGACTTTCATTTATTAAAGACACAAGTTTTCAAATAATCATTTCTGTTTGTTCAATAATGTACGAAACTATTAGCTTCAAAATATACTTGAAGTAACACGAAAAAGTGCTCATTGTGCAGAATGGCATATTTTAGAATAATGTATGTTACTGGGTCACGGGGGCAGCAGTCTGCGGAAGCGGAAGAGAATGGTATGTTATTGGATCACACTGTTCATCACTTTAATGTTGAAGCTGGTAAAGGTGGTTTAACTGCTGGGTAGCGTGTGAATTTCCCCTCCTGGATCAATCTAGTTTTATCTATGAATCTATGATTCTTCTTCTTTCGGCTGCTCCCTGTAGGGGATCACCACAGCGGATCATCTGCTCTCCGGCAGACCAGCCTCTACCTGTCGCAGCAATCTTAATCTATTATATCACGTCAGAAGTAGTAAAAAGTAAAAAGTACAATGATTGTCTCTGAATTATGGTGGAGCAGCAGTGTTAGTATTATGTACAGTAGTTGAGTAAATGTGCTTACTTGCTCTCCACCACTGGCCTTCTTCCAGGCTTCAAGGATGCAGCCCACTTCCTCCATAATGGAAGGGTGGATGAGGAGAAAAAAAGCACACTCACATCCTCCTTCTGTTAGCCATCAGCTATCCCAGAGTCACAGAACACTGACACAGCACAAGCAACCAGCTGCCATTTTTCCATCCAGCAGATACAGATCAGCATTGGCATGCATTTCTATTTATTTTCTGTCCTGCTGATGATTGTAAGCCCAATATTCACTCACTTTTCAGCTCTGGTTTGGCCTCCACCAATTCCTGAGAGAATTATGTGGCCCCTTAGCTGATAAATGTTCCACTATGCTCACCAGCTCGTTGCTGACTTTGACTGTCTGTTGTTTGGCATTGGGAAGGAAGCGTACAGAAAGTGTGAGTGTCACCTTTAATATACAAGCACTCATATAATCCACTGTAAAGTTCAACTTTTTGACTCCTGCATTGTCTCCTGAACTTGAGGCCTGGTCTTATTGAGAGGTTTGAGTTACAATCAAGTTTTAGAGCTTAAAAAGGAATATATCCAGTGATGATTGATTGATTTCACTGTCTGTCTGTAAAAAGCTTTCAGCATGGAGAATGTAAGATTTGGAACCTGTTTCCAAAAACGGCATTTATATTTATAGTGTGTTGCTGTAGAACCATTAAAGTAGCTGGTCGACTGTGTTTGACCAAACTAGACCCTGTGAAACCCTCAACTCTCTCCAGCTCAGCATTACTGTAGCCTAGAGCTGCGACATATGGAGAGACAATATGATTCCCATGAACAGTATTTTAGCCTTTTGATGACAGAACATGTATAGTTATACAGCCTTTAATGCCCATGCAGCAGCAGCAGGCTGCAGTACCAATACATGCCACCAGGTGGGGCCACAAAGAGCCATTTAATAAGTGTTAAAATACAAGAAGTCAGGACACTTAATCCAAATTCATTTGCATCACTTGTTTGTGATTTTTAATCATGAGTGTTTATTAAAAAGATAATAACCTTTCACCTCACTTCAAGGTTTGCCTCAGCTCCGCAGACACATAGATTATTTCACATCGCCTGTTTTTAAAAAGCTGAACATGGTGCTGAGGTTCCTAAATTCTAAAACATAAGAGGACTTCTAGCACTGGACATCCAACACCTCATCATTCTAACCAAAATAAAATCGTTATAGCAATATTTTTGATTGTAAGCATTTAGCTACAGCTCGAGAGAGTCAAAACACACACTGCCTTAGTGCCTATCGTCTGTCTCACAGCCTCAGCAGCTAATGAGCCACATGACTGATTTCATGTGAACACAAACAACTAGCTTGTTTGTGTTCACTAAAATGAAAAACTTCCAGTATTCTTTTACATGATTATTTTGATGAATTTAAGTTGAACTTCTTGCTTATAGAATATATAGCTACAGAGCTATAGCCCCCATAGTTTCCAATTCACAGTAAAAATAAATCATTTGTCTTGATGAATGCTGCAGTCGTCCAGCTGATCAAACCTCAAGGCCCCAGCGGGGTGCAAACAGAAAGAAACGAACAGCAGAGGCTGTCCACACACTGACATTAACAAGCTTCCAAGTTTTTATTAGAGCAACTTTCAACCTGCAAGGTGAACATCCATCCACAGACAGCACACGACAGCTCCACCTGGCCCATGAAGGACATGTGAGACATATCTTCTAAACTTGCAAATGCAATTTTTTTTAGAGAGAGTATTTGTTCTAGGTCTTGTCAGACATCATCAAAGCGGGAATAAGGAAAAAACATTTTCTAACTCTTGTATGAAAAGACTTTCATGTCAAATTCCTCTTTTGAACCACACTGTCACGCTGCGTTTAATGTATAAATGTAAAATGTTTCCTGTTGGAGAGGTTTTGTCAGATCTCCTCTGCTCACAGACTGTTTCACTGTTTCACTGCCAGCATACGTCAGGCTGATGGCCACTAAAGCAGGTGTGCAATGACCTCGATGTTTGGCTGACATAAACCAGACCACTGCCGCAGTGACTGAGGTAAACGGTACGAGTGGTCCTGCAGGTGATCAGGTACGTATGTCAGGTATGTCTTACTGCATGTGTGGCATGTGTACACTGGGTGTAGCTACCACACCTGTAGTTTCCTGCTGGGAGAGTGAGGATATGTGAGGATGGACGAGGGCCGGACATGTCGACTCTGAGGTCATTTGAGGAGATGGCAGATTGGTGCACCGTCGTTGTTATTTTGTGATCTCCTACCTGTCATGTGTTGTCCGTACATTCAACCTATTTTTTTTTTTTTTTTTTTTTTTGGATATTTTCCTGGTGAAGACATTACAGGTTGAAACACACACTATAAGATCACACGAATAAAAACTTGGGAGCTTAGAAATTTCTCCTTTTTTATTTTCAATGTTTAGCAACAACAGTTCACACAACCACTTTTATTTATCTCGTCCAATTATAACAAAACACAGTTTAAGATTAATGAAGAAACCTTTGATTCACCATGATGGGCAACCATGAGGCCCATTGAGACAAAAACATTTCTACACAATAATTATGTGTGTGTGTGTGTGTGTGTGTGCGTGTGTGTGTGTGTGTGTGTGTGTGTGTGTGTGTGTGTGTGTGAGTGTGTGTGTGTGTATGTGTGCGTGTGTGTGTGTGTGTGTGTGAGTGTGTGTGTGTGTGAGTGTGTGTGTGTGTGTGTGTGTGTGTGTGTGAGTGTGTGTGTGTGTGTGTGAGTGTGTGTGTGTGTGTTTCAGCAGGAGACAGACAGACTCAGCAGACTGATGAAGAGCAGAGCTGAGGAGGAAAAGACCTGAAAAGAGAGACACAAACATGTCAGCATCAGTGCAGCTCCATAACCAGAGCTGACACCAGGAAAGACAGGAAGGACAGTCAGTCGGTCGCTCAGTCGGTCGGTCAGTCGGTCAGTCAGTCAGTCAGTCAGTCAGTCAGTTAATCAGTCAGTCAGTCCATCAGTCAATCAGTCAGTCAGTCAGCCTGTCCGTCTGTCAGTCAGTCAGTCAGTCCGTCAGTCGGTCGGTCAGTCAGTCAGTACTCACTGGAGCTGCAGAGCCTCCTCTGCTGTCCAGTGTCAGAGTGCTGCTGTTCAGCTGAACCCAGAAAGTTGTGTAGTCCTGGACCAGGCTGGCGCTGTCATGTCCACAACAACAACAAAGACAAGAGATACGATTGGTCAGCAAGTATTCTACAGTCAGATCAGAGCAGTTATTTGGATCTGTTTGTGCTGTGATGGATGTGATGCTGGTTGAAGAGAACTGGACTGCACATGTTTGGGATTAGAAGCCCGACGGCTCAGGAAACGCTTCACATGCTGGCTGTTCCGACTCTGGTATAAGGAAGTTACAGCCAGATTCGGGTAAGGGGAGGAAATAGTATGTGAATACAGCTTTGTCTACCTGAAGTAGATATCTCCATAGTTACTGTTGCTAGGTGCCTCCCAGGTCAGCTGGACTTTCTTCCTCTTGACTCCTGAAGCCTGACTTACAGATGAGTTCTGCAATGGACACGTACACACACACACACGCACGCACGCACGCACAATTGAATTGAGTGTGACTCTATTATTATTATGTTGTCATTATTAGTCATCACAGAAACAGCTGAAATGTAGCAGTCACACATGCCTCCATGTTTTTGCAGTGCAGTGCAGTGAACTGGGTGGTGTCGATGTTGGTGAACTTCCCTACAGGCCACAGCAGAGCTGGAAGCAGAGCACAAAGAGCTCCATCCACACAGCTGCTGCAACCACAAACACTTCGCAACTCATCACAATACAAAAGCCAGCAAATACCACCTTTCTCCTGATGGCTGTTCGCCTTCATTTCATGGCACAGGAAAAGAGTGTTAACTATTTACTGTGAAACTAAAACAAATTTAATTTTAATTTCATTTAGTGCTCTAATTTTCACAGTACCTATTTTCTTCTAAATGAAAAAACAGTGAAAGAGTCAGACATGATTCGGTTTTACCGTTTCCCTCCCTGCTCCTGGCCTGGAGCAAGAAACCCTGGAACTCTGTGGAGCTGTTCTTCACCACCTCCACCGTCACTGCAAGGAGGAGGGAGGGAATCAAGTTAACATGACACAGAGTGAATGCAGGAGCAGCGCTGAGAAGGTGGATATCACACAAAGACACGTGTTATCATGAAGCAAAGGGACGAAAATTCAGAAATTCAGTATTTCTCTGCAGGCCGTTTTAAATTGTACATGAGAGCCTAGCTACAGATGTGTGTTCACTGACTGAGACTCCAGGAGAGAGGAGAGGGAGATGGGAGTCTGAGGTGACACTGAGGTCAAAGTATGCTCCTCTAAACATGACCTTTGACCTGTGAACTGTCACACAACACCACCCCTGGGATGGAAGGGTGGGGGAGAATTGCAGGGGAGGATGGGGAGAGCCAGAGGGAGGCTTCTAACAAGGGTCAGCCAGAATGAGCCAGAACCAAACCGTACACTGTGCTGTCATGTGAGAGGCCCTGCTGGGGGACCGTGGCCTCAGGATTTCAAGTTCTCCCCAGTGATAGAAATCTTTGCATGGACGGTAGCTGTAAAGACTATCTGCACAGTGTATGAAAAACCAATCCTCTGACCTCTGAGGATCACAGACTTCAAACTACCCTCATGTTCAGATGCATTGACTTTAGCATTAGCTGAAGAGAAGGATCATCAGTATCATATATGTGCAGTGGGATGTGGCTTTTGTCAGAAGTCAGCTGATTTTAACTGCAGGTAAAGTGACAACACAACATAAGACAGTATGTATGCAGAGATGTTGTTGAGTATAAATCAGCAAAAAGGTTGTATGCAAACTGAACCGTTTACACTTTTAATTTGTAAATGCACGTTTCTTATATCTATTGGCACAACCAAAATGCACATTTTATGTTTTTCATTTGCTCCCATTTTCTTCTTTTTTTGAAATTGATTCAATTTGATTGAAAGCATATTTTAATCAGCTTTTTTTCAGCTGCTTCAAAGGCAAAATTCATGTGGTAGCTGGTGCATGGAAAGGCTTCTGAAGCTATGTTTAGACTCTCCAAAACTCTTCATCACAAACCAGTAAAAAACATTAACATGATTGTGTGGAATTTGATAGAAGCGTCTCTTTAGAATCAGTTCAGTTTTACATTATCACATACAATAAATGTAGTATCAATCAATTAAACAATAAATAGTTTGATAATGACAATATTTTTAATGCACTTTTTTATAAATATCATGTAATTATAGAAATACTGCTTTCTTTATATGAGACAATAACCTTTCATATTAGAAAACATATAGTAACATTGGAAATGAAACATGTATTAAAGGGGCAGATTTGATATACAAAGTCTACTGGCACAATTCTTAAAGCTTTTCATGAGGAGCGAGGTTTTCTTGTCCATGCATATGGAAAGATTACATTTCAAGATCACTATGGATTAGGCACCTGACACCTGGGAAGCTGATCACATTTTTACTTTGTCAGTGCTGGAGGGCTCATTGAGTATCCACACATTCTGTATTTCATAGACAGGAAAATAAAATAAGAGTAGAAGTAAATCTATAATACCCCAGAACAAAAAGAAAAGAAATGAAAACTAGAATATTACATCTTTTTATTCCTGTACTGCGTGTTCAGTTAAGGGTCACGAGGGCTGTAGCCTACACCTGCATGCTTTGAGGGTCCACACTGCACCGCCCACTGATCTATGGCAGGTCTCACACATGCAGACATAAAAACACATTCACACCTGTGGACAATGCAGAGTGTCACTTCAGCGACGCTACTACTGTGGAAGACAATGATGGAACCTGGAGGAAACCCAGGAGAACATGCAAACAGGACGCACAGCCATCAGACTTTAAATACACCAGCTTCATGCAGAGCAGGTCACTCAGTACAGTGATGTCATGCTCTGCACAGACTCAGGAAGGTTCCTGCAGGGGTACCTGTAATGACTCCACCGGGCATGTAGGTGGCACTGGATGTAGACAGTGTGAACGGCGGGCTGCTGGTGGAGGCCGTGAAGGGCGGATGTACAGGCATCATGTTGCCACAGGAGGACGCCACCGAGCCGTTAGGGAAACACACACACTCCTCCACACACCACACAAGCACCACTGCTAAGAGCATCATCCTGGCTTTGTGAGGCATCTGAAACATACACAGAGTGGAGCTGCTGTATGGATGGAGCAAAAGTCCCCGCAGTTCCCACCGTGACATGCAAGTGACGTAGGTGGAATGAGACTGTTGGAGACCCCTCAGTGACAGAAAGACAGCCCCAGAGTTCCCAGTCTGGCTCTGAAAGTGCAGTAAAGCTTTAATCTATGCTGGAAACAGTTAAAAGGCAAATCTGGGATTGTTCTACATTTTTCCTCTGTCAAGATAAATGTCATGAAAAGACCAAAGCCAGCAAAGTGTTAGTCCTGTTTCTAACTACTTACTGATTCAAATTCACACATAAAAACTACATGAGAGGCTTAGAAAACACAATGCATTGTTAAAGATTAACCCAGCTGTTCCCAGGCCTGTGGCATGTGACCCCAAACTATCTCAGTGTATTTAAAGTAGTTCAGACTAAACTCGCTCCACCTCCACCAACCACGACAGTCAAATGCTGCTCACACATCTATGCATCACTGTTACAAATCTAATGGTCATATGTCATGATATCAGTCACAGGAGCATTTATTTACTAGTACTCTGGTACTCTTTACTTTAAGTACATTTTGTTAGTAATACCTCTGTGCTTTTACTTAAATTGGATTTTGACTGCAGGACTTGTACTTGTAATGAAGTATTTTTACATGGCTGTGCTGGTACTTTTACTTCAGTTCTTCTACCACTGCCCAGTGCAAACAGGATATATCAGACTTTGGATACACACTAAAAAAATACTTGCTAGTGTTGTTGGTTCTGGTATTTTCATGGGAAAAGAAGAAAAATACAGAATACTGACACCGTTGACCTTAATGGTACAGCGAAGCTACCACTGAGAAAAAGCTGTCAGACTGCACTCAAGCTACATCAGGTAGATAGCTGACACGAAGGCTGCTTCAGGAAAACCATGAATTAAAAACATCATCTCAATGTGCAAAATGGTTGCAACAATATTGGACTAATAAAATGTGAATATGATGCAACAGCATGGCCAGTGTTTGATGCCTACTGATTATAGAACCACCTTTGAAAATATTGAACAGTTTTTAAACCTCTGATTCATTCAGGAGCTCGGTTGTCACAAAATCCAACTGAACTAATAATAATATAAATTTAGTAGCTTCTTGAGTAGAAGAGACATCACACCCAGGCGTCAGACTTCCCATCCAAGCTTTGATCTGTGTTCACTCTCAACGTTGCAAACAGATTTCTCACAGCACACTGAAGTGAGCCACCGGCTGCCTGGACGGTCGGAAAGACATTCAGAAATCTAACACGATCTCCATAGCAACTAAAAGTTTCAGTGCAGATCTGATGATCACAGGTTCATTAACTGCCCGAGCAAATGCTAACACAAGCTAACTTCTTTCCTGTTTGTTTGGAATCTGCTGGATTCACTTTACACAATTTTCATCATCATTCAAATGTTGAGACACTTTTGGTATAAACAGGCTGCAGTTTACAATCTATTAGAAACATCTGGAAATAAATCTAGAAATAATCTGTGAGTAGAGCAGACACACTGTGAGTGAGTTTAGCTTTGAGTTGTATTTAGACTAACTTGAGTGTTAACTTTAGTCGAGGTTGATTTAAATTTCATAGATGTTGTAGAATATTTCACAGCACAGGTGAAGTGTTGCAGTGAGTCCCAGTGATCACCTACTCCACGAACATCTCAAGATCAGCTGATCTGTTTAGTCCAGGTGCAAGTACTTACCTTGTTTCTGGAGCTGGTGGTCTATGCCTGCAGACACACACACACGCACACACACACACACAGGTTTATCAGGGATCCTCTCTTGCTATATAATTAAATGGCAGCTTTGTTTCTCAACATTGCAAAATGAAATGAAAAGAAATCAACCTCAAGGTCCTTCTCTGGAGCGCGACGTGCAGAGTGTGTTGTCCAGACCAGCTCGGATGAGTAATTGGTGTGTGTTCATGTGTGTGATTTGGCCTCTCCAAGGAGTCACCCACTGGGATCCCACCTCTTGTAACCATGACAATGCTAATTGTGTTTGGTAAGAGGGGCGAGTCTTCTAAACAACACAAGGGTCAATTATGACACAGCAGAGGAAGCAGGTCATGTTTCAGATGATAGTGTAATTAGCACCCACACTGCCCCTCTGTTAAAGAACATATAGATGTGTATCTCCACTATTTGCTTCCCATACACCCCCAGCTTGAATTACCATTGTTAAGCTGGCATCCATTGAAGTATAAGCGTTTCACCTCTACTTCTGTCAGTTGCTTGGTTTTCAGGTCTTTACCTTGATATTCAATCTTCTCCCTCCATACTCTTAAAACTGCTTCCTGGAGAAATCGTCGTTCACTGCGTGTGGTGCATGTTTCCTGTGCTACACGCCGGGGTTAGTGCAGTGTTTGTGATCGAGCAGCGGCAATCAGGAGCCAGACACAGATGCTTGTCAAAAACAGCTGATCTTTTATTCTTTATGTGTGATACAATGAGCAAAAACAACAACAGCAGCTCTGTGGGCAACAACAGGTAAACAACAGTGAGACTGACAGTGACAGTCATGTGTACACAGTGTAATGGATAGATCACTGGCTGCCATGCTGGTATGCTACCACACTCATGCTCTTCCGCTTTTTGGACTGTTCTTCTGCTTGCAGCACCTCCAGTGACTTATTTTCATTTAGTTCCCTGTTAAACTGTCACATGTGAAATGTCTACAGGAGTAGAGCAGGGTGCTCAGAGGTTACTGCACCTGCACACGCTACTTTTCACAGCACTCGCATTGACTTCTACATTTCCAGCTTCTAACAATTCAAATTCCTCCAAGAGGAAAATTCCTCAGAGGCACCCTGGATCTGTCGTAAGGAAAATCGCATCAACTTAAAAGAACATTCCAGCATCTTTAGATATATGCTTGGGTCAGATTTCCCCGAGGCTCATGAGAAGACAAATACCTGTTCTATCTTTCTGTCTCCATTTAAAACATAGATCTCTCTCTAGGTTTAGTCAGACACTTGATAGTCTGCAAGCTAATCTAGCATGTATCTAAGAGTCACCTGGGTTTTCCTCATGGTATCATTAGTTGTGCATAACCCAAAGAGAAATGCTGCCTACAGTCAAAGCACTTGGCAGTTGTTCCAGTGTATGATGCTTCTGTTTCATCACAGACGCTGCTGCATGTTGTGAAGTAGAAAGCCTCTCGTGTCTCCAGAGGGGAGATCTGTGTGAAGTCTGATAAATGTTCTCAAGTGATGTCACTTGAGTCGTTGAGTGGTGGTTGGTTGCTGAAGACCACAAATTTGAAAATGAAAACAATCTGGGGGTAAGAAGTTCACTCCTCTCTGCTTCAGGTGAGAGGCTCCAGGCTACATTAGCCGCTAGTAGCATAACACATCCAAATCACGTTTGCCAATGTTATAGGAGTGCAACACTAAATGCATAAAACACTGGGCTGATTTAGCCCCTGAACATTTCTGTTTGTTTGACTTGTTTGTCTCAGTGAGTGCACTTTTGTTGATGGTGGTCCAGCTATGGTAGATAGTAATAGAACTGTTACTGCTATTATATTTCAGTGTTAAATTTGAATGCAATCAAAAACAAAAGTCAAGTTTAACCTCTTTAGTCTGCTTCTGTATGCATTTACTTTAATTACCATCAACTGTTGCCTGTCTTGTAGTAGTCTGGATGTAAGTGGCAATGAGCTCGGTTTCAGTTGCTACAGCCAAGTGCCCGCTACGTGTATTAAAAGGCTTCCTGTTTAGGAGAAAAGCTGCAGTTCACTGTTTTGTAGGCAGAATGGAGCTGCGACATGGATCAGATGGTCACAATGAAGAAGTAAGGAGTGTTTTGGTACTGTGCTGACAAAGAAGCAAGTGACAGCAGTAAAGCTGGTAGTAACCCTGTTACAGCAGTCAGTCTAGGGCAGCAGGCTGTGTTGTCTCTGCTCTGTACTGTGTAAATTCCTGTTCTGAATGGAGGAAAAACAAGCATAGTTGCATATCAGCATGGCACCAGTAGTACATTTGTATAACAGGACTGGACCAAGGCTGAGGGGGCTCAGTCGCTTTTGTTCCCTGGTCCAGTCTGTCCTTGTCTGCTGCCACAGTAACAAGCTGCCTTAGGGCTCTCATGTGCTTTGGATACACCGTCTTTAGTGGAACATAGCACCATAAGAAGTGAGGGAATGGATAGATTATAGATATTTACTATAGGGAACATCCCTGAAATGGGATTACTTAATTAAGTGACTTGCAGTGATGGGATGGAGGGAGGGTTCTTGAGGGTTTTTACCCCTTTAAATGGTGAGTGTGATAATGAGAAGGATGGGAATAAAGAGGAACAGAGGAAGGACATTTATCAATAGACCGGCTTGCGCCTTCTATGTTGTAGTTGAGGAAAGCGATGAACAGAAAGCCCTGTATGTCCTAAAGTTAGTCTCTTCACATTGCAGGGGAGGAGGCTGTCAGAGAAGAGATTTAGTAGCACACTGGTTTAATGGTCGGGGCCTCCGACAGAAAGACTTAAGCCTTGTACGTTGTGTCAGGAACGTGGTTCAGAGCTGTTTTATGCTTTTAGACAATCTTCCAGTTGTAAAATATTGCTACAGAGCAGGAAAAGTACTGTCTGCAAGAGCTATTTTAATGATGTTTGGGGAAGCACTGGGAGTAACTCTCACTGGTTATCTTTAGTCGTGATGGTGCTACCATATACAAAGACAGACTTACTTTAAGGAGCAATTTGAGGGGCGAGGAAACAAGATTAAAGGGGTAACACTGACAGGAAGTAGGTAAAGACAGCGACCACAGGTTGACCTTTGACATCAGTGACAGGAGGAAGAGCTACATGGTTAAAATGAGTGTCGGAAGGCCTTACATTGCTAGCAGCAGGCTTTTATGTAGCACCAATATAAATGTAATGTGACCTTTGGTACCAGTGGTTTGTGTTAAGGGGTTGAGGTGAGAGGTTACAGTTAAGACTTCAGGGTCTTGGTGCCTTACAGGACTGGCAGCAGGCCTTTCTGTAGTACCAGTGGGAACACAGTTTCACCTTTAGGACCAGGGCACAGTTGGCTGTTGGTTTGTCTTGACAGGCGTCATCTACTGCCACCGATGCTGCCGGGGCTGCTGCTGGATAAACACACGAAACACACAAACTGTTTGAAATATGCTGAGGGAGGAAAGAGTCTAAATGCTCCACTGAATTCATTAGGGCACAGCAGGAAAACACTTTGTCACAGTGACGCATTTACGAGTGAATTCATCCTCCGCTGATGGAGCTGAAAGTGTGCTGAAATATTGCATCAGCTACAGTAAATGCACGCAGTGTGTTTGTTTTTGTACCTGGCGCCTCCGTTGGACAGCTCTGGATTTCACAGCTCTGTCTGGCTTCAGGCTTGAGGGCAGAGTTGCAGCTGTGGCCCCTGGTTACCAGCTCCTCCCCCTGGTAACACTTCACTTCTCGAACCTGGACGCCGGTCCCACAGGTCTTGCTGCACTGAGGGGGCATGAGGGGACAGGACTTTTCATTTTTCTCTGCATATTGTTGATAATCTGACCTACAGACAGTTCAAATACAGCTAGACCTACAAAACAAGACTGAATAAAAAGTATGGATATCACACAAAGACACAATTTATGAAGGCGCAGGATTTTAACGATTAGTCGGCCCTGTCTTGAGATCACGATAGTTGTAGACTGGCTGGCTGATCACCTGTAGGCAGGCACACAGACAAACAGACGGCTACCTGAGACCAGGATGTGGTGAACCATTTGGAACAGGGTCTCTGGAAGCAGGAGGAGCTGGTCTCTGGTTTGTTGGTTTGGTCACAGCTGCTGTCTGGAAACTCTTTGAACACCCCACCTTCTAGTCCAGCGCACACCACCTGACGCTGACGCACACCGCGGCCACATGTGGCATTACACTGGCACACACATACACGACAAACACAAGGACACGCACACAGTAATGATTTATGTATATATCGCTTTATATACACACACACA
Source organism: Chelmon rostratus (assembly GCF_017976325.1). Classification (NCBI taxonomy): domain Eukaryota; kingdom Metazoa; phylum Chordata; class Actinopteri; order Chaetodontiformes; family Chaetodontidae; genus Chelmon; species Chelmon rostratus. Next base: position 2,587,905 of record NC_055669.1, on the reverse strand, counting down.
CATGCATATTTTACGTGTGAGTGTCAAGGTTGCACACATTGACTCATGAAAGACCTGTTTAAGTTATGGACTGGATCTTCAAATGTTTACCTGTTGCCATTCCTGCTCAACCCAGTGGGGGGCGCAATCCCTGTCACCGCAGGGATAGATGGCCAGCGGGCGCAGTAATTGGTCACACTGCTCCTCTGACATCACGACCCCACCTGATGATCGGCACATCACTGCACGCACCATCCGTCCCTCGCCACACACACCTGAGCACTGCCACATACACAGGTATTTTTAAATGAAATGTACAACTGAAACTACAGTTCTCATCAATTCAAGAACTGCTGAATGAGAAGTGTTAAAATGTCTGGTCTGATGTGTGCTGCCATGCTGAAGCTGTGTGTGTGTTGTTAAACCTACAGGTCCCCAGTCAGAAACTGTCCATCTTCTGTCACAGGGCGGGCCTTCACATTCCTGACTTTCTATTGGCTGAGATGACTTGTTACATAGCCTCATTTCCATGGAGCAACGAACCTCCCGACTACGGACACCCCGAGAGCCACAACGTGCTGAACACTAACACACACAGAGACAAACACACAGCTATCCACGTTAGTGACTCTTACCTCAGGAGGAATGATTGGACAGCCACCTGTTATTGATAGTGTAGCTGCACATGAGGAATACATGAGCAGTCCAGTCAGAGGTGACTTATCATCATCAGAACACTTTTGCTTATGTGTTTCCTTTTTTCTATCAGTAATATTTCATGCCTCTCTGTTTGAAAGTTTCGTCTGAGTTAGACTAGGCTCTCTTGGCTTGCCATGAAGTCTTCCTTTCAACCTTTCACCTATCACCATAAGCTACAATGAGGTGTGGTGTTCTGCAGCTCTGCAGAGCCTCAGTTTCACATTACTGCGCCTTACAGTTGAGAGAAAGCAGCTGAGACAGTGCAGACACCTCGTGAGGATGCCTCCTAGCTGCCTCCCTTTGTGGACATCCTGGGAACACGCACATGGGAAGACACCCCAGGGCTGACCCAGCATGTGGGGGAGGGATTAAACGTCTCAGTTGGCCTGACAGCACTTGGACCCTCCAGAAGGAGCAGGGATTTTATTGTTTTCATTTTCAGTATTAGGTATCAGATTTGAAATTCCAGTTTAGTTTCATTGTAAAAATAAAAAAGATTTTATTTTAGTTCCTGAAAAAAAGTTTCACCAATATTTTTAAGGTTTTTTGTTTGTTTTTGTTGATGAGGACTGCTCAATGCAAATTTCGGTATGTGAAATTATATGGAAATATTCTGATACTGATGAAGCTGTTGAAGCTTTGCTGCTTTGACCACACATATTTTAGAAGTAAATACATCAATCTTCTAGATGGTATCAAAATCTGAATTTTGTTACTACAAAAATACTAACTATTACCTCTGACCACTCAGACACCTCCCACTGGGGTCCGCAGCTCTGGCCAAGGCAGACCTTTCTATTGGCTGGCTTGTGAAGGTCATGTGACAGACACAGTGAATCGTAGACAGAGGAGTCAAGACCAGGCGACAGCATCTTCCAGCAGCGCACAGTACGGTACTGAACGCCCTCGCCACAGGTTCGAGAGCACTCACTCCAACCACTGGTCTCCCATCTGAGGAGAAAGTGGTGAGATGGTGCGGTTGGTAAGGTCATCGGTGAAATTGTAATACAGTTTCAGTGTATCTGGTGAGTGAAACCTTTCAGTCACAGATGAGATGTCATTCCTTCTGCCTATGCATTTCTGCCTGCTAGCATTTTTCTTGCTACCACTGGGGATCGTCAATGTCAAAAAATGTTCTAGAAATGCTTTCTTAAAAATAAACATAGCAGATTAATGAAAATGCTTCACACTCTGGGTCTGCACGACTCACTAACAGCATATAAAACTTCACAAAATGACAAAATTCAGGACCTTTGGTTTGGGATACATAATCTTAATTTATTAATTTTTCGACAAAAATCCCCAAACTTTGATTTATACTGATTCATCTGTTTGGTTTTACTTTATTTAGGCAAAACAGCACTGTGTTTAAGATCTAGAAGATTCAAACATATGATCATGTGGGTATACAACATCTTAAACTTAGCAGATGACTTCATCTCCACATATCTCATCTGATCACACAAGAAAATCATCACTTCGTTGCCACCGGCAAATCAAAGTCAGTAAGTTAAATCAGTACCTGGGAGGACATTCCTTTCCAGTGCAGAACTCATGTGTGGGCTCAGGTCTGGTCAGAGAGTCACAGTAACTGTCATCGACCTCAGTACCGTCATAGCGTACACAAAGGGCGTAGCTCGTGGTGATGCCTGGCAGTGCACACACACACACAGAGTTAATGGGGAGTACACAGAGTGCTGACTAAGATGAACAACATCCAAACCATGTGTGGTACAAAATGCTCTAGTTGTTCTTGCTTCTATGTTAGGACACCTCATTGTGCATTATCATACAAAATAAAGGGGACATTTACCAAAGAAAAAAGAGAGAGATGTGTTAAAATTGTCCTATATTTTCTAACATTAGTAATCAGTTTAACCTACTTAGGTCAGTTTCACCAGTGAGAGTTAACTGGTAGTGTTAAGTGGCATGTCCTGATGTGCAGTGTTAACCTACAGTACCAGCTAATCAGGCGTGGGAGAACAGAAAAACTAGAATACCTCTGGCTGTTATCATATGTTGTGCATGTGTCTACCTGTTGTACAGGTTGAGCTGCATGGAGCATAAGCAGAAACCTTCCAGCGATACATGTCTGCCAGACTGATATCTGGGTCCAGACCCACATCAAAGTCATTGCTAGAGAAAGACAGAAACAGAGACAGACAGGTACATCTGATATTTTCCAGTTCCCTATTTTATAAAAACCCATAAATTTAACAGTTGTTACTCTCACAGAAGAAAAGGAATGAAAATGGAAACAACGAGACCTGCAGGCAAACCTCTGTGGTTTGGATACAACATGAAATATCTAGTATATATTATATGAATATATCATTTACATGAAGTATTTCTCTGTATACATAACAAGCACAGAGTAAATGAATGATGATCAGGATAATGACAGTATAACACAACAAGCACTAAAGATTCCAGCTGTTGGCATAAATATGTGGTAAATTAAATCTTATAGCATGACAGTGACCTTCAAGCAAATATCTGTATGACAGCTGTTCCCTCATACCTCTCTGTGTTGGCTGCCTGGACTGCAGACACCTGTTGCAGCTGTACCAAGATGGCAGCGTGTGTGTCAGAGTGTGCGCCACTTTCTGTTTCTGTGTGTGCAGCGGAGTGTGTGTCGGTGACTGAGAGCACGTCTGAGTGTATTTCCAACTGTGGGTCCGTGTCCAGTTCTGCGGCAGACGACGTTTCCACATGTGTGTCTGCCGGTGAGTGTGGATCAGCGGGTGTGTGCTTCACAGAGTGTGTGTTTGACTGTGTGAGGAAGTGTATGTTTGAGTGTGTCTGGTTGTTATGTAGATCCTCCAGCAGCAGATAGGGGGCGGCTTCTGGCAGGGCTGCGGGATGAACACTCTGACTGCCTGCAAGTGGGCATGAACAAATGAATATTGTGTGACATTTTTTACATTAACTGATACATACCAGTGAAAAAGATTATTATTATCAGCGAGATAATGAATGATATTATTTAGATTAAGCTAAGCATACTTATATTACAAAATTTTTGTTACAATTAAAGAAATATGTGGATTTTCTTTTGTAGTACTTGTTTAACTAAACTAATATTTTAGTTTTCTGTTTTTCTCAGTTGCTTTGTTGCTTTTCTCAGATCAGAATGAAAATTCTCATAGCTTCAACCTCCACAACATTTAGTCATTTGTGCACATCATAGTAGCAATTTCTCCTTCTTCTAAAGCAATTGCTTTACTACTAAACTAATAGTCTTCATTTTATTGCTTGAGTCATTACATACAAAGTTGTTGAACTAGTTATCAAATTCTGTCAAGCAAACTTTATACCTTTCTTTATCAGTTTTTCCTGGAAATGTCTCCTAAATTAACAATTCTGTGTCCAGACAGACAGGAACGTCTGGATGTGCCAGAATGATTTAACCATGTTCAGTTACAATATGTACTGTTATATTGTTCACATTTGTGCACAGCTCTACCAAAACAGTGTTTCTTCTGTTTGCTCTAAATAAGTGACTTCAGTGAATTTTTCTTCTTTCTTTCTTCTTCAGCACAATGCTGTAGAATTGCAAAGCACATATACAGTAAAAATGTGAAACATACGTATTCACTCCAAACTACAGCAATGTGTAACTTATCTGTTGTTTTCAATGGTTACAGTACAAGTACTGTATAGTGCTGTCTTTTTTTTATAAGATTTCTTTTTCTTGTATTAACAACTTGCACACAGTGGAAAAGACAACAGACAACAGACAACAGACAGGGTCATCAGGAGTCAGATGAATAAATTTGACACTCAGGCTCCACATGTGGTAAATTGTAAAAGGTAATTCAAGTAAACAAAATAAGATAAATGGGTTCCAGGTTGCCAACTCAAGTTACAACCACAATATAATAAAAGTGATATTAAACTGTATAGTGCTGTCTTGTCACTAACTGTTGTGCAAATTTTAAGAGTGATGTGAGAAAAGCACCAAAGCGATTGAGAAAAACTGTAAATATAATTTTTATAGTTTCTTTTCTTCACATGGAGGTCAGGAGTCAGGGTACAGCTACAGAGCAGCACACAGGAGTTGCTACGATCTGCTGAGTCTATATGCTTGGATGGTGTCCTTTCAGCCTCTTCCCATCCTATCCAGTCCCTCTGTGTGGAGGATTTGCCATAATGAGGCTTATCCTCCACCAGTTAGCAGTGAGAAGTCTGACACAGTTAGTGAGAAGTTAGAATCTAGATAACTGGTAAAATGTCTCATCTCATTTGCCCTGGTTATCACAGAATAACAAACAAAACCACAAGCGTTTTAGGTCTATGTATTATTTTCCTAAAAGTATTTAACACTCAACTGGGGAAAAAGCTTCACTTGTCTTTCGTACCTGGGAAAGAGAGCAGGAGAGCGTTGTCATCAGCAGTGGAAGGCTCGTCAATGGAGTTGGAGGAACTTCCTTAATAAACAGAAAAACAAATAGAGGCACTGACTGACACAGTACTTTAATAACAGATAAGCCCTCAACACTACGAGGCCAGACAGAACAATTTTGCTCATTTAAAGGTCAGTTTCCAGTGTAAACAGCCAGGGGTCAAACTGATAAATCAGCTTGATGATACAGGGGCCATATAAGCTTATCATAGATATATCATGTTGGCTTATATATTAGCCAATAAGTAATAAGAAACTGCAGTACAGATATGTTTGAGGTTATTTGGAAACAGTGTCTCCATTGTCTAGAGAGAGCTCTGGAAGTGTTGTACAGATGGAAAGACTGACAAACAGACATCTACCTGCTGCCTGTTTCATGTAATTATAGAAAGTAGTTAACAGCAACGCCTGTCAGCTGACTAATTAACTGACTAATCATTTAAGCACTGAAACGCTGGCAGGTTCTATGCACAACCATTTTATCAATTGAAAAAAGCAAAAATCTGAATTATTAGAAGACAGATCAATCTCTGACTCACGGTAGCCAGATGGCACTGGAGGTCCCTGCTCCTCAACATCATTATGGCTGAATACATGACTGGTGACATCAGCCGGTCTGTAGACCAACATGGCAGCTGGTGGTGGAGGACTGGGTGTCCTGATCTCCCACACTACTACCTCCTCCTCCTCCTCTTCTTCTTCTTCTTGCAGCTGGACATCTGACTGGTCATCAGCTCCCAGCTGGGCGCTGTAGTGATGGACAGATGTCACACTCCCTCTGCTGTGATTCGTCGCTCTAAGACGATCCCCTCTGACATCCTCATTTACCTCGTTATAGGTGAGGTTAACATGTGAGTGGTTGGGTCCTGTGGTGATGCCCTCTGCAGGCGTGCTGTCATGAGATGGGGAGGGGATGGTGTACTCGTAGGTGATGTGTGGGAGCTTCCCGTTCAGGTTGTAGTACTTCATGTCCAAAGAGAAAATCACAGATTAACTACTACCCTTTATCACAGTAAAATGAGACACAAATAATGTGTTCCATTCTGTGTGTGTGTGTGTGTGTGTGTGTGTGTGTGTACTACCATAACATTGAGGCCCTGCAGTGTGGGCCCCTGGGCAATGATATACTCCAGCCCATCAGAGAAAACATTGCTTGGACGTCTGTATTTAAACACTGTTCCTGCCACACGGAAGTTTTGGGGATTGTCAAAGACAGTGTTTCCATTGAAGAAGAAATGACCAGCTTCATCGGATAGGGCTAGATAGGAGGGGAAACATCAGGGGGAGGGACTAAGGCAGTGAAATTCAAAACAGGGCAGGAACCCAAAAAACATAATATTAATAATTTTTAAGATAGTGGTAACTACAATATAGTTATTGGTTCTAGCTTTAGAAAGACCAATGACCAAATTACGTGTTGATTTCATATTCAATTTATTGACCTTAAAAAGATGTAGGTTCTCACCCAGGATGTTCTCAGTCTTATGCCTCTCTATGATCTGAATGTCGGAGGCTCCAGCTGGGATGTTGGTGATGAACACATAGCCTGATGAAGAAAACACCTACTTTAAACACTGGCATGGCTGCCGTTGTGAACTCTCATCAGGAGGCATTGTAATACAACTGTATACTGAATTAAACAAAAAATAGATTTTAGTGTGACAGTTCAACTGAAACTATTTTCTAAAAAAGTCAAATGTCTTCTTTTGATAAATTGTATTCACAACTGACATGAAAGTCAAAACCTGGACAAATCAAACCAAAGTGTTCTACATGGGTTGAAATACAATAAAAGTACTGACTAAATCTTCATAGAATATTGCTGACACAACAATAAGGTACAAGGTGAAAATCTGAATTTAAAAATAATCCACATCTGCTTCTTGTCATTGGATGGTTGCACATTTCTTTTCCTGTGAAGTACATATCTGTACTGCAGTGTCTTATCAGAATATGGCTGTTTGAGTTCAGCCACAGCCAGAAGGTGATGTGAAAACCACATGATTGCAACAGCAGCACTTGGTCAAAAAGAAATGGCATTATCATAGATTTTTATTTCATTCCATAAATAAGTTCAAGAAAACATCCTCATCCACACCAGTTTCCAGGTTTACAGCTGAGGTTTTTAACCATTTCACTGAAAAGATTGAGCTAATCGGGAACAATATTACTGGTAAGGCAGTGTTTCTCTCCTCTGATGCCTCCCACCCTCTCCTTCTTTCTCATACCAGCCACCTTTTCTAGTTTAATTAAGTTAATTCAGACACTCTCTCCCAAATTGTCACTAGTTTCAAACCAACCACGTGTGTCCTTGATCCTGGAAACCTCATAAAGACCTGTGCACTGTAATAGGAAACCCTCCTCTCAACATCATCAAGAAATCCCTCAGTTCTGGTATCGTTCCCACTGCTTTTAAAACAGCTGTGGTTACAACCTCATTAAAAAGACCCACAAACTACCAGCAATTATAGACTGATCTCAAATCTCCCCTTCATGTCCAAACTGTTAGAAAGGGTGGTCGCCAGCCAACTCTCTGTCCATCTACCCAGTAATGACCTTCTTGGTGAGTTTCAGTCTGGTTTCAGACCCAAACACTTGACCGAAACTGCACTAACGAAGGCAACCCATGGCCTAATACTATCAATAGACTCTGATCTTTTTCTGTCAAGCTGTTAGATTTAAGTACCGCTTTGACACTGTGGATCATGAATCCTCCTACAATGTCTTGAGAACCTTACTGGTCTCAAGGGCCTGGCACTTTCTACCTGAGTGACAGAACACAACGTGCTGCATACAATAACATGATGTCTTCCAGCTCTAAGGTCAAATACGATGTTCCACAGGAATCATTATTTGGGACACTCTTAGTTTGTGTTTACTTGCTGCCCCTCAAATCTTCAAAAAACATAATGTATCAGTTATGTTGATGATACACAAATCTATCTTCCACAGTCAACGATTCCTCCGAGCTTGTTAAATTAGAGACATGCTTGTCAGAAGTCACTGGATGTGCAAAGATGTCCAACATCTGAATGCAAACAGGACCAAAACATTGCTTGTTAGTCCAGCTAGATTCACATCACTTTTTACAGATTTTCCACACCTTGATGGCTGCACAAGTAGGCTAGCTTCTCCACTCCTACTGTATGACCTTGTTGTCAGTATTGCCCGTGTAAAGCTTCTCTTTCAGTATCCACATGTAATGCTAAAGTTAGTCTAACATAATTTTTTTTAATTGAATATTTTGACATTTTTAATACATAAAATCTTCTACATAACCTTTTGTGTCTTTGGCCAGTATTCAGTCATTTAAATTGTATCAGACAAAGAAACAGAATAAACAATAATGATTATTACTATCACAAATTAAGGTGTGGTACATGTTTTGGGAAAAAATAAAATTTTAAATGTAAAAAAAAAAAAATGGTGGTGTATGCATATGTCTAAAACTGTGTGTCTGGAACTGCTGCATCTAGAACAGTGGGGGCTCTGCGACCATGCAGGCCTGCATGTTTTGAACAGGCGTTGCACTAATTTAAAACAATTAACACTTTAATTAAAATGGTCATTCTCCATCTTAAACTAGAAAGTTCATAGTTTCTTTTGACTAAGATGAGACTAAAATGTCTAAAAAGATAAAAAAAAAAGAGTAAATCTAAAAATAGCTGACAAAATTAAGACTATTTCAGTGAACTGATGCTTTAAGAGTCAGCCAAAAGAACTGCATTTACACACAACAGTAAAAGTGTAATTTGCAGTTGTAATTGTAAAACTATAACATAGTCTTCCCACCAGTTTCAGGGTTATGAGACAAGGCAGTCTGCAAGAAACATGTCATAAACTAATTATTAATTAATTACAGTGAAATTTGGAGAGAGAGCTCCTAAAGGCCTCTATATCTGTTTCCTTTAATAAAGAACATAGATCCAACATATGTAGTATAGCTGTATAAGTGAAATCAAATTCAACAGCTGATAAGATTTGATGATAAAAGATTTGATCGTACATAAATTATACTTGCATGCACATCTGTCTACATGTGTGTTTGTGTGTGTGTTACCTAACTGTGTGAGTGCCTTCCTGTATGATCCAGAGATGCGCTGGCAGGACGTCCCATTGCCTCCACATACTCCACATCTGTCTACTGTCTTGCTGCTGTACAGTTCCCCATCACAGCCTACAGGCTGCAGGAGAAGAGACATGAAAACTCTTAGTAAATTGTTATCTTTAACAAAAAACATTTGCTTTAAATGACATTTAATACATATTTGTAATTTCTAGAGAAGAAAATGAAGAAATCACAATTTTCTTGTTGGGGTACCTGACATAATCCCTCTATACAGACTCCATGGTATTTGGTGTCGCGGCAGAAGGTGCCATCATGGGCAGGAACTAGCAGCTGTCGTTCACCACTGATGGTTGTACACTGCAGGTCACATGGCTTATTGGAGATGCTGATGTAATCAGCTACACAGGAAATTATATATTTAAAAAAATGTTTACTTTATTGACATAACAATATAAGATTTCTATGTAATAAGGTGTACAAAATTCAATGAATTACATGTGGTTATCATTTGGTATTTAAATTGTAGTGCAGCTTTAACTGAAGGTGGAGGACTCAAGCTTTCACATTTGTTGGACTCAGTAAGACTTAAATACTTCACATAAGCAACCACACTCAACAATTATCAGAGGACACCCCATTGACACTTTTGCAACAACTTATGTTCATTTATTCAAAATAGTTGTGAATATTAATGCTCAGTTTAGACAGCTGGGAGAGTGTGGAGAGGGGTCACACCAGGGCATTGTGGTTTCATTTGACTGTGTCAAAGATGGGTGTCTGAGCAGACAAACAGGCAGACATGCAGACGAACGACTGATGAATTGATTATACAGTACCTGGGTAAAGAGGTATCCACTGGTAGTATCTTCTTCCAAAGGCTTTAGAGTTGAACTGGGAACACTGGTGCTGCTTGAAGCTAACACTGGGGCTGGGACAGGACTGAAAAACACAACACACACAGGAAAGGATACTTGCAGCTTAAAGATGGTTTTAGTGTGTTACAGATTTCTTCCAGTTAACCTCTGTATTCTAAAGTTGAGGATTCAATAGAGAATTAATTAGTCCAGTATCAGTATCGGTGTAGTATCATACCTGGTTTGGACAGAGCTGGTACTGTTTAGGAGAGCCGACACAATATGAGCTGTTTACATTCTGTGTGGTGGACAGCCTGAGACAGAGACAGGATACAATACAGGACAGAGAACATAATATGGTTAATGCAGTGTATTACATGGACTGTCAACTCCATCTGGCGTAGCATGAGTAGGCAATGACAGGATTGATATTTTGTCCTGTAAGGTGCGGTCCACAGGAAACTTTGTCAAGCTGTAAATTAATCCATCATAGCAATAATTTCACTGCAAATCAGTGGAAGAGCCAGAGCTCAGCGGGGTGAAGAAAAGAACAGGGAGAAATGTTTCCATCCACAACGTTTCGTGCTCATAATGAAAAGTGAGCTTGTTTCCGTAATGAGTAGCTGGAGCAGCTGCCACTGTGAGCAAACAGTACTTATACACTTCTCAGACACTTGGCACAAATTCACACAACACAGTCAAAGTGCTTCATACTGAGTAATGCTAATGTTATCCCCATTACTGACTCTCATCTTATATACTGTCGACTTGCTAACAAACTAACTTGCTCAATGTTTTGCCATTTCAGCTCTTAACTCCGCCCTCTTTTTGTTGAGGTGAACGTTCCTCCACTTCAGAGAGCAGTTCATTTTTCCAAATGAGAGGCACCTCTTTCACTAACGGCTGCTTTTTGCCACTGTTAAGTACCTCCTCGAGTTAGCTTCATGTAAAAAAAGATGCTGCCACTCAGACCTTCAGAAGTTTACTGTTATGTCTACATCACGCACACCATACAGCATCCTGTAGACTCCACAGCTCCAACGTACATATCCTCACAAGGTTGAACACAAATACATACTTTAAGATGCACTAATCAATTTTTTTTTGACAATGGGTCAAATGGAAATATGCAACATGAAAGGTATCACTTGCAATGAAGAACCCACCGCAAATGAAGTTTATGGCATTATTAAGCTCTTCAAGCTCATTGTTTTGGTACAGAAAAACTATCATTATTATTAAAGTTTGTTTTTTTGCATATTTTTCAGCTGGACAGAAAAGTCAAAGATGGTTTTCCAGAACACAGTTTGTGTTCACTCACCTTACAAAATGAGCAAAATGAATGATAAACAGCAGTGGATGTGATGATGCAGGTGTGGTACCATCAGTCTGCTGAATCGTAAAATTCACATTCGCCGCGGTAAAAACGTATACCTGCTATTGCTCCTGTGTTAAGTTTTCTACTTTGGTTATTAAGAAAACTAGTATGCACATACGTTGATGTATTGAGAGGAAACATGAAATGTGATCACCGCTGGCTGGCTGTACCAATTTGAATGTGTTTTTCAACAGAAGAGTAAGAGTGTGTGTTGGGAAGAACCTACAGAAGTTCAACATGGAGTTAATGCATCTGTCTTTCATTACCATGTTAACTGCACCCCCCCCCCCCCCCCCCCCCCCACCCCCCACCCCCACCCCCAACCACCACACACACACCTCCTCTGTCTATCTCTGTCTCTCTTTCTCCAGCCCATCCTCCTACACTGTTTAGACGGTAAAGTAGGAGAGACAGCAGGAAGAGGTGAGCGGGAGGTCACTATGTGAGAGTGTCACATCTAATTGGTAGAAGGTGATGAGGGAAGGACAAGAGAGGAAGGGGAGAGAGAAAGAGAAAAAGCAGGAGGAGAGGCAAAGGGGGAGGAGGTGAATGGGTAGGGAGAAAGAGGAGGAGAAGGGTGTAGAAAAAAGCAGTGGAGAATAGTGTAAAGGGGTAGAAAATGGAAAGAAGAGTAAAGGGGGCAGATATAGGAGGAGAAAATGGGAAGGAGAGGAACAAAGACAGGAGAAAGAAAGGGGGGAGGAGGGGGAGAGAGAAGGCCAACAGTGAGGGCAGAGTGGCGTTAATCTTTGTTGACAGAAACTTCCGCAAGTCTGACAGGGGGAGGTCAAAGGTAACAAGATGGCTATTGGCTACGAACACACACATTCTGTCAACGCTCTCCCTAACTTCCCACTGTCTCCACTCACAGTGTGTTACTGCTGCGTCCATAGCTTTACTTATGCTTCCTTTGTGTCTATACATAGACTATGAGCACAAGACATGACAATGCATCAAATACCCGAGCTGGTTTTTCTTTTAAGCATCAAATTGCATCTTGCATTCTGGAGAAAGCTCGGGGCCCTGTTTTCCTGCCAGCACAAAGCCAGCAGTTGCACAAACTCCACTGCAGTGCAGTGCAATGGGCGGATAGTCCACTTGCGCGTGTTTAGTAATTTCCTGGCTCCAAACAAACCCACCTACGCTGAGGTGGGTGGAACTGAGGACCAGTTTATTCAGAAAAGATGGCACAATGCTTCGTTGGTGCTCATTTTGACATAAAATTCCACCTTTGACCACCTCCTATTACAAACGTGAGCTGTTGTTAGTGGCAAATAAAGTTAAATAACAAGATAATAACATGTACTGTCAGTCAGGGTTGTCTGTTTCGGTTGGTTGTACAGTTTTACTCCTGAAAACACACATTTTAATGTGGTTCAGGCAGTCTGTAACAACCACATAAGTCAGAGTCTTATTAATGATGTCATGCAGCAGTAACTTCAATTATTTAAATCTACATGGTGACAGGCTTGGTCAGGATCTACCAGGAATGGAGGTCCAGCGCTCTTCTACACACCAGACAAATAAGCTGCTACACACAGATTCCAAGTTCAACAATGAAATCATTTAGGATAGCAGCTGTCCTGACAGCTTTGATGGAGCTCAGGATGGCATTTCTATTTTAAGCAAAAGTCCAAAACCCACATCCAGTCACATCTTGCAGTGTTTTCAGAGGTGGCACTGTACAGGAAAACATAACCATAACATAGCCTTTTTAATCGCATGAATAAAAAAAATTAAAATAAAAAGGCAGATAGTAAGGAAATGTTGCTCAATACACAGGCAGGCCTACCACTATGCTCACAAACTAAACTTAAATGAAACATAAATTCAGCTCAGAAAAGAGCATTGTCTACAACTGACAGGGTATTTGGGGTGATTTATTATCTGGCATGGTGTATATTTGAGTTTTGAGTCTTCACAGTGCTTTTATTTCTCAGCCTCACACCTCCTGGTCCACTCCTGCTGCTTTTTGAGGGGATGAATGAAGCTCCTGTGATTAATCATTGTTGCGGTTCGTCCTATCTCCACCTGCTGATTCTTCACTCCTCTTACTTATAATGATATCAGCTGTGCCTGGTTTGAACTACCACTGGTGCTTCAATTAGTTGGTCACATTCACATGCACTTGTACCCTGAGAATGCATTTGCATCTAAGCTTGCACCCAGTTTCAATGTAGCCCTCCAAAATATTATAATAAACACATACATAATATTCAATTATTATAATTTTAACACACTACCTCTGTATGAGACAGTGTCTCTCCTGACTCCTCACTCCTCCTCCACAGCTCCTGGAACAAGACGACCAACTGGACCACTCCCCCCACCACTGAAACACCTCCTCCTGGGAGAAAATACACATAGTACAGCAGTCAGAAAAAGACAAGCCAATCAAGAATGTAATTTCCATTGGGTCGGTTTGGGAGCTAGAGTTAGAAAGAAATATCAAAATATCAAAATCATGCTGAATACTAATCAGCCATCATGAGTCGGGTGATAAAAAACGTGCAATGATAAGATCTTGTAAGCACCAATGTGTGGGCTTAAATTGAGAGCAATAGATATGTAGCCGCTGTGTGTTGTCTTAAATGTTAACCAACTATCACCTAAACCTATGCAGAAGCATGTAATTGGTGGTGCTTGTAGGTCTTATAGGCACTTGTAGGACACAAATTAAACTAGTCAGCCTTGTCCCTCAGGCCGTGAGACTCCTCAACACATCCTGTGCAAGCCACCATAAAGAACAGATTTTTGTTTTGTGTGTAACATAAAGGGACTGCAGCTTGTCTTAATAGCTGCTACAGTTGCCTTTATAAAGCACTTATCATGGCCTGGCTGAATGACAATCTTCAAGTCTGCAGCGTGTGACTACAGTACCTTGTTGCTCGTCTCTTTGACATTCTGACTTCCAAAGCTCTGTGATTGTAGATGGATGTTACGCTGCTCCACCCTCCCTTCACTTCTGTCCTGGCAGACACACACCACACACACAGACACATACACATGAACATAGGACACATTTACTGTGTGAGCACCCATGAGATGGGCTGGACGCACTGTTGGATATCTCAAAATCAAACACTAGTTGAACCTTTAATTCACTGGCACATACAAACTAATGAACTAAAAACTTTGGAGTTAGCTTGTGTCACAGGTGTAGTGATTAGTGACCACATGTGAGTTCAGCAGTAACACATTCTACTGAACCTGCACATGAGGTCAAATAAATATTCCATTTCTATGTCAGTTAAGTTCTGGAACAGTCTAAGACTGGGGTTGACAGAAACCACATCTATTTCTTTTCAGCATGGTAAGAAGAAAATGTGATTAACTAACAACTAAATAACATAGGTGCACTATTTCACCTGTATGTAACTACCCATCTGCAGAGCTAGGCAATAAATCCATTAAATCCAGTTTACATTTTAAAATGACGCACTCTGTAACACAAGGCCCAGTCCTCTTGGTTTTGAGGTGTGTTGTGGTTGTATATTTGCTCATTAGAAAGGAATTAATACACTCAGAGCATTTCACCAAAAACAAGCTCAGTTAGATAATTTACAATACTATCATGTATTGGATTCATATATATATATATTTATATGTAAAAAAAACATTTAAAAAGCACAATTATGAACAACTGTTATTGCACACAGTAGATTGTTTGATGTACTCTGTTGTTTTTTCCATTTTAATAAGGAGAACAATGACATTAATTATTTCTTTTTTTAGTTTGTTTAGTGAAAAACAAGAAAAATCTAGACTTGCCCAACACATTTGGCGATCAATATAAATTAGTTCACTAAGGTGTTGGTCACAAAAATGTGTTCCTGACTGTAAAGCTTGTGTCATCAGTTAAACATCTCTATCTTCCTCAGTGTGAGTATGTACAGAAGGTTAATCACTAGAATCTGTGCTGAAATTTAACAACAGCAAGCATTAGCATTTTTTGGAAGCATATTTGTATATCCAGGTGTAAATCTTAAGCAAGAAACTATGTTTTAGACACTATTTGGACATGAAAGTACGCTAACATAAAAACGATCATTGACAAAGCTGCCTTACATTGAGCGAGAGGTGGAAATTTAGTTCATCATGTATCAGAAGGATGTGATTTGCTTCAAGTCAACATTCAGTTAGGTGGTATTTTTTTAATCCCTCAACCGACACACGCACACACACACTCACACACACACGCACACACACATATCAAGACTCAAAGTCCCACTACTGTGTTGTCTCAACAGGGTCCTTAACAAGCCCACACAGGCTCCTTACTCTGTCAGATTACCCTCTGGCTAATTCAAAACATAAACAGACACACACACACCGCTATAGCGAGTGTGTTTGTGTGTGTGTTTGGATATTTGTGTGATTTGTGATCTCAAATGGACAGTAATCACATTACTTTACCACACAAATCAAATTTGTCAGACGTAGAAAATAAAAGACAGAATTAATGTTTGGCGGGATGACACATTGCAAAAGTGCCAGCAAATACTCATGGTTCAGTGACCAAATAAAGCCTGGAGATTACCTGTGTGAATAGGCTGTTGGAGTGGAAACATCCCATGCAAAAGAGGTCTATGTGCAAAAAGCATGCTTACACCTCTTCCCTCAGAGAGGTTTTGGGGTTTGAGATTGAAGTATGATGATATGAGATGGTATGGCAAAGGAACCTCTCATAAGAAAACCTGTTAGTCTATCATAGAAACAATTTCTATGAAATTTCACAACAGCTGTTGGGCAGCCTATCCACTCTGTCTGCATTTATAATAGAAATCAACATAATGATCACATTGTTTATGAATCAATTATCACCAATGTTGCAAAGTTCAAACACAAGATTTGACTTTAAATCCAGCAGCAGGCTTCAGAACAAGAGGGGGGGTATGGAGTACAGCCAAGCCAATATCAGCATGGTCCGTAAGTCAATATTATCTCACAACAGATACGTGGATATTGTTGCATATACGTGTAGAAATACTGAGAGGATATGTTCAATGTCCTTTAGAAGCTATATTCTTTGATTGTAGACACTGGGCTTATTATAGACTGATTTTTCACAAATATGAACACATTTGAATATGAGCATACATTATTACATAGCATGCCTGGTCTCGTGCCCAATATGCCTCAAAAGCTCTATTCAGTGCACACCTGCATAAAGTGTCCATGCAGCTGAATTAACCATTCATCCCTCCACTCCTTGATAGGAAAAATAATGTCTGCGCTGTCAAACTAAGCAATGTTACCACCATAAATTCAAACCTTTAAATAGTAAGCATTACCTCACTGTTGCTATGGTGCATTACGTTTGTGTGTAATAATGTGCAAAGAGCGCTAAAGGCACTGTTGGAAGACAATGTCTTTCAAAAGCCCTTGCCAAAAAAGCATTTCAGATGTCATGCCAGTTGTTGTGTGCTCTACACAATCTTCCTTTTTTTACTGTTGCCATCAATTTTATGTGCAATCAAGTTCATCCACAAAACTCATCTTTACATCCAGAAACCCAGACCTCTTTTAAATTCGCTAGTTTTTTTTTTTTTTTTTTAACTGGCAGGAATGAGTGGAGTGAATGATAAACGAGTGCTAACCAGACAAAAATGGGACATTTTATCTGCTATCTCTGGGGCATTAATGTTCAGCTCATTCATGCGCATAGAAACCAGGCAGTGTTTGTGCTTTAGAAGAGCTGGGAGTGCTGGTGGTTACCACAGCTGAGGAAAAAGTGTCTGCAAACAATTGTTTGCATAGCCTTTGGTAACGCATCTGTTTAGAGTTTCAGCCTGATAGGCTGGCTGGCTGCTGGCTGTCACCATGTTGTCTTCTTTACTCAGGCGAACAATCAGACTGTGTGAGCCTTTTGGTCAGGCAGCAGATCAATCCCTCAGTTTGTCAGTCAGCTAGCTGGTCATTTAGTCCACAGCGTACAGAGTATGGTCAGTCAATGATGCAATTCTGCAATGTTAAGGCAGAGACTGGAGCCACATGGCTGATTCCTGATAGCTAGTGTTCATTTGACGGACTGAAGGACTGAATCACTCGGCCACAAGAAGAATGACAAATTGATTTTCCCTGCAACAAAGAGCTGTGCAGTTTAAAACGCTGCCTTTGGGGGGATTAGTGAGGATAAAGTCAACAAGACAGTGAAGTATTGAATGTGGAACAAAACTATCACTGTAAAAAAATAAAAATGCTGGCCAGGATTGCTGAAAAGTGCTCAAGGAGTCTCCTCAGTGTGTGGCTGTTCAGATGATATTATACACTTTTAAAAGAGAGTGATGAGAGTGAAGACAACAGGAGGGACAGACACATGCCTTTGCAAAAACATCCATCACATAATGTGAAAGGTGTGTGTGAGAAGAACACACAAATATAACACACGAGGCTCTTAACTGGCTCTTTAATCTGTTGTTCACATGATTTGCATTTACAAGCATCTGTCTAAGTGATAAAATGTGAATAAAGCAGCGAGCACTGCTTCTGTTACAGCCAGTGGACGAGGTGGTCAAGTTCAACAAAGCTGCTAGTAGAGCCAGGCTAGAAGAGTGGGGGTGAGCAATGTGTTAGTCCAAACACTGAACCCCCCCCCCCCCCCTCTGAAGTATTTCAGCCTGGTTATAAACCGGACATCAGCTCAGGTCGGTGGGGTTTGTTTGGGGAAAAAGCAGAGTAGTGGGAAGCTCGTTCTTCAACGTTATAACTGGTTTGGAGACAGGGTCCACCAAACACTATTCACAATTCACACAATTTCTGTCATTTCACTGCTGCCTTGTCTATCACCTCATGTAAACACATGTTAGACAGCCGCCGTTAGTGTCCACTCTTTGACGCAACGTGCGTCAAGCATCCCACTGGCGCTCAGTCAAGAAAGGATCAACTTTTCTCGGAGGTTCGCCGAAGGGAACAGTGACATTCCCGCATTTGGTAACAGCTAGCTTACCTTCACACACACTATCACACTGTGCTTAAATGGTTTTTCGAAGCCCGAACTACTCTAGGGACTGAACTTTAATTCACACAGTACCGCTGCAGGGTTAATTGTATCTTAGCCGAATTGAAAAGCGGCTCCAAGAATTAATTTAAGGTGAAAACTAGACAGTGCGCTTGACGATACGCAAGGCAGAATCAAAGTGACAGACTATCCAGTCCCCGTTTATAACTTCTGACCATTCTGCAAATGCACACAGCTTTGAGAGGTGAACTAACAGCCATTCCGCGAGCTATTTACCTTAACGGGCCAGTTGTTCGGCAGCGGGAGGACCGGGAGGTGCAGCAGGAGGAAGGAGCAGACCGGGAGAGCGAAGCCTCCGTTACCGAACATGGTTCATTCATGTCACGGACCGACAACACTTCCCCTCCCCTTACCTCCGCTCCCCTCCTCACTCCTCTCCTTCTGCCCTCCTTCCTCCTCCCACTTCGACCCCCTTTTGATGCAGCTACGCCTTCTGGTCGCGCTCGCGCTCACACGCGTGTGCACGCGCGCTACGCAAATCATCCCCGCTCACATTTGGTTGTTCACATCCGCATGAGGTGGAGGCGAGGCTTTGTTTTAGGGTTTTCCTTTGTTTGTTCGCTTTTGTTACGGTTGTTTTGGGATTGTGCTTTTTTAAATAATATAATTAAAATAATTATTCAAGTTGTGCTGTGGACTATTAGGACAGTCTGAGCTATGAGAACACCAACAATTAATGAAACATAGCCTACTGAAGGCAAACATTCTGCACCACAAATTAGGCCGCTAAAGAGAAAAGAAAAGAAATAATTTAATTGATATTTTACAAATGTTTTCTTGAAAGTTGACTGATTGATTTTTATAGTGTGAAATACACGTCTACAGTTATCATAAAAAAAATCAACCACATCATGTACTATTGGCGCATGGAGGAGAAGAATCTTATCAATGAAGAGTCCAGTAGCATTTATGAGAAAAGATGAGATAAGACTTTATTGATCCTGCGCTGGGGAAATTCACAACAGCAAGAATAAAAAGGAGAGATAGAAAAAAGAAAAAGTAGCACAAATAGACAATAAAAGCATTTAAAATAAAAACAACTATAGAGGCTGTGCATTGCATACAAAAGAGTATAAAAATATTGCCTTGTGAAGAATGGTTCAATTTTTCAGTTGCACATGAGAAAAATATGAATAATGAAATACAGTGTCTTACACGGGCTATTGTACAATAAAAATGTACAGCACTGTAAAAATAAACAATATTGCACAAGATAAGTGCCACAGAAGTTATGGATATTAGTGAATGATGACATAAATAATGGAGCAGTGCAAAAAGTATGTGTATGTGTTGTTGTGATGTGAAAACGTCAGCACAGTGCTACATTAAATGATGCTGGAGTGATCCAGTCTGATAGCTGGAATGAAGGAAGGAGGGAGGGAGGTACAGGTGTCAGTTTGTGACACGGCTCAGTCTCCAGTCCAGCTGAACTTCAGCCTCCTGGTCAGTTTCCAAAAATGTTTTTTCCAACTTGCAGTTTTGTTTAGCCATTCACCAATATTGTTAGTCATTGTCCACACAGTCTCATTACTTTATGAACTTAGTCATTCTATTACTTAGCATGATTGCAGCTTTATCATTTTCAAATTCTTGCAGAACCCACGACTGCTTGTGCAAATCTTTGTACAATGCATGTGTCCCTTAAAGCCTCAGAAATATCTGTCTCCAAAAGGCTCAATTTAATCTGAACGTTTGATCCTTTATCTGTGAATGGTGCCCTGTCTCAGGCCATCACTGTAACACCATACAGCTGAGAGAGGACACCATATTATGCTGTTTAAATGCACAGCTCTTTAACGCTGATTGCACAGTATTTGCAATAACTGCCAATTTGTACAGTAATTAGAGCCTGCTTTACACTGAAATATGGTCATTTAAACAGTGAAGTGAAATAACGTAAACTTCCAAAGGGCTTCCGCACTGCCAGGTTTAGTTGTCTTTTGACCTGCAAATCGACAAATTAATTGCTTACCTAATTGGTTCTCAGGACCTACAATAATGATGCATTTCCAATAGATTTCGAACAGTAAAGCTCTGACGTCTTCTAGTGGTAAAAATGTAAAACTACATCACAGTAGATATTAGATGATCAGCATGAACCGAGCTTGAATGAAGGGAAGCCCTGATCTGTGATTCTTAAGGGGGGATGTAAAAGAGAAGAGAGAGGGAGGGAGGAGGCTCAATATGTAGCCTAAAATGTTAGGAATTCTATTCAACGAGCACTTCTCGATACCATCTCTTCTTTTTGATCAGCTCATTTCAGTCACAGAAACATCTTCCTATGCATAGCCTACTTTTGCCCATTTGAAGTTAGGCTTCACATCAGGATCTGACTGTTGTGTTTGCAATGGGATTGCATGGTTAGGCTAACATTTTTTTTCTCAAATAATATATTTATATACTGAAAGTTGTTTCAAAGACATGCTGCCCGTTGCTTTCACTTACCATGCACCTCCATTTCTTTTTGATTCGGGACCCCTGGCCTCCCTGGCATAGCGCCTCAACTTCCCAGACTACACCGCTTCTTGTGCATCCGCCATATTGCCTTCGCCTAAACGCGCTGGCTGGATCGGTTCGTACCCGCAACTGAAAATGTAAGTACAGAAACAATAATTATTAATGCAGGCTAGGAATAAATTGATTGTATTTTTCTGTGGTCGTATATTACGACCGTCCACATACGAGCTTGCTACGGTTTAAATATTTGAAATAAGGTTCCTAAAGCATTTAGCTTACCTCAAGAGACTGGTGCGTCGGCTCTTTCTCTGTTGTTGTTTTTCCCTCTGTCACAGCGACAAATTACATTCACGACTCCCTCGCAATATTTTATATATTAGCTTTTTTTGTCGTTGGCTGTAATATGTGACTTCAAACGAAGGACCTGACGTTTCTTCTTTGTCTTCTGCCGGCTACATACATGCTGTATATTAAGCTTATTTGCCTCTAATGTTAGCGTTACGAAGAATAGCTAGCTTCGGTGGTGGCTAGTTAGCATTAGCCGAACCCCACAGATTTGTAATCTGTGTGCGGTGTCTGTCTATTAACTGCAATTGATTAGTAAGTAACAATAAGATGGAGTGAATCAAATGCATAGCTACACCTTATCGTGTGCTAGCTAGTAAAATTAAAGTTATATAAAAGCCAACAGCCGTTAAGAACGTGTATCTAATTTAAGTCAGTAATTATAACCTATTGGGTTTTGTTTATTGACATGAATTGGTGATTACGATACAGAGAATGTGTAAATTGTAGTTAAGACGACCCAAGCTCCGTGTCTCCGTTGTTAATTTTGTTTTTTTTTAAAGCCTTTGAGTAAAGATCAATTTGCCTGCAACCACCCAGTGTGTTTGATCTGGACCACCCCCACTTTCACCACGTCTGTCACATGTATGGCAGCATGGCCACACAACTCGAGTATGAATCTGAGCATAGATTAGAAATTTTGACACTCAGGTTTCTGGGTTTTTCTTTTTTTAACGACTATTAGGCAGGAATGTAGCAAAAGTAGCCTGTCAGGCCCAGTTATCCCTGGTTGACCCGAAGATATTTCGGTCGTGAATTCAATCTATGCACCACCC
This sequence comes from Chelmon rostratus, assembly GCF_017976325.1. Taxonomy (NCBI): domain Eukaryota; kingdom Metazoa; phylum Chordata; class Actinopteri; order Chaetodontiformes; family Chaetodontidae; genus Chelmon; species Chelmon rostratus. The sequence continues at coordinate 2,565,922 of NC_055669.1, read as the reverse complement.
GAAGGTCTCAGGAGGCATTGACAGGATGCAAACACAATACTTTGAATTGTCAGTTGAACTAACTTGAGATATTTGGATTATTGAAGACACATGCGATTCCTACATGCCCAGACTGCAGCTCTGTCATATGGAAAATGAACTTCATGCATGCATGTTCTCTCCTCTTCTTTTGTCAGTTGGGACTCAAGATCAGTATTTATTCCTGGGTTGTGACAGTGTAATGTTGCAACATTGTTAAGAAATGTTGAAAATTAGATTTTTGAAACACAAACTTACAAATTGATGTCTTTAATAAGTAGGCATAGTGTCAATATTAAAATCCCCAGTCTCTCAAATGGTGCTGTCTCTTAGCATTTATTTAGTTTTAGCAATCACCTTTAATATTCCAGACCTACAGGGGTTAGACACAGTGACATAAATACATACATGTATGATGTATTCCAGTGCAGGCTTCATGCATTTAACAAGGATTTCCCAACATTTTGAGTAGCCTGCTAGGAAATGTTTGGGAGCAAGAATATTTCTTCTGGTCATGTAATTGTTATTTTTCTTTTCCCACAATTAATAAACAAATGTGTTACTGAAAACATGACAATTACAATAAAACAATTAAGTATTTTATGCAAGGTTTAAATCTAGGTAAATTTAATTGGGTGATAAAGTAGTCTTTTTCAACAAGACATGAAATATGTGTAGGACACAAATGCTGACGAACAGCATTGTAAAGTTAAGGTGTTCAGACCTCGAGAGTCTTCTCAGTCACTGTGTGTAGTGTCCATCTCTGAAATACGAAGTTCTTGAAACAGCTTGGTGTAAACTTCTCTCTCCCCATCCATACATGCTACTACTCTAAAAACAAATGAAGTGATTTCTATTTCATTCAAAGCAAAATACCACCAAGTTTTAGGTATACTATATGTGAACAGTTGAAAATCAAATCTGGATGAGAAGTAAAATAATGTTGTGAATTATATTGATTTGAAAAGTTTGTCAGTTTGTATTTATGTCACAGCATGTTCATTTATGCATATGCCTATTAATTGCACTCAAAGTGTTGTTGATGCACAATGACGTTTAGATAACTTTGTGAGAATACTAGCCTGTAGTCTGTGTGTGATTTATGATTATCTTGTTTGACAAAGCCGTAAGCCTGTGGCTACAAATACACACACAAGTGTGGTCCTAGATTTGTTTGTAGCAGCTAAAGCTCTCTGACCTTATATCACCAGCTGTAGAAATGGATTGAATTGTCACTCCAGGCCGAACTCTTGTTTGTCTTTGTCATTGAAGACGTGCTTGGTACAATTTTATGGAATGGAAGCTGCTGTGTTGTTCAAGTTTAATTTCCTAAGCTTCTTTGTCTATGAAATGCACAAGACAAAGCAAAATTGTTGAAATGAGCAGCGACTGAAGTAAAATTTAGAAAAAAATTGTCTGATGTATTAAAATAGGGCAACTATTCAGATGGATTTTTAGATTAAACCAGTGCTCACACCTTTCAAATAATCATTTAATCAAGTTATTCAGGTGCAGCTAAATTCAGAAGGCAGAGGGGGTTGCCCATTAATTGCAGGGTTGGTGGTTCTTTTCCTCCAGTCAGATGTTTACATGTCCTTGAACGAGACACTAAAACCCAGTTCCTGCTGATGGCCAGTGCCTTGGCATGGGAGCTCTGCCACCAATGGTACATGTGTGTGAACAAGAGGAAAATTGTGTGTTTGTTGTGTGAAAAAAATGTTGAAAGAAAAATGTTTTTTTCTTTCAAGGTATGCCCTAAAATAACATCACAATATTTAGAGTATTTCTGTGAAAATGATATTCTTGACAGTATGATAAAATACAGAGAACATCTTGCCAAAGCTTGAGCGATGCTATGCTGAGCCAGTATAGTTCGTCTGCTTGGTTTTGAACTCACCATAAAGGTTGAGCTCTCCTCATGGGATTTTTGGCTCTCCTTGTACTCAACTGGGTGCTTCTGCTTGAAGTGGTGAAATAAGTTTGTTGTATTGCCCCTTTTGTTGTTACAGGCCTCTTGCACTTCTTACATGTTACTGTGGTTTGTTGTACATCTGATCCTTTGCAACCAAACCACTTCCAGACCTCTGAAGTTGCTCCCCTTTTTGAAGCGAACTCCTCCACCTTTCACAGCTGATAGCAATGCAACTTTCTCTTTCAGCCATGCTTGTTGTTGCTGTGCGTAACAGTATGATGTCATTACATCATCAATATTGCCATTATCACAACATGAGTTTTTAAAATCATATCAAAAATTATACAGATATTATCGTGATTGATACCACATGGCATGCCCGTTGCAGAGAAGCACTAACAGTGCAGCACATTTATTTGCAGCCAACAATTCTCACTCGTAATCATCACCAAGTCATCATGGCATCCCAAATTTCCAAGAAAATGTAATTTTGTTTTTGTGTTTCAGTGTTGCAGTGATGACTCAGACAGTTCAGACCAATGGGGTTCAACCCCTCAGTAAGACCTGGGAGCTGAGTCTGTATGAGCTACAGAGAACACCACAGGTAACAATTCATACCACATCACTTCATTTAGAAAAGTCTCTTATCAAAATCATTTTGCACATGTTTGTTTCTAAACAGAGTTTTATCAATCACAGAACATGTCGATATTTGCATCTGGTAGACGTACGTATTTCTAAAGCACATCATCATCAGTTCATTTCATCACACAGCTATGAGCTACAAAGTCAGCTCCCCCATGCTCCTGAAAATAGAAAACCAAGATGTGTAATATCCAAAATGATGACTATTCTGTTGCTGTGGTTATGAGATTTTTAGGACATAAAAACATGAATCAGACCTGTGAGCTCTATCTGTGTCAGTCATGTACCACTCCACAAATAGATGTATCTTTGTGTGTACTAAAAGTCATCTCGATGTGTTTCGTACTGGCACAGGAGGCTATAACAGATGGACTGGAGATAGCAGTGTCGCCAAGGTCCTTGCACAGTGAACTTATGTGTCCTATCTGTCTGGACATGTTGAAGAACACAATGACAACCAAAGAATGTCTGCACCGCTTCTGCGCTGATTGTATCATCACAGCTTTGAGATCTGGGTGAGTTTTACCACTGAGTTGAAAGCAAAAGAGCCCCTTCTGCCCGTGCGGTGCTATTCAGCTTTCTAATATGAGCTGTAAGTTGATGGTGATGTACTGGAGCTTATAGTATGTACAAAAATACCTGTTTGGTACAGCATCAGTGTTTATAGGATAGTTTTTTTTTCATGTATGTCTTAAAACAATGCTCCCATGCCCAAATGCACATTAGAAGCATTGTTGGACCCTTTAATTGTTCATCCTGTCCATTCCGACCCCAAAGTTAAAGCACTTTCATTGTAAATGGTGAGATAAAATCCAAAGTCCTGTTAATGTACAAATTACTAGCTGTAGCTGGGATGTTTAGGGATGTTTTCACAGAACAAAGACTGTGGATTTTGTCCCCCTTCACTTGCATTTAAATGAATTTAGTTCTCTTGAGAGTGAGACTGCGTGTATTATTGAGATTCAGCAAACTACGAAAATTGTGACTAGTACTCGTCAAAGGCTAGCTGCTGATGTCGGCGCTACTGAAGTATGGATTTACAAAGCCTACTCACACCCCTAATGTGATCCTTACAGAAGAAACTGGAAACATTATGATAAACAAGGCTATAGTTGGAGTTATGCATTATAGGTTTTGTACTGCGTTATGTCCTTTTTTTTCCCATTTATTTTTGCTGACATTACTGGCTCAGGCACAATGCTGGGAGGGAGGCAGACTCATGGCACTGAACCCGGTATTAAACGGGCCCCAGAGTACTGATTGTGAAACTGTGTTTGTTAAATTATCTTTTCTGAATTGTCTATACTAAGGTTTACATTTAAGCCACCAAAAATGCCACCCAATTTTACGGGCTCGGTGGTCCACATGGCCAGTGATTGAAAATATAAGACCTGTCCCTGTAACTTCAGGTCTGTTCTGATTGTTAAAAATTCTGATGACTGCCTACCTAAATAAATGAGAAAAAAACCCCCAACACAATTAAAATAAAGGAGAAACAATGGACTGGGTTGTGGCAGGATTTCACCACTTTCACTACAATGTGCTTTCGGCTCAGCATCACTGCCTGCCATTATGAATCCGGATTTAATCCTGATAATATTCAGGGTCATATTACCTCACCACACACTTTGGAGCTTTTAGTGGCGCATGGTTGTCTCACTTTTTGGTTTCAAAAACCAAGTCCATTTTCTGTGTCTGAGGGAACATCAGCTTGCGAACAGTGGCAAAGCAGGTTTGTCTCTACCTGATGTGTTGTGATTGGTGTGGTCATATTCAGATTTTACTGGTCACTGAAGTTATGCATTTGAACTTCACTATATATTTATGTATATTCTTGAGCATGTTAGAATATAAAAATAAATAACCGTGTAGCTGACCACCAGTGTCGCTCTTAGGCCCATCAGTGCTGTTAGAGCAGCCATTCTCAACCAGTGGGCCGTGGCCTGGTTACACATGCAGCCTGAATCACCAGTGAATATTCTGGTTTGACTCGTATTTAGTTTTTCAGAAGTTCAGACAGGAATTATGGTTTTGAAATGTGTTGCATTAATAATAGGATGTTGTATTGGCACAATTATTTTAGCTTTTGATGATGAAAATGTCTGTCTCCCTGTCTTTACAGTAATAAAGAGTGTCCTACCTGTCGTAAAAAGCTGGTGTCCAAGAGGTCGCTGCGTCCAGACCCTAATTTTGATGCTCTGATTAGTAAGTAACCACACAGGGGTTAAGGGAGGTGTAAAATGTCCTAGATTTTTGCTTCATGTTCATTTTTCCCATTTCAGGCAAGATTTATCCCAGCCGTGACGAGTATGAAGCACACCAGGAGAGAGTGTTGGCCCGTATTAGCAAACACAACAACCAGCAAGCCCTGTCCCACAGCATAGAAGAGGGGCTGAAGATACAGGCTATGACCAGGTAAACACAATCTCAGCACGCACAAATACTGCAAATACACTTAAAGCACTGTCTGCTCTAACACGTTGAATTTGCTTTTGTTTTTGTCAGACTGCAGCGCGGTAAGAGACACACAGTGGAGAACGGTAGCGGAGCGGAGGACAATGGAGACTCTTCCCACTGTAGCAACGCTTCTGTCCACAGCAACCAGGTATGTTATGGTGCTTAAGACATTATCAAACATGAATGTGTTTTGTGTTCCAATGCGACAAGCAAAGGAAATGCCAAACCTTAGGGATGCTGCTGGGAATCAGGTATAATGATGTGACTGGTGAAAATATTTAGTCATATGGGTGTCATGGCTTGATTGTGGAGCCCAGTTAGTATTGTGTTGTGCTAAACCAGTGTAATATGAGAAATTGAGTAATTGTAGAGAAGCACACTGCTTGAATTAGGATCTTCAAAAGCACACTTCTCTTTCAGGCGTGTTTTGTCATCATACAAATCCTGTGTGTTTGACCATTTTCCCCCAGGAGGCAGGTCCAAGTATTAAGCGCACCAAGACAAGTGATGACAGCGGCTTGGACATGGATAACGCTGCTGAGAACGGGGGCGGGGACTCTGTGATTGATGGTGGTGCCAGCGAAATAGAGCTGGTGTTCAGGCCACATCCCACCCTGATGGAGAAGGATGACAGTCACAACAGGTAGTGTCACCCGCATACAGCTCAAATTGAGCCTCATACTGTTCTTACCAATAAGAAGCAGGAGAGGACTAAACTGCTTTTGGTTGTTAAGGGGAAGCCAAGGTGCAGAGGACATTTCAAATATCATAAAACCAAATCTGTCCACTGTCTTGTAGCCGTGGTATCGTTTAGATTTCTTTTTCATTACCTATAAAAAGTCGACAGTGAAATGAATGAAAATATGCCAGTGCTGTAACTGTTCCTACATTTGGAAACAGCCAACATAAAGAACATTGTCATTGCAGTGGCTAAGCAGTTGAACAATACACCCTAACTAAATATTAACTTGTGTATATAATAAACCAACCTAACTACAGCCAAACTTTGTTTTAATGATGGTTAGACTAAATGTGATAAGTAAAGGATAGCAGCTACATTTTAAAGCCAATGTGGGAATATTTATTTGGATAAAGGTACACAGAAAGTAGCCATTCTACAACTGCTGTGTATTATAAGCACATGCTGTTGTGTTTGAACTTTTGTAAGACAAGAAGGAACCAAAGTCTTTAGCCGTGGATGTTGCATTCACTGATCTCCCTCTGAATTTTGAAACATAGCCCATGTTGGACTAAAGTCTTGAGCACCCAAGCACATGTACATACTCATGTACATGTGCATGTACTCGTCAACTGTGCCCACTCGCTCATTAATGCACATTTGTGTTCATGCACGTGTCTGCAGCGTGGAGTTTGTCCCTCGCTACATCAAGACGTCCGGTAACGCTACAGTGGATCACCTGTCTAAGTACCTGGCTGTCAGGCTGGCTCTGGAGGAGCTGAGAAGAAATGCAGAGGCCAGTCCTGTTAATGTGGAGGCAGCTTCAGAGAAACAGTACACCATCTACATACCTACTGCTGGGAACCAGTTCACTGTGAGTACACACACACACACAGTGATCATCGATACACCAAAAACAGCACTCACAGCTGCACTTACTTCATGTGATTTCTCAACACTAACTCCACTTTTGTGTGTAAGTAACTTATATGTACAGACGAGTGTTTCCCCTCACCACTGTCTAACATCTCTTGGTTGCAAAGTATTATACAAATGTGTTGAACTGACATAGTAATAATAAAAATAAACTTTATTTGTATAGCGACTTTCATACAAAAATTGCAGCGCAAAGTGCTTTACAACAAAGAAATCACATGCACCAAGTGCTTCATGTAAAAAAAGACAGAGTGAACATGACAAGAGGGATAGAAAATGAATGAAAAGTGAGATGGAGAATAAAACCCACTGATAATAATAGAAAAAATGAAGTTAAAAATAGAGTACATGGAATGCATAAAATCAAGTAAAATGCAGCATTTTAAGAGAAGTGCAGCAGTCTGAGGCAGAGTGACGTAGTTTCAGTCTGCATCAGGAAGTCACAGTGAGCTAAAGGCTGAAGTGAAGAGAGACGTTTTTGGCTTTGTTTTAAAAAATATTCAGCTAGCTGCCTCCCTGATATCTATAGGCAGTGTTTCCAGAGCTTTGGGGAGTAAGATCTTTCTTTCAACAAACCAGCAGCAAATGATGGAAGTGTTCTTGAAGGCAAATAGTGAACCAGGGAGTGAGCAATGTCCATTAAGGGCTTTGTATACAAGGAGGAGGACCTTAAAATCAATTGTGAATGTTACAGGAAGCCAGTGCAGAGCAGCTAAAACTGGACTGATGTGCTCTCTGCTCTTAGTTAATAGTCGAGCTGCAGAGTTTGAATCAGCTGAAGTCTCTTAGTGTTTTTTTTTTTTTCGAGAGTTATGGTCATCTAATCGGCTTGAAATAAAGGTATGAATCAGTTTCAGCATCTTCTTGATTTATAAAAGGTCTCACTTTAGGTATGTTATCCTTTAAGAAAGAGGAACTCTGCTAGTGCAGGCGAAAGGAGCGAGGAGGTCAATTGTAGGCAGTGATCAGGGTCAGAGCGGGAAACCCTCGTGGATCTTTCATCTCTCCAACTCTTTCCACAGGTTCTGAACGGTTCCTTCTCCCTGGAGCTGGTCAGCGAAAAGTACTGGAAGGTGAACAAACCCATGGAGCTCTACTTTGCTCCTACTAAAGAACACAAGTAGTCACACATAAAAACACACACATACACGCACACACCAACACATACACACACACTAACACGTACACACACACACACACCAGTAGGAACACATGGACTTGGCTACACCTGCGCACACACAGACGAGAGGAGAGGAATGTGTGTGTCTGAAGGAGATGAGAGGGGTTGGTGAAACCCTCTAAAGGACTCTTGTAAAAAGAAAAACCCTTGTTTTATATTCTCTGTCTCTTTCTCTGTATCTCTTTCTATCTTTCTCTCTGTAGAAAGTAGCAGATCAGTACAGCAGCCTGCAGGTCAATCAGAGATAATGGACTGCTAACAGTGGTTGTAGATTCTCTCACACTCTGAAAACCAGGGTCCCTGCACAGTCTGAACCAGCAATGAGCTACTTTCCAAGTAAACAAAGTGTATTGTCCGATGTGTCTTCAGCAAAGGCCCCTTCATGCTGTGTGATTTTGGTCTTTACCTGACAAAAGTTGACAACTGGGAGAGAAACATGGGGAAATCTTAAAGAGCTCAGTAGCTCTAGATGTTTCCTTTAACGTATTCTTATGCACATTTTCAAGTATCGCAAATCAAAAAAAAGTTGATAGACGGCAAAAGAAAATAGATCCTAATTTTTGCAAGAAAAGAAAAGTTTTTCGGGGGATAGACACACGAACATGAACTCCTGAGACTGATCAGCAGTTTCTGCTCAGAGAAGAGAAGAAGAGGAAGCCCTTGTCGGTGTCCTGATGACCTCTCAGTTCTCCTCTCGTGGATGGCCAAGGCGGAGGTTTTGTTTCTTAGTCTTTCAGATTTCAGATGTGTGCTTTTCAGCTGCACACACACATGTAAGGTGACATATGACTTACGTGATGTAAAGGAAGGAGAGGCCATAATTCTCATCTTCTAGGCAACTGAAATCTTAAAAGTGAAATTCAGTCACTATTGAATACTTCAGTTTCAATGCTGAAATATTTGACTTTGTAAACCATCTATCTGAATTTATCTGATTTGATTCCCGTCTTTAAATTTCAAATCATTTCAAGTTTTGCCATTTAAAAAACTAGAGACCCCAGACTGCTTTCTGATTCTGTAGTCTGGGGTTTCCAGAACTCGCCTCTCTTGGACCACATGATTGAAGGAAATTAGACAGATTGAAGCTCAGTAGATAGTCGAATGCTCAAGTAAAAATTTCTCATTGTGACAATCTCGGCAAATCGATGTTATGATGTTGAGTTACGCTTGGAGCCGACTTTGATTTGTGGATGTGAAAACAAACTGAGCAGCTTGAACATATTTAATATTTTGCACTTGAATTTTTTGTGTGAATTCATGATCCCTAAAATGTTTTTGGAATTGCAAGTACTTGAAATGAGCTGGTGGAAGCCTGACAGGAAGTTCAAACCATATAAAATGAGACTGGTGCTTTTCAAAGTAAAATATTTCAATGAATGTTTCTGGAATCAGAAGTGATACAGATCGCAGTCAGGATTGTACATTGTGACATGCTGTGATCACATAGTGTAGAGGGGCCTTGAAGAAAGCACCTGTTGAACCATGTGTTGTAAAATGTGTGTCCACACTGAGGAACCTGACAGCCCTGACCAGCAGCAGGCAGTGGAAGCATGTCCAGTTGCACCTATATAGTGATTTGAAGCTACTAAGATTGAAGCAGGTGAATGCTTTCTGTTTAGTTGTGTAGTTTTTGTTTAGTTGTGTTCTTTTCCCCCCACATGTCTCTGTAGTCTTTTAAATAAAACTAGAGAATGTTAAAGGTTTGAATGGCTGAAATCTGTCAAACTGGGTCTCTATAACTGGATGGAGCTCCGGTCCCTCTACATGCTTCCAGTGTGACCACATGATCACGGTCCAGCTGCACCATCAGGCTTTGGGTCTTGTGTACAGCAGAATAACTGGTCTGGGACTGCGTGGGGAACCTGCGTTGTGAGAATGTCGTGGCTGCTGTCCTGATCTGTTGCCTGTAGGATCAAACTGTTCTCTGATATCTGTGGCTGCTCTCTATGGCTTGTCCTTTTATAAATGTCTTTTGTAACATGGAGAGGAAGGAGTGTGAGTGATTGGAGGCGGGTGGGGTGGGAGGGTATTTTTGCAGCAGCATAGACAGTCACACCATTATTCAGCATCTCCTCAAACCTTCCCCCTTTGCAGTTTAATCACCACTGACTCACCAGTGGAAGGTGATGGTCACTGGAAACGTTTTTCAGATGTAAAGAATGGACAGCGACGCGTCTTCATCTACAGCTCAGACATGACATCACAGAGCACGTTAGGCCATGTTTGTCCTCGTTGTGTGTCTGTATGAGGACAGACACATGGGTTCAGTGTTTTAATACAGTTTCGGTCTCCGTGTAGCTAACTGAAGATCAGAAACCCCAGATCATTTGTGACAATTGAAGGGTGTGAGAGCAAGAGTGAGCGAATGTGAAGCCGAACATGTTTGTGTCATAAAGGTCCTGTTATTTTACCGCCTTGTGTTATGCCACATCTGATCTGGTACATTGTCATGCCCACAGGAACCCCCACTGGACAAATCACAGCTGTTACTCCGAAGCATCCACACGTTTTAAACATGATGCTCTCTTTTTCTGGCCTTTCTGTGTGTGGGCAAGATCATGCACCAATTTTTGTGTAAGGAAAACACCAGGCTTTTTTTTTTTTTTTTTTTTTTAAACCATAGCAGAGAAATGTGTGAAGCTCCTTACGGTCATGAGCAGTATTGCAAAGAGTGCAAGTTAATGTTAAGAAGCGGGGTCTAGCCGCTGCCGGGGCTGCTGCTAACGATCACTAGTGGGCAAATACACTAATCACGAGTGACTGGATCAATTAATGAGTGTGTTGGTTGAAGTGAGACCTTGTCAGCCCATATTAGGTCACATATCAGTCCACTGCTGCTACAAAACCGGGATGATTTTAGGTTCAAAGCAGCATTTATCATTTAACGAAAAGCCGGAGACGTCTTCCCTTCTTGTCATTTACATGTCTCATATTTAGCAGTGCAGTTTTAATGGAAGTCATTCATTGATCCAAGAGTCCTGGCACCTGCAGCTTTGCAGGGGCTGATGGTTAACAGTGGTGAGCAAAAAGATCCAAGGGTTTCACATCCACAATATGAGCTGACATTTGGAGCACAGTGTTGTCACATTAATATTTCACTACATGAAAAAAGGATGCAGCCTATTTTATGATTCAGTTCAGGACACTTCAGTCGATATTTGTGAGAATATACTATTTCCTAAACCCAGAGACTGCCACTACCCTTTATACTTACTTGTGCACTGCTCCTCATGATCCAGATGATTTGTGTTAGAGTCAAACTCCACCTGCTGATGGAGGCCTCAGCAGGTGGAGTACAGTTGCACAGTTGTCTATATTAAAAAAAGATCAGTGGATTTTGATTAATGGTTATTTTGTCAAACTACTATTTGGTCAAGAATGAAATTTGAATCCGGTTCTTGTTCTAACTGTTAATGTGCCAACTCAGTGAAACCTATTGATACATTTATTGTAGCTGGCCCATTAACCCACGAGGGACATCAACAATTCAAGGACTGGATTTAAAGTTTGGCTTTAGGAAAGAGAAAGCAACACAAACTAAACTGCCTGATCGGAGTGTGTCAGAGGTGTCAGCCAGCGCTCAGTGAAGCTTCCCTCGTGTCTCATTCAGTCCCTGTGCGTCTGATAAGCTGTCTGTGTGTGTGTGGAACCTGTATACTGCATCTTTCTGTTTGGACAATAAACCTGAATCTGTGTGTTCAACATGGAGCTCACCGTCTGGTCTCTACATCACAAACAATGAGTTCACAGCAGCTTGAGTCGGGCAGTAGACTTACTCTCACTATCACCTATTGCTATAAAATCATGTCAGGCTGTAGTTCTTATGTCCCACTCCTGCCTTTCAGTATTAAACTGATACATGTTATTTGTAATTAATCGAGAAATGAAGCTGGATAGACAACAAACAGTAGTTGAGAGCAGGAGATGAAAAGATTTCTATCTGCGGTTGTGCTCAAAGCAAACATCATGCAGTCTAATGTGAAGTGAACTCAGTTCTCGTGAGTGTAGCAGTTTTTGAATGACTACATGCACAGAGGTGTGTTCCAGAGAGGAACCTTTAAGAACTTAATACAAGAACTGCCTGTGCAGGACTGTGCTGCGATTCAATATTATACTGTACTGGACTGCAGTGGAACTATGGTTATGTGTGATATATGTGTGCATCCAGTGCAGCACTGAGCCATCAACATCACAGAGGGAGGCACAACGAGGACCAACACCATGGTTACAGATGATGTGTGCACAAAGTGTTCAACATAGACACAAGATGTGATGATACAAAGTCTAGATGGGACTCATTCACACACATAAGGTTTCAGGTCTAAAGGGAAGATTTTGTCACGGATATAACTGATTGTGGCAGCACTGCTGTCTTCTTATCTTACTGTTCAGCATTTAACTGTTTTTTTTTCCTGTCATGACAATAAAGCAGCTATAAATGAATGAAATATGAATGTGTGCTTCATTCAAAAGCGACCTTCGATAAAAGTGATGTTCCGATGGAGCAGAAGTGCACGAAGCTGTTTGTGGCCGCTGTTCTTCCTCTCACAGACGTATGGCACACAGTGCTGAACTGCAGACCTTTTCGGAGAGGGCACAATGTCGCACTGAATGTCAAACAGATGAATGTTTCTGTACCAAAGTGCAGCAGGTTATGAGTCAGCTCAGAAGACTCCTCCAGGTTCAATGATCGTGCAGAGCTGGCACCGTCACGTTTTAGGTAGTTTTTCTTGAAAAACCCATTATGAATCCGTGTCTGAGGTCACGACACTATGAAGTGCTTGGTTTTGCCACCAACTACACACAATGATGCAGCTCAACTAATCCTCCCGGCATCTGAGTCGGACTCTGCACAGACTTCAGCTTTCAGTAAATCTATTTCCATCAATGTGCCTAGCTGATAGCTTGGCTGTGACATTTTCTTATGGTCTTTAGTAAATTGTAGACCGCAGCTTAAATTGAATGATTATCATTACAATGAAACTATAATTTACTGATTTACTGAAGTAATAACACAGGAAAGTAATCAGTCGGTGTTCAGGTTCAGCACTTTATTTTTGTTGTTCATCTCAGATATATAAAAAAACAATATAAGCAGCATAACCTGAAAGCCAAGTTGCACACAGCAATGTGTAAGTAGAAAAAAAATAGAAAATGAACAAAAGATGTTCACAAAGTTAGAATGATAAGGGGAAAAAGAACTCCAATCCCAGCATGCACTGGGCAAAAGGCAGGGAAACAGCCTGGACAGGTCATCAGTCTATGACAGTCCATCCACCAGCAATCTTTTCCATTTCCTCAACCTGGATGACTCAGAGGCTTCGGAGAAGACGGAGGAGGAGGAGAGAAGTGGAGCAGAGAGAGAGGCGTTGCAGTGAGCCAGCAGAGGCATCAGAGCAGCTGTGAAGCAGTTTGAAAGCAGCGTGGAGAGCTGTTTGGGAGAGAATGTGTCCAAGTGAGGCGTCTGAAATGGGTCTGTTCTCTCTGCATGGCTGGCAGGCACAGTCATTTTGAGGTGCCAGCACCTACCTGCCTGACTGCCAGCACTTCTGAATCCCAGAGGGGTGACTGAAAGTGGTGAATACCGAAAGAAAGAGAGGAAAGAAGTGCATCAGAGAGATGCTCAGCTTCAGTAGAAAAATAAACGGTAGTCATGTCCAAAAACAGAAAAAGAAGAGGCTTGTCCCTGTACTCAGCTCCGGTGGTCTCGTGTTTGGCCAGATTATTGACTGTATCGTCTTAACAGATGGACTCTGTGGGTTCTGGGTTCTGGGACGATCAGACGGTCTTCCTGGCAGTCAGGACTCTAACTATAGAGCCCACTCCTCCCACTGCCAGAGCCTGTGGACGTGGACACACACACACACACACACACACACACACACACACACACACACACACACACAGACAGACACACAGACACACACACACACAGACACACAAAACATGTCTATTTACAGACGTTCTCAGGCAGCTACTGACCATGAAGCAACTTTAGAGAAACTGAATGTTTAATGTTTTGAATGGCTCCAACATCATCCACTGGTAAAATGATGTTTTAAGATATTTTATCTTTTTCTTCATCAACAAATCCCATAATAACATCATCCTCAACAATGAATGTTTATACCAACAGGCATTGTGTGTGTGCCGTAGAGCTCCACTGTTGTTAACAAACCATTAACACACATCAGTGAGCCACACTGTTGCATTGGGTGACGTGTGAACACACACACTGTTGTCCTGCTGCCCCAAACAAGTCACTAGATCAACAAATGTGGATTAATCCACCACTTAAAATAGTCCCCAAAAGATGCACTGAGTAACTGTTTTAGGAAATCATGAAGCCTATATTTGTGAACCTACTCTCTTTTTACTCTGACTGCCTACATACCTTTTCATGCCACTGCAGCAGCACAGCGCTGCTGTTGTCAGAGGGCTTCTCAAAGCCTCTGTAGATGTATTTCATCAGCAGGTCCACTCCAGCTTTGTCCAGCGAGCCCACGGCCTTCTCTATGTCACTGCTCTTAAAACTGCTCAGCACTTTGACCACCAGCTGCTCCGCTCGCTCCTAGACACACACACACACACACAAACACACACACACACACACACACACACACACACACACACACACACACACACACACACACACACACACACACACACACACACACACACACACACAGGGACAACACGTAGATGAATGACCTGGTTTTCATCACAGCTGAAGCCTCCCTGTATCTTTAAATCTCGACATATTAGAACTGCAGGACTAATTCACACTCACAGACATTGCAGACGCATCATTTCTGTCAGCACGTGCTCTATACATCTAATTTTATTGGGACCTTGTTGCATGAAAACTGAAATTACAGACATACACCAGAATCCCAAAAGTTCCTGGAAGATGTAAAGAGCTGGAGAGGAAAACAGAGTCTCTAAACTTTGCAATGACAACAGTCCAAACACTGTCCAGCATAATGCTGCTGATATAGTAGAAACTGGATTAGAACAAGCAAGCTCTACCTTGAAAAAACTTAAAAGTAAAAAAAGTACCTTTTGTTGACAATACGTCTGGACTTTAAACAGCATTTTAACAGTGCTACTAACACTGATACTATTAATGATACTTTTACACATTGCTGAATTACTGAGTAATTATTTTTCCACTACCAATACCAACATTTTCATTCACAGGTAGAAACGAGGCATGCAGCAGGCCTCATGTCTGACTTCTTTGGTCTCCCATCTCTAAATCCACCGCTGCTTTTGCTTTCACTTTCCTTTTCCACCCAAAATGATCACTAATGGATGCATTATGACACATCCTATTCATATTATCCAGTTATTCAAAGTAAAAAAAAACTGCATCAATACATCCAGCCAAAAATACCTGCATGAAAACTTCAGTTTGCTAATTAAAGCTTCAAATAAGTGAACTGATGAAGATACAAGAACATCCTGACTCAAAGTGGAGCAGCATTTCCCCTCTGAGAGAAGAAAGATAGAAAGAAAAACATTGATACCTTGGCATTCTGATTCTTGGTGTTGATTGGAGGATTCTTCAGCACGGCATGGAGAGCTCCACTCATGTTCCCCTTGCACAACCACAGTCAAGGAGTACACAGTCACATGGAAACACATACACACGTGCATTTGTATTTTCAACTAAACACAAAGAAACTAGAGGAGCTGTTTTCAACACTGCACTACCACCACAGACTGAGGGAGTACTCTTCATTTAGCCTCTCTCTGAGAGGAATCACTACTCCATGCATGTAGTCGATGATATTTTTCATATTTATGATACTTGTGTGTTCTTATTAATTTGTTTTGAAGGCCTGGAAGCAGCTTTGTTTCTCCCAGATTTCGGTCTAACAAGGTAAGGCCATGAATGGAGGCAGGGACCAGTAATCATTAAAAAAAGGGTGATCTCTGGTAAATCAGACCTGTGTGTAAGCTGCACCTTCACAAGAAACAGCTGCATTATCATTTCGACAGTGTCGCTTCCACCAGTACAGCAGCGTAGAGTCACTCTGCTGCTGGGCTTTTCTCACAGAAATATTCTTCTCACACGTTCATGCTCAACTTCCAAGCTGCTGACATGGAAACTCAACACTTGCAGTACATGTTGCATGTTAAAAGCCAGCTTCTATGTTAAAGATGAAAACCTTCCTTATTAAATTTAGGTGAAATCAGAAACTAACATCTGTCCTGTCAACATACAGTCATGGTTCAAGTACTTCAGGGGACTGTTACTGCTTCATTTAGATCTCCAGTTTTAGCAGTTTTTTAAGAGCATGCGATAAGCTTCTGAACAATAAGCAGGCTTTTCTCCAGACACCTCTGATTATTTATACTGGGGCTGCAGCTAGCAATTATTTTCATTGTTGATCAGTCTTCAGATTATTTTCTCAATTAGTGGGCTGATTGTTTGGTCAAAAAAATGACAGGAAATGGTGTTTCTCAAAGCCCACGATGACGTCCTCAAATGTCGTGTTTTGTCCACATTTTAAAGATATTCAGTTTACTGTCAATGAGGAGTGAAGAACCAGAAAGTGTTCACAGTTAAGAAGCTGGAATCAGAGAATTTTGACTTTTTTTCCCCTTTAAATTAAATTACTCACTAAAAGCGATTAATCAACCATCAAAATAGTTGCCAATTAATTTATGTCCGACAATTAACTGGCAACTTATGATCACTGATTCCAGCTCTAATGTATACAGTAATGCACTTTGTACTACTGTTTTTTTGGAATGTATATCTTTTACTGCACTCACTTTATGTATATTTGTTTCACTTTTCACTGATTGGTATGTGCTACCATTTTTTTTAACTGCAACTCTTTGTACGTTATTCTTTCGGGATGATCACTACAACAAATGAAGAGAGTGTTTTTACTGAGAGCTTGAAAAGTGAGCGACCGCACCCTCCTGTCAGCGGACCCCGGAAACGCCTCTCTGACAGCTATTCAGCGGAAATGTTCCGCCACCTGCACACATTACCACCGGAGACTCGTTTAACACGATGTAACACTTCAGACATCTTCTGAGTATGGAAAAATATACCACGAAGCCGAGACTTGAATGCATATTTTAGCCCTCAGCTGTAAGTTAGGTGAGCTGCGCAGTGAGCCCCGTCATTAGCTTGTGTTGCCCCCGGCTGGCTCGTCCCCCGGCCGGCTCGTCCCCCCGCTGGCTCGTCCCCCGGCTGGCTCCCCCGCTTCTGAAGTCGTGTTAGTCTAGAGTCGGTTAGTTAAACGTTACTAATAAAGGATATTGCCTGAGCAAACCGTCCACCTCTGCTTCGTCCGGACCACTCTGGTTCTCTCCTCCGTCTTCCTCGTCCACAAACTTGTTCTCGTCGTATTCGTCAACGTCTACTTTTCTAAAGCGGTCGGAAACTGTATTTTTAGACATTCTGGACACGATAGTAAAGACTGTTCCACACAAAACCGAGGGTTATGGACAGCAGATACTAGCAGCTGTACTGTCCAGTTACCAGTGTTACCACTTCCTCACTTCCTGACTTCCTCTTCTTCTTCCTCTTTGGAATTATTGGTAGCTGCAAAAGCAGCGTGCAGCTTTATTAGCGCCTCCTAACGGACTGGAGGATGGAGAAGACAGACGAGGAGGGGCCTGCTCGCTTAGAGGGGCCAGTAGGGGGCCAGTGATAGGGTGAGGGTGGCCGTGACGGCACCCCTGGGATCGGTAGTTAGGGGAGCGGTCCAGAGTGCTTCACTGCCACCAATACTGTGAGAACTACAACACACAGTTGTCTCCACTCGCACTGAAAGACAAAGAACAAAAAACAAAAAACAGCAATATAAATCACTCCCTTGTTATTTACCCTTACAATAGTGGGTTTACACAAATAAATAAATAAACAAATAAACAAATAAAAGCCCTCTTTCACAACAAGCAGGGCATGCTGAGGATCAGACCACCACTTGGAAATGAAGAGCAAATCAACAAGAACAAGGAGGCCTGCTGAGGCAGCCTTTCAGGAGAGGAAAGAGCCAAATACGACAAAGGGAACTAACTAAAGGACAGAAACAGCCATGGCAACAGAGCTCAATATTAACTACTCAGAATATTTACAGTACAGTAACAGTACGATAACAACTAGGTGGCTGTACTGCATTATGTTCACCAAATACAAGAAGCCAACACCATGTTCCTGCTTCCTATGCCAAGAAGCTTACATTGTTACCCATAACATGAAGAACATCAAAGAATGGCATACGCTGATGTGACCAAAACAATGGACCTCCATGTGATCACCCGGCACTCGTGCACTGCTGCCTGTAGTTTGAGTTTGAGTTGAATCGCTCTTGTATAGTTTCTGTTTAATCTGTTGCTATTTTTATTCGATATACTTAGATTTATTTATTGTGCTTCTTTGTGTGGTGAGGGGAATAAGGAAAGAATGGAGAAAAGACTGACAGCACCATCTGGGAGACTGCACCCCGGGAAATACTGGCTCAACAACCTCGCCTATTGACGAGGCACCAAAACCTGCTACTGACACAAGACAGATGTGTTTCACAATAAATCAGCTCTTTGTTGGGAATAATACAAAATATCAAACAGGCAACAAATAATGCAACAAATACCTGGAATAAAAATACGGCTGAATGAAATAAGAAGCAGAACAGCAGCAGGTGAACCTCCTCTGGTACGGGATCACTCAACCAACGTATGAGTAACACCACCCCCAAACTGCTGTTTACATGACGCAAGAATTAACCTCTGTGGTATCAGTAACATGTCAGAACAATTACTGTTGTATGTTTGGGTTTAACTCCCCACTCAGAAATATTAGTGTTATAAAACTTGCATTAAACAATTATGACCAGTAGAGGGCAGAAAAACAAAGCAAACAAAACAAAGTAACTGACACACACACACACACTGAGTGCTGCAGCTTTAAATGCTTCTGACAGCAGCAGCAATCATTCACACTTTAAACGGGAACAGTCAGGTACTGAAAGGGAACGACTGTTAAAAGACAAAGGAAGCTAATTGCATTTTTAACAAGGTAGAACATGTGATTACCTCTTCAGTCTAATGAAGTACCGACACTTGTGCTGTTGTTTGATTATGTATGTGCTTCCGTCTGGATCTGGTTCATGTGTGTGGCCACGTGAAGGTAGCTAATGAGGGCTGGGCCTCGTTAATTGTGTGCATTACTCAACGACACATGTGTCACCATCAGCACAAAGAGCTCCCTGCCAGCCCAGTTTAAAATCGTTGAATTTCATTCGAATTCAAAGCACCGATCCAACCTTTTATGTCCAATCTTAACCACTTCTGTAAGAATCGCTCCTCGTCTGCACACTGTCCCGCACACTGTCCCTGAGAGGATCTCTTCAGCTCAGGATGTTTCAGTTTCCTTCGTTCTCTCAGGCTTTGTCACTCGCTCTGCCAACCCGGAACTCCTGATATCAACCATACCACCATTTTATTCTCTGCTCCACTGCTACAAGTTTAATTACCTCTCATTTGCCTACACACTCTAATTTCTGTGCCTCATGATCTAATCCTGATTTACTGCCTGCGGAGTGGTTGGGCAACCAGCCTCCCCCCGGTGGCCCCATGGTAGAAAAAGCTCCCTCTTGGAAGTTCCTGTGGTAGATAACACATGATGAGTGCCCTGAGGGTGCGGTAAACGTTACAAACGTAGTTGGCCTCTACGTGCCTCTAAATAGTCACTAGTGCTAAATAGTGAAACAGATGATAGTGTTGTCTGTTATACTTTAAATCTGAGTCACAGTTTGAATAACCAGGGTTTGGTGTCCTTTTTATTGCTTTTCGGCCCAGCTCCTCAGACAGCCTGAATCCACCGCTGTCGCTTGCCTTCATTCCTTCAACCCATTCTGTCTCTGTTCATTTCAATGAACTCATCTCTCCTGCATCATCTTCTCTTAACCCATCCCACTGTAACCCAAGAACAGAGACTCAGCCTGCCTCCAGATATAAATCCTGCCTCTTCTACATCCCTTGTCTTCCTCCATGCTCACCAGTCCATCACCTATACATTACTTCCAGCTATCTTTTCTTTCTCTGTCAGGTTGATAGAGGGGCCCTACCCCAAAAGAAAAGAAAATGCTACAGGCACAAGCAATCTAATTATAATGTCCAATTAAGTTGG
Organism: Chelmon rostratus; assembly: GCF_017976325.1. Classification (NCBI taxonomy): domain Eukaryota; kingdom Metazoa; phylum Chordata; class Actinopteri; order Chaetodontiformes; family Chaetodontidae; genus Chelmon; species Chelmon rostratus. The sequence goes on along the minus strand of NC_055669.1, from coordinate 2,545,938 downwards.
GAGCCACGAGCAGAACTCAGATGCACAGCTTGCCATAGTTTAAAGGCATATTTAGTGATGAAGCTGTTGAGATGGAGGTCTGGGGAGCTGAGCCAGAATGACGGCGGAGCAGAGCAAGCACAGAGAGCTGAGTAGACGGCTGGAAGGTAGATTTCTAAACACTGGGTAGGCAGACTAGCACCACAGTGGGATGATGAACAGGCAAATGAAGGCAAACAGGAGGAAATTAATAAGACTTAAGACTAAGACTAGAAGCAGAGGAAGCACCGTGTTGTACAACTGGACTGACCTGATGCCTTCTGACTGTTTGATGAAGTGGTCAAACCAGTTCATTCATTCCATTACTTTAATCAGCATACTTTGTGTTTCATGTTGGAGCGTACATGTGTTTGACTGTCTCATTTGTGACATATTCTTCATTATTTAAACAAAGGTTAAGCACACGCTGGCAGTTCAGGCTCCTCCTTTTACTGCAGTGAAGCACAACCTGAAGCGTCCTCTGTACATAGCCGTCTGTCCATTTTGTCCACATATTTCCTGGTTCCTCTTTCACAAAACTGCAAGATCAACATACAGTGAAGTGCAGATTTATTGCAGAGCGGCACGTGAACATGAAGTTTTGGGTTGGATCGTAGCATAGCTTTCTATCTGCTGTGAGGAAGCGAAACTGAGAAAATGACAGCTGGATAAGACAAAACGATGCTGTGCATGTCTGGATGTGCTGAAGGATCCTGTGACTCTGCCCTGTGGACACTAGAAGTACTGCGTGAGCTGTATTTAAAGCCTCTGGGATCACAAACAAATCCACAGCTGCCATCAGTGGTAATAGACCTTTACACTGACGCTGGTCCTCGTTAAACGTACAAATCATGTTTGCAGATTTACTCGGGTCCAGAAGGCAGGACTTCACCTGATCAGCAGATCAGATCCTGGAGGGCTACATGAGAGGGATCACTGAGCTGGGGAGAGGTGCTGAACTGGAGCAGCTCTCACACACAGTGAATGGCCTCCTTCTTCATCACTGATACCCTCGCTGTCCTCAGGGCAACAGCAGCTGATGGGTACCAGTGGACCAGCTAACATCAATAAAACCAATAACAAGCTGTTGATCCATCAGTGACTGTACCTCTGCACTGACTTAGTCCTACACACCTCTGACTATCTGTAGGTATGGGATGTGTAATCTCTGCAGGCCAGATCCCAGTTTTCCAAAGTAGCCACAGTCTTCATATAACTGATATTCTGCATGGTGGGGACATACAACACAACATACCTCCTACCGTACAGGCCAGTCACTCTGCATTAGTAGTGGAAAATGATGCTTTTATTGAAATTCAGAATGAATTCTACAAAGTTCTTAAGTACTAAAATAACATTTGTTAAAATTATATTGCCAAAAAAAGCCACCATTCTGTATAATGACAGTATATGAATCAAGTGTCACTCCATAGAAACAAATAGAAAAGGCCATAAATGCAATAATACAACTGACGGAAAATAATAGCAATACAAAACACGATAGTCATATCACACGCATGCATTTGTATAGAATGTAGTAAACATACGAAATAATATTAAAACGTAGTGACAGCAGTAGTTTATTAGTATTTCAAAGAGAGTGTTTCAGATGTAAAAACACTGTTGCACTGTCCTAACTGCTGTTTGAGAGGGGAGGAAAACAGAGGGAAGGTTTCCCCATCTTCCCGTTAAAGACCCTGAACACCACTACTTCCTTCCTCATCAAGCCAATTTCAGACATTCCACTGAAAGAAACCGAGTTCTTAAGAGTGTTGTTTATGCAAATCCATGACGAGTAAAACACCGTCACAGGCTGCACGCCTTTACACTCAGCAGATTTGTATTTTAGTACGGTGGCTTGTGTGAAAATGTACATAATTATAGGTCTGGGCTGAGAGTTAAAAGGCTGCAGTGGGACAGGAGGCACTGTAACAGTGTCTATTGTTTAAGCAAAGATCTTGAATTTGCTGCCATCAAGAGGTGATATCATCAGCCGTGCTGAGCCTGGGGAGTGAAGAGGCCGCCTGCAGTTCCTCCAGATGACGGTACAGATTCGGAACAACAGCAGGACACACGCTAACACCAGCAGCACAACTGACAGGACACAAAAGAAGAAGAAGAAGAAAAAATGCAACAGTGAATGGCAGTGATCAGCCACCCTGCTCCGAAACTCATCTAGGAAATACAGAGAAGCAATGCACGATTTTTATTCGAAATATAACACTGAGTTTTGGGAGCAACTGTTTGCTGACGTCATTTTGTATTCACACTCTCTTCCAACTGTAGGCTGCTGGTGTTGGTGAAGTCACAGCCGTGGTGGCTGTTATGTTGTTACGTTAAACTCACTCATAAACACAGCATTAGTAGTGGGGTCAGCTCGGTTGTAATGTTTCCAGATGTTTCCGATCAGAGCCACAATCACCACAGGGTACACTGTCAGGATGTTGCGCACCCAACGGTCCAGCACCCAATTCTCAAGGACGAACCTGCACACACACACACACACACACAAAGTCATCATCAACCACCTGTAAAATGCAATGGAGTGCGGTGATGGTTGTACATTGATCCCATGTAATGTTGCTGGTGACTGGGGTGTGAAAATGAAAAGGTGACACTGTCACCAGTATTTCTGCCCTGAAGCTCCCGTTAGCAGCTGCTGTCTGTAGCAACATTTAGCAAAGTTTCCTGCCAGATACTCAAATATAATATTCAAATATAATATTCAGTGTTTTCTGACAATCATGAAATAGGCAGAATGGAATTATATCTTCAGGAGCTTTGGTACAAAGCGCTTTTATTTCAGCTCATTAAGTGGTGGATTCATGATAGCAGCGTGCATCGTCAGAAGTAAAAGCTAATCAATCTGCTAGCATCACATGGTGAGTGTGCGGCTGTTTGAATCATCATTTAACCCGTCTGATCAGAGCTTACCATCCCATCACCTCTCCAAACAGGATGCACAGAGATGCTGTGGCTGCGGTGCTCTTGTCCACACCCCACAGCTGGAGAACCAGTGAGAAGTTGATCAGAGAGGCGATGGATGTCCATGTGTTGTAGAGAGCCAAACCATTCTGGACCTGAACACAGCAACATGTGTAAGCACAAAGATGAGCTTGCTCACAGGGGACAGAGTGTGTGTTAAAAAACTGACACTTTCTTCATCAGCAATGTGCTGAATAAATGCAAACAGCTTGTCAACACTGTCTGAGGTAACATCTGTAACGGCGAGGACACACAGGAGGTGGGAACGCCACGAAGCCCTGAAGCCCTGTTCACCAGTGCGGCTGTTCTCATAATCTGCAGCGTCAGTTTCAGCGTCTGTTCTAATTTCTGTGCCCCCCCCCTGAACAAACCTGGCAAGTCAACACAAGGCTGTTGTAAAGATCAGAGCAGAATCTCTTGTTAACCGGTGTGGAGAAATGCACTTTTGGTGTGAACAGCTAGACGACTGCTCATGGGAGCATTGACCATTCGTGGCTCTCCCCTCTCCTGTGTGTGCCCGGTGTCACACACACTCTGCTGTACCAGTATTCTAAGGCAGGCCAGGTCTTTGCGATGGTAGGTCTGTAACCAGAGTCCATAGTAATCGGTTGCAAAGCAACAGAAGAACAAAGCACCGTAGTTGGAAACCGCTATCATGATTAATACAACCAGAGCTGCGAGCATCATCCTGTAAGATACAGAAGAAAAGAGAGAGGGACCATGAATGCATCATATCAGCAGGATGAATGTCACATGTTTTATTACCAGTGGACATTTCAGAGATGACTAATAAAATGAATTGTGGATGGAATAATCATTGCTTCCACTAGGATTTCTATGAAATTACTATGTATGTATATTTCATTACTATGACATTTCTCTGGTACAGTCAAACTAAACCCACTGTGTAATGACTGATAACTTTCCTATAAGAATTTTTATAAACTAACAGAGCACCTAATTTATTAGAGAGCTTTGTAGAAAATGGACAAAACTGTTGGCATCATCAGTAAAATCTCTTTCACTGTGAGTGTCTCATCCACTCACATGGTCAACATAACAATACGACTGGGAAACTCCCATTTCTGATCATACAAAAGAAATATTATCCACGTTAGTCATTCCAGGCGTTCCATCACTGAGATATCTGCCTCCTTCCTTACACAATAGAGGAGAATGGAATTTTGTTTGTGGTGCTCACAGCACATGGAAACATGTCTTTCCACAAACAATGTCTCTGTCAATGGTTTTCATGGGGACTACTTCTTCAGAATAAAGTAGAGCCACTGACTTTGTTAAAGAAATTAACTTATAAATTCTCATTATTTGATTAAATGTGTTTTTTTAAAATGTTGTAATGTTACGAGGACCATGAATAAATTCAATCCACTTTCACATTACTGGGTGGAGGCAGCAAACTATTAGACTAATATTGTACTTTTTTGGGGGGTGAACAGACCCTTTCAGAAGAATATGAGGTCTATTTTGATCATAAATACACATTTAATTTACTCTTTTCAAACCTAAATGCTTGCACTGCCCTCTATCCGTCCTCCTGTCACTGTCTAAGTGTAAACACAGGTTATCCTTCCTAATGGTTCACTTCAGGGTGTTTGCAGTCCTCCTTACTCTCCCTCCCCCTCTGTCACCAACCCAAATCCAACTTCCACTGTTTTTAAGTTTCTCTGTGAAATGAAAGTAGTAAGTAGAAGTAGGAGACGTACTCTTTGTCCCACAGCAGCAGCCATGTTATGTTCAACACCATGTTGGCCAGCCAGCAGAAATAGAAGGCGTAGGGCAGCAGACACTGAGCCCAGGATCTATTCACAGAGAGACAAATGACAGGTTCATTTGCACGTTATTCTGAGTACCAAGCCCTTTCAGGTGGATTAAATCTGCATGAGTAAACACCTTGTATGGCTAATCTGATGTTATCTTACCCTCTGAATACATATGTAGTGATGTATATGACCATCAGGGTGAGCCAGGTATAGATGACACCCCAGATAGAGAAGGTCCAGCCAGCTGGAGTGATGTCTGTTTCAAAGCGTGCCGACACATTACCTGTGCTGGTGTGGAATGGACCTGGAAGACAGCAGAGACATTCAGCAGTGAGACCGAGATGAGTTATCCAAAACTGGAAAAACCATTTCTTCACAGAGCCGGCTGTGCAGCGGGACACTGTCACGTCGAAACAGAAAAGGACCAAACACCAACCGTAACTTCAAGACTGCAGGCACAATATTGTGTAATAAATGACTGTACACTGTAGGGTCGAGATTTTCTTTAACTGGAACTAAGCATCCTCGCTCAGACCAATGCAAAGTACAGAATGAGGAGACAGGTGTCATTCTTTAAAAAACAGGACTGTGTCAGCAGGACTACTCACACCAATGTGTACGCAACATTTTACTGCTGTAGCTGGTCAACGTGGAGCTACTTTAAACTGTTTTATTCACAGTTAGATGGTTTAGTCACCTGGTTCCCAGTGTAGGGACTGGGCCCCTCCAGGTGGTCAGCTGATAAATTTTAGGGGCCATGAGATGATTTATGAAAGGTCCAACAACTAACTCAGGCACACACAAGGAGGCCCAACTAGATGGTGCTTATAGTGTGGAGTCACAGGTCAGGAGGAAAGGGAAGCACTGGTTTAACCTCTAACAGGGCGTTGTCATTTATAGGCTTAGGGTTATTTTTTAATGCAAAATCCGAATCTGAAAAAGCAACAAACAAGTATAACTGATGGGTGAGTACAGTGGAGTGAAGAGTGCAACGCTCCCAACTGAAACACAATGAATATATAAAGCAGCATACACTGGAAACAGCAACAGTATGACAGAAGTACAGTACTTGAGTAACTGTCCTTAGTTACCAAAGCCTAAACAGAGCGCAGGAAGGAGAGGCTCACATCTGTGTGGGGCCCTGACTTGGATCATTCTGCCACACCCAAAGCATGGATGGAGCTCACGCATTTTTTCCTTCCTAAAACTGATTTTTTTTCTCTCCAAGAGCGCCAGGGTGTGTGTGTGTGTGTGTGTGTGTGGGCACCACCAGCTCTCCTGATACTGTTCCTTTACTTCATTCTAGTAGTTTGCTAAAGAGTAACTCTGATGTTGACAGGCATGTTGCTGATGATTTATTTTGGCCATTCTTACTGCGGCGAGCACCACAAACCAAGTTTCATTCAACTCCACTGCTGAACGGAATTTAGCTACGAAGCTTAACGCCATTAAACAGTTAGCTGTAAACAACAGTTAGCTGTAAACAACAGTTAGCTGTAACTAGCATGCAATAAACAGTTAGAGGAAAGTGAGCAATATTTTGTTGTTTTGTTTTTTGTTCAATTGGGAGAACGGGCTGTTTAGCACGGACAAAGAGCATCTTTTCATGCCTGTTATTTTAAAACAGAACGCCATAAAAGTAGTTTTTCTGCCGTGTTTACACATAATCGAGCTAGTTACACAACTAATAGCTAAACATGCTAACGTTAGACATGCACGCAAACGGAAAAAACTGCTCAGTTTCATGTAACAGACACATAATTGGTTCCTGCAGTACATCATTAACTGGGAGTCTCCCTCCCAGTAAAACCAGCAGCGAAACTGGTGAAAACACAGTGTAAGTTGGGGAGAAAACGAATCCCACGTGACTTAATATATTAAGAATATGTCAAATTCAAATGTGTTACTCAGTAAAATGTAAATGTGCTGAGATTTCAGAAACTCTAACCCGACAACTCCTCACCGCGGCTCCAGCGCACTGAAAAACAGACCAACGTCATTTGAACTCACCTTTGCCCGCTCCAGCCAAAGCGTTCACAACTAAAACGGCAATAAAAACCGCCGCACATACGATAATAACAACAATCCTAGACAAACTGTTGTCCCTCATTTTGGCCGCTTTTCGCTGCTCTTGCCGTGTAGCGCTCTTCGCTCCGCCGCTGGCTCGCTGTCTGTTGCCGTCAGGGCGGAGAGACACAACACAAACGCACGTTGACCAACTGATGCCTTCACGTGCTCCGTGTAAACGCCCCCAGCCGTGGAACAGTTATGAAAGACGGGATGCTCGGTTTTCTCCAGACGCCTGACATTTAGGTCCCCTGTGTATACGCACAGACCTGTTTCTGACAGGGTAATTGGAGCTGAAGGTAGAAAATGTGTTTGTCATGTTTGAGAGCTTCAGGCAAACATGTGACGCATCTGAGGCGGAATGGCGCCCTCTACAGGAAAATACAGACCCCACAATTTACACGTGAACCACGCAGTGAGTTCTAATTAATTAATTTGCTATTGTTACCTATTGGTTTTTTTTCGAGTTGATGAGTTTGTGTTCTTTCTGAACCCAGAAGCAAAGGTCATGAAGTTGAGTTGCGTGTGTCCAGATCCTGCAGAGCTGTTACAAAGTGCAGGTGTGGAGCTGAGAGCAGAGGAGGGCGTGTGGAAGGCAGGGGGGCCTAAGGGTGCTCTGAGTTGCATCATAGAAACTGTAGGTATCAGTGTTTTTGCAGTTTGAAGCATACAAAGGACAGTCAGGTTATTTGGGCTCCGCTGCTTTGGTTTTGACCATTAAAAAAAAAAAAGTTTCTTGCTTTAGCAAACTTAATTTGCTAAAACAAGTCCAATACATAATTGCTGGAATGCTCTTTAATATTCAATATTTAATATTGACTGTTTCTATTGACTGTTAAAATAAAAAAAAAATTACAACTAATAAACCAGATTTGTCTTGTTCACTATTTTAATTGGAGGGAATATTATTTCTAAGAGTAAGAGAGAGTTTCTGTTGGTTTGGTAATACACAGTACATTAGTAAAATAATCTGTTGTCACAATGTGTACTTTGCTGAAACCCCCAGCACTGATTTCTCCACTGTGTGTGTGGAACATCTTGGTTCAGAGGCTCAACATTTTTTGTATGAAGTACAGGTCATGAAGACATGGCTCACACAGTCCAGGCTGGATACAGAGGTCCAGACAGGACGTGTGTCCCAGAGAGCAGGATTCTACACGATCACATGCTGATTCAAACACTGCATCTCCCACAGAGCACCAGCCACATATACATCTTCAAACTGACTCCAGGTAGTAATGACACAGGGTTCCACCTGCTACTCCATGTTTGATTAACAACCTCTGGGCCTGAGTGAATGACACTTGCTGTAATTGTCTTTCTTTGTTAGGAGATGCTCATTAAAATGTTCTGATACTGTACTGAAGCTTTCGGTCAAGTTTGTCATCATATTAACGTTTCTAGCGCTGCCCCCGTGTTAGCATGAATGTACCCACATGTCTGATAAGATAAGATGTGCCGTGTGTGACAGCTAAATGGGACGGCCAGAGACACCAGATTATGGAAACCAGCATTTGCTACTGGAAACTGTCAGCACTGTCCTCAGTGTTGGCTGTGTTGGAGTCCATTCATCTCCAGCAGTTAATAGTTGGTGTTTTTCTGCTGATTTGTGATGATGAGCTTACAGAAATGATTGAAATTGAAACATGGGAAAATTTAAAGCTCTGTTGATTTTTTTAGCCACTCAGCAGCGGGGCAAGCAAAGCAAAACAGCTTATTATCTCCTTATAAAGTTGTTATACTGAGCATTGTTAGCAGTAACAAGCCATAAGTGATCAACTGAACAACAGCAGCCTTCATTTGGAGTGGAGTTTCCACTTGATGAATGTAATCTTCACTCTCCTTCTAGCTCTGGTTTCCATCTCTTTAACCACTTCATGCTCCACCATGTCCACCAGCAAGTCTCTAACTGTCTGTGTGCTGTTTGGTGCTGAGCAGGAAGTGTGCAGTGAGTTTATTAGAGCTTTTTCACTGAAAACAGCTGCCTGCTGCCACTGCGAGGCCAAAACCAACCAACAGCCAGCTACACTGAGCTCAAATGCTCCTTGGAGCTGAGGGGAAGCGGAGAGGTGGCGATAATCCCCTGTGGCTTCGTTAGGACCAGCGGCCCCTTTTAATGATCATTTGATCTGTTGCTGTTATTGTTATGTTGATTGGTGCAGTGCAAGGCATGTCCCTTTTTCAAAACGTCCTCATAAACCTGCACAATTTTCACTCTCTCACACACACACACAGTAATCTGGTGCAGTGGGATCTTGTTATTAGCTGTTGCAGACAGACTGACAAACCCTCCAGCATCACTCTCTCCTGAACTGCTTTCTACTGACTCAAGTAATGAATTTTTCTACTTAAACGCTGCCAAAATTCTGAAGAGTAGACAAACTATCATGCCTCCGTGTCAAGAACAATCTTGGATCCACATAAAACTAATCTAGTTGACACTACACTCTTTTTGATCCTATTAACTATAAAATCTGCTGTATCTAACATCTTCCATCTGCTGCCTTGATACTCTGTCTGCAACCTTTTTAAGAAGTGCTTCACTGGCATGTCATGAGGCCTGTTGCAGAGAGTTATCGGTGCTATCAGGCTGTTTTTCAAGGCCTCGAGCAAACGACTGTAAAAGTCTTAATGACGATCAATGACAGGCCCATCTCGAACTTACCGCTGCGATTGAGAAAACTGTTTTCAAACATTTCAACACTTACTTTGTCTCAATAATTGATTTGATATTCTTTAGTGTAGACTTCATCCACCCGACAGCACTGAGACCGCACTTGTCGGGGCTTTAAATGACGGTTCTTTAACAAAAAAAGCTGTCTGAGTATATCACTACACACACTGTAAAACTGGCCCTGGCTTTCTGGTACAGTCTCAAATACAGACACTTATTTATCTCACTGGTCACAACTAAAGTTGACCCTTGGATTTTTTAGGCTACATATTATATTTGAGCGTTTAAAAAATGAAATTGATATTAATTTTTTAAACACATGACATCTCCATAAGACATCTGCATTTCTGTGTGTGTCTGTATTTTGAGTCTTGTTACTTATCCGCTGCCACATATGCAGATACCCATATACTGTATCAGCACTGAGCTAAAATCAATGCTTTCCTTTAGGAGACTTGCTGTGAAAACCTTGACTACAATAATCAGAGAGACTATAGCGATAGTGTCTTTTAGGGGACACCTCATGACTCACAGCCCCTATCAATAACATCTAAACTTTTCTCAGAATAGTAATTGAAGCTACTGTGTTGGAAAGAGTTGGAAATATCTTCTGTGAGGAGATTTCTCTGCAGTGACAATACCAACATTACCACCTTTATTTAGGGGCAAAGGGTAAATCCTCAGTTTGCTGTAGCGAGCTCAGATACTCTGTGTTGCAATCGCCAGTTGTGGTCGGAGATATTGAAGACAGCTGTGGAATGAGGAACTGTTCGACATGAAGCGCAGCCTGAAGCACTTCACCCATCTGTTGTCAGTTTAGAGACATTTAAAGAAGGCTGCAGGGACACATGGAAAAACACGAGTGCTGTTTAAATAAACTCATCACTTCTCCCAATTACATCTCAGGTTAAGTGACAGCTCGGGGGACATATACTCCCTCAACTGGGTTTCAGATACTTGTTATTAGATACATCATCTGACCATACTTGAACCTGTATTCTCACAGTTCTGGTTTCTTCTGTGCATGTAAACAGCGTCAATGTCTGCTACAAAAACTACGCAAAACTTCTAATGTCAACACATTACATACAGTAAACACGTCCAACTGCCTCAAAACATGTTCCAGCTGTTTGCTGTGAGACTGAGGTTTACTGAGAGATTTACAGTGACAGCATCTGACTAGATCCAGAAGTGACAGGTGTAGAGTTTGTTTGTTAGGAGGCCTGAGGCTGGCTGTCCTGAGTCCCTGTGCTGCTGTTGTCATAGTCTTTGTGCAAGTCCAGCGACCCATACAGGCTCTCCAGTACACCCAGTACTCTGCTCTGGACCGAATCCACCTGCTCAACCGGGCAGTACTCGTCCAGACTGGACCTGAAAACACACACACGTTAGCAAACAGGTTTAACCTGCTTCTGAATTTCAGTTCAGATCTTTGGGTCTGTGCGGCTGTGTTACTGACCTGGACATTGTAACCAGCGTAGGTTTGGGCAGCGCCTTCAGAAGCAGCTTCACAGCTGAGATGAGTCTGTCGATCTCCTCATCAGTGCTGATGTGGTGAGGCAGCTCAACAGAGTCACAGGTTAATCCTGCCTGATGCACCTAAGAGAGAACAGACGGAGAGGGCAGGAGGAGGAGGAGGAGGAGGGGGAGGAGGGTTGAGGCCAAAATGAGGAAAAGAGTCAGGATGATTGCAACAAAGCCCTCGTATGAAACTTAATATGTGACATTTCATTTTAGTTTTTACGCCCTCACTTTGAAAGGCACCGCATTGTGATCATTATTCAATAGTTTCTGAATGTTTCAATTCTGCAACTTTTCTGGTGTTAGCAAAGCAAACCTCCAAATGAACTGAAAGCTGGCCATGTAAACGAGACAAAAATGACAGCTCCACCAACAATTAATGATCACCTCAAATGATCCATAAACATACAGAAAAATACACAACGGCGTGAACATGTCAATTATTACTGCATTTATACCATAACACAGTGATTGTATACTTATATAATAATACCACTTATACTGTTTCAGTACATAATGTATTTACATTCTTACCATTTCATAGTCAGGGCACAGGTTTCTCGACTTCAGACTGGAAACCAGTTGGGTTAATGAAGCCATGCTGAAAACACATGTAAGGAAAAAGTGAAGAAAATACGCTCTAGCTATAGTCTATACAATTCATGGACAGATGAAGTAGTGGCGTGGACTTTCTGCTAACAGTCACTTAATGCAAAGCTCTGCATTTTATAGACGTGACAATTACAGCCGTGCTCCACTTCATCTGTCAGCCATCATGCAAAATCATCCTTATTAATAAGTGTCAAAAATCTCAATTTACTGCTCACTATAGAGACAACTACTAAATGGCTGTAGGGGAGTTAAAGGTGGCTTTCTGCAGCTATAGTGGAGGGTGAGTAAAAGCAGTGTTACAGTGATTATGTAACAGCAGGAGAGCGATTTGTGATTTGTGATGATGTGTGATTCCTCAACGCAGATTGAATCTGCTTGTTTCGCTTCAACATAATGACGAGACCCAGAAATATAATGTGGTGTTAAGTCACAGAGCTTAAGGTGTCTGCAGAGAAAACCTCCCAGGACGAGACACACGTCAAAGAGGCGAAGGTCATACAGCATTTCTGAAAAAGAAGTGGAGACGAGCCACACGGTGCTCTGCTCGGTCTGTCAGCGAGCTTCAGATGCCAACAAGACAGCTAACAGCTTCATTACTGGGACTAAAAACCTGAAATGTGAAACCATGAAAGACCACCAATCATCCAAATGCCACGTCCAGGTAAGAAAGGTAGTATAGGGAAAATCATCCCTGGAGAATATGGCTGCCACAAAGCCACTAACCTGCCTGAGGACAGCTCAGTTAGAGAAGACCAGCAGACTGCTTAGGAATCAGCTGACGGTTCATGTGTGTGCGTGTCTGAGAGCGAGAGAGACAGGATGTCAGCATTGGCTGCTAAACAAATTGAGCGGCTTGTGTGTTCCTATTCCTAATTCCTATTCAACATACGAGGGGTCATCTTTTCATTACTATGCCCCCCGTTTGTGGAATAGGCTGCCTGAAGATCTGAGGGCGACATGTAATATTAATAGTTTTAAAAGCAAACTTAAGACCCAGCTTTTTAGTCTGGCTTTAACTAAAATTTTAATTGATTTTTACATTTTATTTTATTCGAATTCATAATATGATATAATTAATTTGTTCAGTTTTTTATTGTTTTAATATTTCAAATGTATCTCCTGTGTTTCCTCATTTCATTTCATTTACATTAACTCTGTACTAGTAATCTACAGTGAGCAGTGAATTGAGACTTCGGACGCTCACTGATGAGCGTCACTTCTGTTTGGAATTCATGTATTCTAAAATGTACCGCGTTGCATTGTGGGAATGTCTTTAAAAGTGACATTCACTTCAGTGCTAATGCTGCTTGGTTCTCTAAACAGTTACAAAGAAATGAACTCACCCAGGATTGCTGGACCAGCGTGTAACCGTCTCTTCTCCATCATCCTCCAGCAGATCAGCGAATGCTGCTTCCAGGTCTTCTAACTGATGTACACGACGGTCCACACACGCATCGAGCTCCTCCTGGATAGATGGACACACACATACATGAACACACAGACTCACACACAGCCAATGTTAATTGTCAAAACTGAGGATGACTCACCCAAATGACTGCTGAGGCATAATCACATGCTGACATTGACTGTACTGTCTAACATTACATAAGCATACAGTCCTCACTGATGCATCACTGTTTGCATATACTGTATGTTCACCACACATGGTGTGTTTGGGATCCTACGCTGTGTTTGTATGTAAAGTGGGCTGTAATCTTTGGCTGAAAACAAAAGGTCTGACCTCATCAGCATCAGGTCCGGGTCCTCTGAAGTTGTACAGCTCCTTAAGTATGTTGTACTCCTCCTTGACACAGAGACAACATGGATCTGAGGTCAGTTCAAGGAAACATGTTGCACATCGTTACATTTAAACTACAGAGGGACCCATAGGTAGATGGACATAGTTGTACATGTAAATTAGCACGTTTATTCTACATCAGGTGGTAGTTGGTCTGTTTTTAAGCTAAATTGGATACGTGGGTTACAGACTGCATCCAATGTTGAGCAGGTTTCAGCTTTCTGTTATCCTGAGTTTTGCACCTGTGTGTTAAGATGCCACAGATTCACCAAAAAGGTCTGTTTGTTCGGAAGATCTGTCAGGACCACATGTTTTCTCCATGTGTGGTTTTACTGCGGAACAAATCACCAAGTCACTATGTCTCACCTATGTTTCTGTTATTTGACAGTTCAGGTCCTTTACTCAAACACAAACAACGTAAACACAAGTGTGAATTCCTCATCCCCTCTAGAAGAGGTTAATTCAGCCATTAAGGATATTCTGTGTGGTCTATGACAGCTCTGCGGTGACATTCACGACCTGTGCAAAGCTGTTCTTTGAAGATGTTCACCTAACTGACACATCTGTGCAAATACCTTATACCTTATATTACAGATTTTTTACTGTTTTACATTTTCATATTGTGTAATAGTACAAAACACTTTATCATCCACATCTGACTGACAGACGTCTATGTCTATCATGACTGATGACTGAATTTTTATGGTAATAATATTCTTATACTGTACAATGTAATTGTGTTTTTCCCACAAAAAAACAAAGGTAGAGGAGGTTAAAGCCTAAAAAGCATCATCTTCAAAATCATTATTATTGTATTTATGTTTTATAGTTTTAAATCAGTCATTTCATGATGATATAAGTTGTCGTCCTGCTTGTGTTGAATAAAGGCCTATTTTACAACAATTAGCCGACATTGCATTAATTTGCCAAACATAAAGAAGCACAGTAATTTGGCGTCTTGCTCAAGGACCCTCAAGCTTGCATAAACGAGGAGCTCTTAGATCAGAACACCAACCCTTTCATCAACGCCTGACCCACTCTACCACCTGAGCTACAGCCACCGAAATCACTGATGATACACCAACCAAGCACCAGAAAACATGAATAATGTTGTGGAAGAGTCCATCTCTTTGAGGGTGTTACTGTTACTACCTAACCCTTTGTTTCTGTTTGAAAGAAGGATTTTTCCTTTAAAAGCCCCATGGACAACTTTCTGGATATGATGCATTTCCTGTTGAAACAGACCAGGGATCATTCCAGAGTCTAGTCTTACCATAATTTCCTGTTTTTCAGGAAGTTAAAACCTCTCACCATTAGAAAGTGGCTCCAATCAAGGATTATGATTAAAATAAGTGTAAAAGAATCAGTTAAAGTGGTAAAAGTGTAAGAGCAAGCACATCAGATTGAAGAAGCTGCTACATAACTAAACAAAGAGGCGGAGGTCTATAAGTGGGATTTACCTGTGTGTATAACTCCTTGAAGGGATTCTTACATGAGAAGAAATCCAAATCAATGTCCAAGATGTATGGCTCTGTCTCACTTACAAATGCAGATATTCTCTTAACAACATAACTGGTCGAGCCTTCATCATCAGCCCCCCAGCTTGGCCCATTGCTGCCCTCTGCTGGTTGCCATGTGTCAGTCCATCTTGAGAGGGGCTCAGAGCAGCTGGCTTCCCCAGCGATACCGTCGTCTGTACGGGGTCTCTTGGCAAAGCATCGCTCTGTGTCTGCTTCTGTTTTCTTTTCTGAAATGTCACAGCGAACATAACAGTGTCAGATGGAAATTTGTCGATTTGTCCATACCATCAAAATTAAAACAATGAATAAGAGACAATAAAAACAGATACCAATAAATAAAGTAATAAAATCAGAAATGTAAAATACCTACTAACTACAACTGAATAATATAATCCAATACAATATAAATAGTGCAATTCTTAAAGATGAATATGCATTGTTGTATTGTGTTACAATATATTGTAAAATATATCTGAAGTGGAAAAACTTTTAAGCCCTAAAAACTTGAAATCTTCAGTTTCTCTTGATAACATTAGATATTCATGAATAAATAAGCAACATTCAACATGAAAGTTCAGAAAACAACATCCTTGGATATTATGTATTAAGAGTAAATAAATTAAGTGAGGACTTAAAAACTCTTCTCTGCTTCATCAGGACAGTGGGTGTGGTTTGATTGGATGTGATTTACAGAAATCTCTGTAAGATTCTAATTTTGTGTGCTCATGTTGGAACCCACCACTCATAGTAAGAAACTGATTGAGAAAATAGGCTGTCAGGACCTTTAATGACTAAACTCTTGATTAATTTAAAGACTTCTCCTGAGTTTAAAGTTTCTTGTTATTCTGAATTTTGTTTGTTAAATTTGGATTGTGCTTTAAAGAGGAAACAAAGCTAACTGCACACTGTTAAGAGTATAAGATAAATGTTGAAGCTGGCAGGGCCGCGTAACTGATGGAACTGATGACAGGTTTGCCAAAGTTTCTCCCATAAACTGTCACATTGTAATTGATGTGACAAAGCAGTGTTTGCACCCTTAATGCATTCCAAGAATGAAACACGAAACCCCACTTTTGCTGAAAAGAAAGGTGAAAAGGCTGATGCACAGGATTAATGAGCCCATTAATGAGAGGTGTGTGTGTGGTTATTTTGCTGATGCTTTTGCTGATTGCCATAAACTCCAAACAGTGAATAGGAGACACATAATTTTTGGATCCTTTTGTAGACAAACGTCTCTTCTCGCCTCTGATTTCAATTTTAAAGGGTTAGCCCCCACCAAATTTAAATAAAGAGGGATCTTGCACCAGCTGCCCTGCTGTGTGCTCCAACACACCTGATTCAAATGCTCAGCTCGTTACTGGGCTCTGCTGAGGCCTGATAACGAGCCATTCATTTGAATCAGGTGTGCTGGAGCAGGGATACATCTAAAACACGCAGGGCAGTGGTACTCCAGGACCAGGCTTGAGAAACAGTGGTATAGATAACACCAGCAGCCCCCTCATGCCACTGTCAAAATTTCGGCGGCGCCGGAATTGTCTAGTTAAACATATTAGTTGAACTTTTGTCTGTGTTCTATACATTCAATACGGCCATCACAGAGAAACAACCATCTACAGCAGGCATCTCAAACCGGTTCCATAAAGGGCCGCGTGGCTGCAGGTTTTCATTCCAACCAAGGAGGAGCACACCTGGCTGGAATCAATTAATCAGCTGATCTCAGTCTTCAGCTGATAACTAAGTGATCCCTTGATGTTGATTGGTTGGCCTGATGTGCTCCTCCTGGGTTGGAATGAAAACCTGCAGCCACGCGGCCCTTTATTTGAGATGCCTGATCTACAGACAGCCATGAAAGCTGATGCTAATTTGAGTGAAATATCAAGCAAACAGTACGGAGGGTAACATGCCTAATAATCAAGCTTCTTGAAATCCGAGTTCACAGAACTGAATAATGCAATCGACAAAATGTGCCACGACACCTCTGCCTGCACAAAGGATGGGTGTAAACTACGGCCAGATGCTTCCAGGTGGATGGACCCCACAGAGAAGAAAAGTAGTGACAACAGTTGTAAGATACCAGAGTTTTAAGTAAAACTTGCTGATTTGGAGGAGTGGAGTCGCCACAATGACACCCTAATCCAAGGGATACCTGAGGGCACAGAGGTCTCCAACTCCTGCCAGTACATAACCACACTCCTTCTTTGGGCGACCAGAAGATTAAAATATGAGAGCTCATCGTTTTGGGCCCCATCGTGACAACTCTTCCTCCTCATCCAGAATGCTCTTCTGTAACATGGTTTGGTTCTCGTTCACTTCCTTCAGGCAGCCCGATGCTCTCCCCTGAAACCCGGCGGCAAACTACACGCTCATCGTCTCAAGATTTTCCACATCCATCAGGGCAGCGAGGAAAACCCGGGATTTAAGATGTTCCTGTTGTGCCCCACCGGGCTGAAACTGATTTGGGGATCCACACGATGTGTACTCAACACTCGGCAAGAAGCTGAAGACTTTGTACATAGACAAAGAGATACTGACGACTGATGACAGTCCACCGCATCAAGTCAAAGCCACTAGGACTTATTCTCAACTGTGAAGCAATGATGTCTCCTGTTTGAGTAACAGAAACTGTCATGTGGCTGCTTCAAGCTTCTTTACATCAAAAGCAAGAGGTCCTGTAGTGGTGTTGAGACAAACCTTGTCACTAACAGTCTTGGAAAGCCATGGGGGTGGGGATGGTCACGTCTCTACAACAAAACAATCCTTGCTAGAAAGGAGGCAACCATATGCATTTACGCTCCCAATGATTTGGACCCTGACTTCTTCTTTGTCTTTTCTTTTTCCAAAAATTCAACAGAACTTTTATCCAGTATGCAGGAGTTTTCCCTATTATTGGAGGGGATATGAATACCACTGTTTACCCCGTTCTGGATCATTCAAGCTATCTAAGTCAGCACTCCCAGAATGCTTCTTTAACCACTCTGAATAAAGTTATCACAGACCTCAGCTTTGCAGATACATTCCAAACTATTAACCCTTCTTTGACCCAATGCAGTTTCTGTTCACATAGGTATAGGACTTACTCTCGCCATGATTATATACGTATTCACTTCTGCCTCAGTAGAAAACGTTGCACACCCAGAGATGCAGCCTTCAAGACAAGCTTTGTAATTTCTCACAAAATCGCCAGAAAAGTGGCGTTTTCTGATGGAGAGTTCATTAAGAAGTGCTTATTGGAGAAAAAGGGAGCTTTTGAGAATGTGCCACTCTACTGTAACGCGGCGAGTTGAGGACATCACTGGAAACTTGGAGCTTCAGCTTAAGGACAGAGCGGCCGACTTTGACTATTTTTCTCTGGCTTTGGATGAGAGCTGCGATGTACGTGACACTGCCCAGCTACTCATCTTCCAACGTGGGATAACTGCAGACTTTCACATCACAGAGGAGCTGGCAGCCATGCAATCAATGAAAGAATGAAAGGGACAACCACTGGGAGTGACTTGTTCACAGAGGTAAATGTTTGGACAAGTTAGGACTGAAATGGGACAAGCTGGCAGGTGTGACAACGGACGGTTGTCCAAATCTGACGGGGAAAAATGTTGGACTTTTAAAGAGAATGCAGGATAAAGTGACAGAAATGACCCCTGTGCAGAAATTGACATTTTGGTATTGTATCATACATCAGGAAGTGTTGTGTAAGTCAGTGTTAATAATGAAGCATGTTGTTCATGCTGTAATTAAAATGGAGTGCAAATGGAGGTACAAATAAGAACAATAAAGGTGCAAATAAGAACAATAAATTACAACCTCTACTCCTCAGAAGCAACTCCGGACATTAAAAAGAGAAAGGACTTTGTGGGAATCCTAAATTTTCCATCTTTATCTCATTAGGGAGCAAACCTGTGGGGTCCCTTTTTCATAAAATTAGATATGATCATGGCTCAAGTAGAAACAGGTTCCATTCTTGATAATGTCGATATGATTTTACCTACTGTCTTTCTACACTGAAAAAAGGACCTCATTTCATGTAGTAGCCATAGATCCTTGGCCTTCAGGATTGAGAAACATATGACCAAACAGTTTTTTCTTTTTCTCTAGAACCTCTGACCCAAAGGATAGACAACAATCCCCTTATTGAACTCAGCATCTTTGGCAATGCTCACAATTCTCTGTCCTTATTTGCAGATGATATGCTAACATATGTCAATAATGTCCCCTCCTCAATTCCTCACATTTCTACACTCCCACCTCATATTTCAGTGGTTAAAACTTTCAAGTAGCTCAGTGCTGATATCCATCCATTTTAATCTCTTTGCATGAAAAACTTCCAAACAGCCGTAAGTTACCTCACGCTTTGTCACCTCGAGTCTCCATAATAAAAATGGGTATTCTTCCCAGAGTAGACTTTGTTTTATTAACGTGATGCCCTGGTCACCCAAATGGCAACAAATTAAATGAAGTAATTTCCAGGTTTATGTAGCATGGCAAACAACCACGTATTAAGTTGTCTGCATTGCAAAGAAGTCAAAGCAAAGGAGTTTTAGCTGTTCTAAATGATAAATAGCTTTTTTGTCCTGGCTTGACTCTAATGTTCAGGTGTGATGGAGACCAGTAGAAGAGAATCTTGGTTACCTTGTTTATTCTGCTTTGCCTCTTAAACTTGCTGAGCACCAGCTCAGTCCAATTATGTCCTTTTTACTATCGACATGACAACTGGTAGAAAATCAGACTCAGACTTCTTTTAAATGGCACACTCACACCTGCATATGTAATAATTTCAAACTAATTACAGGAGGACTCCCTGTTCAGTTTTCACAATGGTCTGTAAAGGTTTTTGATACTTTCTCAGATGTATGGGGTGATAAAGGAATGAGATTATTTAATGAGTTGTGCTCTGTGTATAATGTCCCTAGAAGCTTATATGTGGGTGTAGCTTTAACAACTCATTCACTCCATTTTCTGCTTGACGTGGGAGGGTGAGCTAAAGGCTTTGTATCCAGGAAATATTTATTCTTAATTTCTGTTTGTTAGGGTTCTTGACTGTTCAGTGGATGACAATGCTTTTTGACATCTGGGACAATTTAGACCCTGACTCTAACCCAAATATGCCAACCACCACCTGATACACTTCAAATATCTGCATATCAGATCTGCTCCATCTGATGAAGCTTCTAGCCTCTCCTAACTGCGAGCTCTGTCTTAATTGGCACACAAGGCCTTTTCTGTACATGTATTGGAATGTCCCTGGAGAAGTGCATTTCTGGAAAACGGTATCTACAACCTTTTCTAACCTACCTGATATTAAAGTGTCATATTGGCCAAGGATACTCCTATTGAATGACATCTCCTCTTTAGATCTCTTATCATCGAGGCTTGGACTTTTTGTTGGTCTGACAGCGGCAGATATTGTATATATGAACATGTAAGTAGTAAGAATGCTGAAAGCCAAACAATCCACAATCTATGCACATTTTGGGCCAAAATCTTTAGTGCCTATAGTAATAATTTCAGACAGACTTTACACATTAGTAAACTGCCCTTCAAACTGTCAATTTGAATAATAGCTGTCCTATGCTCTTATGCTTTGTGCTTTTATGCATTTTTATTTCCACTATATGCTACAAACAAAATGTATGGTGAGTTTAATTGAAAAATCGACAAAAACTGATGAACAAAAAAAAAAAGAAAAGAAAAGAAATGCCAAACAAGGTTTGAGGTTATCTATAAACAGGGTCACTATCAAACAGTTTGTCCACCAGACAGCACTCACAAGTTGATTTTTAACTCAGTATGCGTCTTGGTTACAAAAAAAAAGTTGTGTTCTGTAAAGTTCTGTATCAGGATTGTTCGTTCATATTATGTGCTCTGTAAAGAGATTTTTATGGTTTGGATTTTTTTTTCAGCTTCCAAATATCAATGCCAGTATTGGGCTGAAAAATCCTGTATTGATCAGGCTATAGTTCAGATGGCTGCAGGCTTTCAATGAACTGGAGGACAAGCTTTTCATACAGTATACAGCAGCTGTGGATAACAGATGCTGTAAAAATCACTGATATATAGATCAATGCAATGTTTTACTGCTTGTTCTGCTTTAACCACCTAAGCCTCATACTAGCTGCAGCTAAGAATGGACCTATCTTTTACAAAGAGGAAAAAGAAGCTTGCAAAAAGTCGGCATTCTAAATGGAGGTGTGAATGTTTTGTATAGTCAGTGCAATCCCCATGTTTTGCAGAAACCTGGTAATTTCTAAGCATGTCTCTTTCTCTCTGAGGCCTGCATTCACTGGCTCACTTTTCTTGGCCTTCTGAGTGAGTGCCTTAAAAGCGTGGAACACTGCAATTTTGCAGCTCTGGTCCTGATGACACTGTTGCGTTGTTTTGACATTGAGAGAGGAATCAATCACTTGAGTGGTGGCATTAGTGATAACAGTGAAGAGCAGCTGCATTCAGTCAAGAACAAACACATCTAAAAACTAAAAAAGGACCTTGACAAGTTCAAATGAAACATACCGGAAGGAACCCAGCAAAACATGCACCAAACTCTACAAACCTTCTGGAAACACTGGTGTTGCTCCTCATAGCATTACCTTAATAGCATTAGAGTCATTTATGGGTAATTACCTTGTGGTTGCATGCCTCCATAAACCAGCTGCATTTACATCCATGTCTGTCCAGACTCAGAGAGACTTGGAAGAAATTTAATAAAAGGTATTATGTGTCTTTTGGTGAACTATATGGTCACTATATTGACATGTATGATTCCAGTGAATCATTTCCAGGTAGAAACATGCAGTCTTCTCTTCGAGACTATTCTTCCAGAGGAGCACAGAGGACTGATAGAGAGCTTCATCACATGGTGCAACGACAATCACCTGAAACTCAATATCAGCATAGCCAATGAGCTTGTGGGGGACTACAATGCTTCAAATATGGATGTTGCTGCAAAGAAGCCACAACTTGTAAAAGGTGGATGCTTCACACACATCTTCAACCCAGCAGCACAGTTTCAAGGTGGACACCCAAGATTAGTGTCACCAATTCAGTATCTGACCAAATGTGAAATATGGTCACAATCTGTCGTTCTGCTCCTGAGGTAGGGTCAAAATGTGTTGTGTGTGGTTAGAGTGACCTTTGACTTTGACCTCAATAAACTAATAACATCAACAACTGGAACAATTTTAATAACCAATAAATCATTTTGGTCCATTTTTCAAGCAAATGTCACACATTATCTGCTTCTCTAATAAGAGTATATGCTGTTTTGTCTGCTTCATATTATTGGAAACTGAATATCTTTGAGTGTAGGACTGTTGGTCTGACAATACAGCTGTGTGAAGACATCCCTTAGGCTATACAAAATGATGATAGGCACTTTTGCTCATTTTATGGACTCAATCAGTAGACAGTGTGAAACTGGCACCATTAAAGTGTCGTGCATGTGCATGTGCACCACAAAGACTCCCTCATAGAAACATCCTTCCAACAGAGGTCAATCAAGTGAGGAACACAAATATTTCTGGTTGGAAATCAGAGCAATCCAACTACTTTAACTCTACTAGAGCACAGTTACCAGAGTAGAGTTAGAGTAGTTGGATTAACCTTACTAAAGACTGTCTCCCTGTCTACCGTTCATGAGCACTCAATGGCTATAGTACACACCTGAAGATGGCCCGAGACTTGCTTTGACAGGATTGACTTTGATCACACTCAGTGTGAGAGGTTTCGAGTTCTCCAGCTGCTCTTCAGACACATACAAGCCATCACTGAGGAAGTAGTTGTCTGTACTGGTCACCCTGCAGAGAAGCAGAGAGGAGTGGAGTTCATGGCAAACTGAAGAGAGAAAAATAATCAGTTATACAACATACTCAAAGGCCCTGCACTTAAACTTAGGTCTTTTCAATTACTCTGGCTGATTACTCCTTCAGTCAAGTGAGAGGCTAAATCTCCAGGCTGTGGTGGACTTGACTCATGTGTACAACCCCAATTCCAAAAAAATTGGGATGCTGTGTAAACATAAATAAAATTCAAAAATTATTTGCTAATTCTTTTTGGCATATACTCAAATGAAAACAGTATAGAAACAATGTATACAATGTTTTATCCCATCAACTTAGTTGATTTTCGTAAATATCTGCTTATTCTGAATTTGATGAGTAATGACAGGAGCAACAACAGACTGGGAAAGATGTGGAACGCTCCAAAAACACCTGTTTGGATCATTCCACAGGTAAACAGGTTGATTGGTAACAGGTGATAGTATCATGATTGGGTATGAAAGGAGCATCCTGGAAAGGCTCAGTGGTTCACAAGCGAGGATGGAGCGACACTTTGTATAACCGCTGGTGGTAAACACAGTTCGTTTGCAAATGATTGCATTATGTCTTTATTTATGTTTTACGCAAAATCCCAACTTTTTTGGTTTCTAGGTTGTACTTACAAGAATGATAACAAAGGAAGCTGTGGCGAGTGAGGGAGATGTCAATCAAGTCCAGACTGTACAGGCCTAAACAGTCCTGACAAGATGTCTAACAAAAGTGGATGGATGCGTTAGGGCTCCAATGAAACGTAGAAACTTAATACAGCAACAGATGATTTCACAAAGAAGTATGATTCTGTTTTCCTACCTGATGGTGGTGGTGCACGAGTCTCTTCCTACAGCCATCCGGTGCTCTCCCTCTCTGATCTGCTGGGCCCAGTATGGATGCAGCCAAGCCACACAGGACACATGGCCAGCATACACCATGGGCATGATCCAGTTTTCTATGCTCAACTCACTGTGAGGGGGGACACATGCAGCGATTGGTGGAGTCCAGCACAACGCCTATCCCAGAAAAAGCAGGTGAAAGGCAGTGCACACCTGGTTGCTGATTCACTACTAAAGGTTTTATCCACCCAAGACACAAGAAAACATATTTTCTCACTTAACCATAATGGACTCGAGCCATGCTGACTGTTTTGATTGAGGTTGTAAACACCTTGAATCAGGGCTGGGCAACTTGACCTGAAATCAATATCCCCAATATTAAGCTTGATGATTGATATTCAGTATTAATCTATAGTAACTCCATTTACTTCAGTAACATGAAATACAGTTACAGGTTTTTAAATACTATTGTACAGACTGCCTATCCTCTTAGTGGACCTCATATCAATCTGTTGTACTGGACACTAAACTCAAATGGATTGTGACACTGAGTTACATGTACTTAACATATGCAGCAGTTAAAAACCCTTCTATCATATCTCCTGACTATAAAAATAAGCAGCATTATAAATAGCAGTGATTGGGGGCTTCTGTTAGCTCTCATTCTCCATCAGAGTTAGAGAGGACGCTCGTCGTCAATGACATCGATTGAAAGTGCTTTGCTGCGTGGAGCAATGCAGACTCAACTCGATTGGTTGTTTCTACTTAGAATTGAATGATTTATTGTTGTACTTCCAGGTCTATTAAAATGGTGCCCTGGAAACGAAAGCCTGTCTAAGGGAATTCAGCCACTGAACATACTGACACGGCTTCAGTTAGTTACCTTAGTTCAGCAGGAACCCAGAACCACAAGAGGCACACCCATGGGCTTCTAATGGGGATCCTTAATTAAAATAAACTGGGAGATTCATAATGTGAGTTTTGGTAGGTTTTTTTTTTTGTGCTCCTTTTTTTGGCAAAAATGCATCCTCTCTGTTCTCTCTGTAAGACGGTGCCTGTAAACTTCACAGAACATATCGTCAAAGGGACATTTCTTCTGGATAAACTATTTCCAGGTTGGGAGAACCAACCCTTTGGCTAACCATGTTGCAGTTTTTATTGCCTCAGCTGTGACCTTAGTCAACAATGTTAGCTCTATGGTGCGTGAACGCAGGTTTGCATAATCATATGAAGATTTAGCCAATTATTCATACATGTCACAGAGGTGAGTGACAGCATGGCTACATCAAGCTATCACCTGTTCACATGATCCTCAGCCTGGACAAAAACATTTGACTGTACCAGCACTTCAAACCAGACTCAACAAAGTGCTTGGAATGAGTCAGTCTGGGTTCTAACATACGGCACGTCTGAAACAAAACATACCTGAAGAGTTTCTCCTTATCAAAGACAGTGTCAGCAGACATGTTGACAGGGATGAGCAGATCGGGATGGGAGTCTAAATGAACCATCTTTATGTTCTTCAGTGGGAGGTGTCTTGACGCAATGGCACGATAAATATGACACACCACCTAGACAAGGACACAATAAAATCGGCAATTATAAGATCTTTGATACAATATTTAAGATACTTGGTTGATATTTATTGGAAGCACAGTGTACTGTAGTCTACAGATCTGAGGCTAGTGGACAAACATGGCTCACATCATAACAGTACAAACAAACTAAAGGAATCTATAGGGACAACTCACAGGAGATGAGATGAGTGAGGGAATGTTTGAAAGAGAGAGATCTGATCATGTTCTTCATGACGCCTGTGTCCTTTGCCAGGGTTTAGTTAGCTGACATCTGATCAGTGCTTACAGTCCATGTTTGGTGCAGTAACTGGAGAGCTTGCTCAGAGGCTGGTGACTGGCTAAAAGCTGGGTGACTGACATGAATGCTGACATGAAAAGTCATACAACTGAATACTGCCACAATGGCCACTAAACAGAGTTAGCTGTCACTATGAAGATAATGCTAGGTACACTTAATAGCAAGTAATAACATGGCAGTAAGTTTTTCGTCAGTACGTACAGTATGGGAACACGTTCTCTCCAAGCTTTAGAGAGCTCATATCTATCTCATATCTGTCTCATATCTGTGTTTCACGGTCAGTAATAAACCAGGACATTTTATTCAAATACAGCTAGCTAAGCATGTAAACATACAGGCATGCATTTTGTTGACGCTCAGTGGAAGCAATACCGCGTTGTATTTAGAGCTGTATTCACAAGGAAGCCAGGCTTACATCATGGTGGTCCTCTACTATCCACACTGGCAGCTCCTTGTACAACCTCTTCATGGGAACAGAAGTCATTGTAACAGAGGATAACGTTTGTTTATTCAGTCCGTGAAGGTAACGGCTCATTAATGTCACGTCCTCACACCTCCGACTCCGAACACAAACATTTCAATCACGTTCCGTCAGAGCGAGTTCAGAATCTACACCTAGCGGAACCAACCGCCCGGCGCCGCTTAAAGTCAGACCCACCGGAAATGACACCGCGCATTGTTTTTATGTCCGGATAGAAACAAGGGCCTGGGTGAAAACAATGTTCTTAGCGGTGCTAACTAGTAAAATAGAATGAGAAGTCGGGACATAAAATTGAAAAGCTATGTTTTTTAAACGTGGCAGCGTGACAAGCATTATATAAGACAAAATGTTCAGCTTAGAGTATATATGTATTTATATAGTAACCTACACCGTTCTGTAAAAACACACTGTGCCAAAGATACAAACTGAAAATAAAACATAATAAGTTCCATTATTTAAAATAACGACCTCTTGACTGGTTGCAACAAAAACCTGCACCCATACGGCCCTTTATGGAATAGTTTGGACATGCCTCAGTGTATGAAATGAAAATAATCAAGCTAAAAGTGCTTCAGTAAGAAAATTCTATTCTGCTATACATATATATATATATATATACAAGGTATTTATATATATATAAATATATATATATATATTAGTGCTGGGTTGAAAAACATGGCGTCGGGCGGTAGCAGCTAGTTAGTTAGACGAGCTCCAGATTGGAAAAGACCAGACTCGCTTAAAGTGGATATCTGGAACTATTTCGGTTTTAGAAATGTCGAGGCAAAAAAGGAACTTGACAGGAGCAAAGCAATTTGCAAGATAGGCCAGATGGAGATAAAATTTTGCGGAAACACGACCAACCTCAGGAACCACATGCAGCGACATCACCAAGACATCATGTCCAAGTCCACCGCCGGACCACAACAGAAAAAACTTAAGGAAGCTCTACAACTACCAGCTAGCTCTCCACGCTCTAACAAAATAACCGAGGCGATTGCGGGCTTCATCTGCAGTGTTATGTGTAGGAGCCATGAAGGCAGGGGAAAGGTTTGATTATGCTCTTGATTTGTTTCGGTATTTTTTGTTGTGATTGGTGGCAGTGATTTGCGGAATCTGGGTCATATAGTTGATTTAAGCACCTGTTCACCTGTGTTCACGAGGGAAGAGGTTTGAGTGGGTCGCCGTATTTTTTGTTGACTGCACCATGCACGTTAAGTCCATTGATCGCTGTTTGTTAATTTGGTACGTTGTTTAACTTGATTATCTTTTTTATTAAAGCACATTTTCCTAAGTTATTTCTGTGTCGGCGGATCATTGGAGAAGCGCGTCAGACAAATAGACCATAGGCCCATATCTCATCGCGACATCCTGGTTCCTGAGGTCGCTACACTATGGTCCTGTATTCCGTTGTTGAAAACCCTGGCTTTTGGATATGCTAGGAGACCTGCGGGACTGCAGCACAATTCTCTGGCTTGGTGGAGGGAGAATGAGACAGACTTTCCTCTCTTGGCTCGCATGGCAAAGCGATACCTCTGTGTTCCCAGGACCAGTATTGCATTTGAGAGGGTTTTTTCAACTGCAGGTGTTATAGTTACGGCAAAGAGGAGCTGCCTTACCCCAGAGCACGTGAATTAACTCCTTTTCATGAATAAGAATCTTGTCATTCCCAAGTGCTAGGCTAGCACACTTAAAGAATGTCCAGTTTGTTTTTTGTTTGCACTTAAAGGATAACTTTCGTTTTTTACAACATGGACTTTATTTGTAGCATTTAATACGACCATTTAGACACCCAGACAACTTTGGTGGCATTTGGAGTCGTTTTGAAGAAATTAGCCCCAGAGGAGCGGCGCGTATATCCGTATAATGCAAGTAATTGGGGCACCCGTGCGTAGCCTCTATAAACGCATAATCTGCAGCGAAACTCGTTCATATTCCAATATTTTGTTGAGATATACTGGTGCTATTCCCCTCTGAGCCCGTGGTGGCATGTTATCAACATCCAGTGTCTCTAGACAACTACTTCTGATGTGGTGACGTCATTTTCGAGCGCCGCGCGCTGCGAGCAACCAGCCACAACACGGCTAACTCTGCGGCGGTCGGCTAGTGTAGCTGTAGTTTGCGACTGTTATTTTTCACAAAATGGATGAATATTTTTCCGACTCTGAGGTGGTAGACGATGACTTTGTTTACGATGGACGTCCTCACCGTTTTCTATTTCTAATGCAGTGCACTAAAGCTTTGATGTGACTTTTAGACAGTTTACAGTTCACGTTTAAAATGTCCAGTTTACATGTTCGCATTTTGAAAGCAATTGAATGTCTTATACTTCTAAAGATTTACAGTGAGATTTACTCTGAAGAAAAACTGTGAGACACTTCTGTTTTCTAAGGTACCCTACTACCTCTGATGTTGTTCACATTAGTTTGATTACTTAGCCTGTAAGCAGCAGCACTTTGTTTACATTGACTGAATCTCTTTATTTTTTATACATTACAAAGGTACATTTGTATTTAACAGCAACAGATTTTGGGTGAATTCTTAATGTCATATTTTTAATAATGCATCAGTAATTCTGCCGTACATCATGTCTGTAAAATACTCGTCTATCAACATTCTGGGAGGGGGTTGGTCCTTGCCATTTTCACTCGTCTTATAACCATCATTAACTGCCAATACTTCATTAATTTGCTACCAAATGTCAATATAAAATTATTATTAATATGTTGCACAACTAGACAATCAGGAAACAGCTCAAAAAACGGTTTTAATAACACTAACCCAAATCGAATCGATTCTGAATCTCAAGAATCGGAATCGAATTGATTCTTGAAATTTGAATCGATACCCAGCCCTAATATTAATGAATTTGCATTTCATTGAGTGACAAAAGCATTTTATCCCCTACCGGCCATAAAGGATTCTGGCTCCCACAGATTAGTCCTTTCACTTTAAGAAAGTCGCCTACTCCTAATCTCAACTCATTACCTGTAAAAAAGCTGTCCACAGAATCCATCAGACTCAAAGCTCTCCATCATGGGCAAGACCAAAGAGCTGTCTAAGGACATCAGGGACAAGATTGTAGACTTGCACAAGGCTGGAATGGGCTACAAGAACATTGGCAAGAAGCTGGGTGAGAATGTAACAACAATGGGTGTGATTATACGATAATGGAAGAAGTATAAAATGACTGTCAGTCTCTCTCAGTCTGGCTCCACACAAGATCTCACCTCGTGGGGTATCAATGATCATGAGAAAGGTGAGGGATCAGCTCAGAACCACACGGGAGGAGCTTGTTCAAGGCAGCTGGGACCACAGTCACCAAAAAAACCATTGGTAACACACTAAACCATAATGCATTAAAATCCTGCAGCGCCTATAAGGTCCCCCTGCTTAAAAAGGCACATGTACAGGCCCATCTGAGGTTTGCCAATAAACACCTGGCTGATTCAGAGAATGACTGGGAGAAGGTGATGTGGTCAAATGAAACCAAAATCGAGCTCTTCGGTATCGAGTGTGTTTGGAGGAAGAGGAATTCTGACTATGACCCCAAGAACACCATTCCCACCGTCAAGCATGGAGGTGGAAGCAGTATGCTTGGGGGTGCCTCTGCTAAGGGGACAGGTCGACTTCACTGCGTCGAGGGAAAGATGGATGGGGCCATGTACCGTGCTATCCTGGGTGACAACCTCCTTCTCTCAGCCAGGGCACTAAAAATGGGTCGTGGATGGGTCTTCCAGCACAATGACCCAAAACATACAGGCAAGGAAACAGAGGAGTGGTCAAGAAGAGGCACAAATGCTACATTTAGAAAGATTTGTAATGATCAGTATTTGTTGACACTGTTAGAAAAATATTAATTCAACGGTGTTTATTACTCAGATAAAAACAGAGTGAATGTTGGACTTACATTCATCTGGGTGACACAAACCTGACTCCAAATAAATGCTAATGTTGTCAAAAAGTGAACAAGCTGGCTGTAACGTTCAGGATCTGGTTATCGAGAAAAAACGGAATTCTATTCAGATCTCCTAAAAAAATTGAAATGTTGCAACTTTCATCACACAGATGTATAATCTACAATGTCCCAACTGCTGTTTCACATTTATAGAGAAGTAGGTTAATTTAATAACTGAAATCAAACACTCTAAGTGAGGTCATTTGGTGGCATAGCATTGGAGACACGTGGCTGTGTGCACTCTCTCCACAGGTCCACAGAGGGAGTTGGTGGTGATAATTGAAACGTTTGGGGAATTGTTCGGTCTAGACCAGGAGAAAAACAGGAAACGTGCAGAAAAATACATCATAAAACGAAAAAAGTTCCCATCAGCTTGTGTAATCAATAACTCATCAAATGCAAACAAACACAAACGGAAATTCAACTGCTGCAAACATTTTCTTCTGTACGATCTTAGAGCAACTCTATCAGTTGGACCGGTGTTCCTGTATTGATGTGTGATGGGATGTGTGTGAGCGCGGGTCTGCTTATATATCCACCCTTTGATCTTGGTGGCCTTTGAGAGCAATGGGAGGCTTTGATCTCTCTTCCTTTTGGTTTGGACGGGAGCCCATAGGAGATGACAGCAGGACGATGAGTGGAGGTAGCAACACAGACAGAAGAGGGGTGAGAGGAGCGAGGAAGAAAGAAAGAGAAAAGAACAAGATTAAAAGTATAGTAGCAGACTTGGTGTAGGTAGGGGGGATGGAAGAAAAAGTGAGACGACAGCGGAAGATGAACAAAAACCCAGCAGGAGATTTGCTGTAGATGAAAGAATGAAAGTAATAGGAGCAAATGGAAAAGACAGAGAATGTCAGAAAAAAGGACCTCTGCTCGGGGTAGAAGTTGTGTGCTTACTACACGCAGAGGTAGGAGGAGGGTCTGGCCCCCCGGGGCCCACCCAGAACACTGGGCATACCTATGGTGGGCCTGTCCTAATGTGTGATATACTATATATTTGACTGTGATTTACAATTATCATTATTATTGCTACTGGATATAAATGCGCTTCATCCACACGTTTGAAAGAATTGGCTCCGTTTCTGATAATTTGGTGTCAGCTTGAATTCAGCCAACATCTGGCTAGTGTAGCAGTCATATTTCTCTGTGGAAATGGGCATAGGAAAGTAGTTTAACAAGAAAAGCTCACCTAATGTGGATGGTCACTCAGCAGGTGCAGCCACACTACAACAATCAGCTACCGCTAGCAGTTTTCAGCCTTCACTCCTGTGCAGAGGAGTAGCATGTAATTTTGTTTGAGCCACTCAATGCATTGAAAAACACAGCTGAATTTTCAATGGCAAGTGCAATACAAGAGCTCAAAAGATTCTCTGAAAGGGTTTTGGTCAAAGTTCTGGGTAAGTCTGTAGACTTACCTCAAATTATGTCAAATAATGTCAAAATATCATATAACAATATCTGATGTCAGGACTCATCATTATCCCATGGTAACGATTCTGCTGCACTTGCATTAGTAGGAAGATATGTTGCATCAGGTTGCTGCTAATTTGTATTATCTATCAGAATGAAAAACTACATTAAACACATGAATGTTAAGCACAATGAAAGTCAAAGCTTCAGAAAATAAAACAAAATGACTCAGATTTAAAGAAAGAGCAAATACATTCATACATCATCACAAAGGCCACATTCTTTACAGTAAAACCTGTTCAGTTCGTTTGGCTCTAAAAACTTTTTAGAACCCTTTAGAACATTTAAGAAAAAAAACAATTGTTTGACTTTTATCGACTGCAAGATTAATCGACTAGTTGGAAGAAAAATAATAGATAGTAGTAGTCACTGATGATTTAGCTCTTGTAGCTTCTGCACTGCACACACCAGACGTTCTCTTGTTTACACTTGTGTCTTCGTCTCTACAAATAATTAACTGCATAATGATGATTCAAAACGATGATAAAAATGATTTGAAACATGGACCAATGGGCAAGAAGCTAAACCCCAAATTGATCCCGATGCTATGTCATCAGTGTGTGTGAGTGTGTGAATGGGAGAATGTGGAATGTGTGTAATCTGTGCAATATTACATTATTTTTTCCTTAAATATTACACCTATGCATATATTTTTATTTCAACTGTGACACACACACACACACATATATATGTATACACACACACACATATATATATTTATCTACTGTGCAATAGAGCAAATACTGTACTTATCCATACCAACTATGTGCAATTTATAAAATAAACATATATTGTATATAATCAGCTTCTTATTTTGTATTTTTAATTTTCTATTGCCTTTGCTGTTGCTATGACTACTTATGCTGCCTGTAACACCAAATTTCCCCAGCTGGGGATTAATTAAAGTTGATCTTTTCTTATATTTAGCATATTTAACAAACTACTCAGTTCAGCACTGCATGATGGGAAATGTGGGCCATCGAGACAGCTCCAGCTTTCAGAAAACTTGGTGCAAAAGGAACTCTTTTGCACCAAGTTTCACGTCTATGGGAAGTGTGTGAACTGTGACCCGGCATGGAGTCGCTGACATCTTCTCTGTCCTAATATTGTTGTATTGTAGTAACATATTACTTTCAAATGAAAGTGACATTTAATATGTTATATTTTTTGATAGCAGTAAGTAACTGGCTTGACACTGCTTATCATTCCACAACACATTGTTGTACAATGAAATGCAAGTTGTAGTCCCTTTTTGCTACTCATGAGACAAAACACTACATAAAGGAATGAAAAATAAGCCATAAAAATAAACTATTTTTAATGGTGGAGTACGGAGGATGAATGGAGGAGTCTGACAGCCTGAGGGAAGACGCTGCTCTGTAGTCTACCTAAATACATATGAAGTCCTCGGGCAGGAGAGAGTTTGGGAAGATTAAAAAACAGCATGATTTTGGATTTGTCCACATTTAACACCAACTTAAGTTGGGTTAAATGGGACTGAACGACATCAGAGGAGGAGAACAGGAATTCAAGGGTTTGTACTACTGATGGGGATGAGCAATAGATAACAGCATTATCACAACAGAAATGTGACAATGCATTTTTCAAGTTATCACAAAGACTATTTCCACAAATAAAAAAGCAGTGAGGGTCCACCGATGGAACCCCGGGGCCTGGCCTTTAATAACAGGGAGACAGGCCCTCTGACTTCCTCCTGAACCAGGATGAACACAGTAATGCTCAGGTGTGTTCTAGGAAATGATGGCTGGTATATGTGTGACTGAGGAGCAACAGATTGGCCCTGTCTCCGAGAAATTACATTTATATACAACTAGTTAGCAACAGCAAAAACGTTTTTAGGGAAAGATAATGCAGACAGAATAATTTCTATTAACATAATGAGGAAAAGTTGTTAATTAACATATCTGGTAAGTTGCAAAAATGTTGAAATTATATTACTGAAATATTCACTGACAATGTTTTATTTGTTTTCTGCTAAAATAGGCAATCTTTCTTAGTGTCTCCAGAATTATTAAACATATTTGTGGTTCTGTTTAGAGACTTGCAGCACTTGGTTCAGGTTAGGGAACATTGAACAGAAATAGCATCTTTCCCTAAACTAAACCAAAGTGCTTTTGCTACCTAAACCAAGCCACAAACAGGAGCCTAGAGGTGGACCCTGGAGTCTGGTGTCCCAGTCCTGCACTTGTCATCCACCTCGACCAACTCCCTGTGACGCCAACAAAAAAACCCTGCCTGGACGATCTCGAGGAGAGGCGTCTAACAGGCAGACATTCTGGTGCTGTTCGATAAGTGCAGAGGTCTTTTGGGTCAGTTAAAAGAGGCAACGCCAGCAAGGCTGGAAGTGGAAAAGAATGCTTTCCCTCTCTCTCTCCAGTTGCTTCTGGATGCTTCTTTAGATGAACCACAGACCTGCTGCAGGTGAGATTTCCCACCATAAAACACCTAATGAGGCCGTCACACATCGTGACTTTTGTCTGAGCAGACAGGGAGGTATTTAATGTTAAAAGATGTCCATTAGAGCTAGCATCAGCACAAAGTCAGCTTCCACTCAGCACAAGCGATAGAGCGCAACATGCGGACAGCAGGAGAAGAGGTGGAACTGGAGGCAGTGGATGCGTCACCATGACAGCAGGATAAGCGACATCAAGGTCAGCTCTGAAATTTGGTTTACGCAGTCAGAGAGTTGCCTTCAATTTGTTCCACATTTCAAACTCATTATATTATGAGTGCCCTCTGCTGGTCTTCTCTAAATCGTGTTTGTTGTCTTCTCGCTGTGTTCTACCCAGAACCTCTGATGACGTCCTGAGCTCACTGAGTCCGCAGAAAGAAAAGACAGACCAGCTCTTGTTAGGCTGCAGTTACTTTACTTTTTTGGGTTACTGGGTATTTTGTTTTGGAGGCTGCTGATGGTCCTGCTTTTGGGTTTTATTTAGGTTATCTTAGTTTGACACTGTGTGTGGATGGTCCAGGGTCTTTCCCATCCTTTCTTTGGCTCGACCCTTCAACTCCCCTTCTTCTGAGCTGTAGCACTCTGTATAGGGATGCAGTAATGCGAGGGAGTCCACCGTGCTGGAGTTATATATATGGTGATACCGACGTGTCCTTTCTAAGTTTGAAGCTTGTGTTTAATCTGTGGACTAAATTCAATTGTACTCTACAGGAAAGCCAACTCAGTTATCAGCTTCTAGGAGCTACGGAGCAGCTCTTTGAGGCATGTAATTCTGTGTATGTGAGTGTGTGTGTGTGTGTGTGTGTGCGTGAGTGGTGTGCTGGGCACGTTTATGATGGATCACTTAAATGAAATGTGCTCAGTGCTTTTCATCCATTCGCTAACACCCCACCATTTCCCATCTCTCTCTGTCTTGTGCCCTTTCTACTGACTTTCCTTTATTCTGCTTTCATTTCACACTGCCTCTGAAATGAAAAAGTGTAAATTGTTTTTCCTTCTGATCAAAAGGATGAAAGCAGGGATATGCTAGGCTTTGCTGATTGCATTAGATTGGAAGTGAATAGAGCGACACAGATTTGGAAATTCCTGAATCATTTTTCCCTCGCAAAATAACATCAGGCATCAGAGTTCAAAGAGACTGATTTCAATGGAGTCCTTGGCTGAGTCACTTTTTCTATGCCGGTGCAATGTTTGTGTTGTCACCTCTGGTTAGAAAAACATACCAGGATATATTGTAAAAATGGGATCTGGTCCAGTGAGTGTTACACACATAGTTTGTTTGATTGCATGTAGGCAGCACTTGTGCTCCAGAGGTTAAAACTTTCAGTAGCACCAAAAGTTACTTTAATTAAAACATTACTGTTACATCCACCTGAACGGTAGACTGCAGGCAACCGTGAAAAAAGCACGTGCTGTGCATGTAGTGAAAAATGTTGATCAGATTCGATGGTTTGCAGATTTGATTGATTGATTCAAAAAAGTCGAGGGCTAACTTCATCACTCTCTATTGGTACTGAGTTAGAGAGTTGAATCACAAACCTTAAAGGTTCTCTGGTTGCACTAGACCACCAGCCTCAGACCTAAACAAACACTCTCAGCACGAGTTACAAGACTAAAACAAGTAGTGAAGACAGCAATCTATAAAGTTGATCTATAAAGCCAATAAAAACTGCCAGCTACCAGCCTGCAGCGACTTATATTTACATTTGAAGGATAATGTAACTTCCATTATTCGATGCTTAAGTTCTAATCTCATCCAACCTGCATGTGCTACCATGTGACATAAATGAGACGTGTTCACAGCGTTTCCATCACATAACATTTAAAATACTCTTTGAACATTAATATGGTCCTTTCAGATGACTGGAAAATTCATTTGTTTTCCAGGTTTTCCAGGACGCGTAGGGACCCTGAACCCCCCTCAAATCGCCACAGCTCTAATGCCATTCAAATATTGCTATGGCGAGGATTTTTCTATTGAATCTAATTCAGCAAAGGTGTAAAATGCTTTGATTTCTTATACAGAATACAACATCAGTCAGTTGTAAATATGTAAATAGCTGGTTTGAGCTGCTGTCTCACTCTTTCCCTCTGGATTAGGGTGTTCCTATAGCTTCTATGTAAATAGTTTGTTTGATCTTGTAAATATTTAAATTGTTTGTTTGATCTCCTCCCTTTGCAGATTTTTTTCCCTGTCAAATATAGATGATTTGTCAAAAGATTACTCTATCTACCTTTTATATGTGTTAAAGTGATCTCTCCCTCGCTCCAACCGACACAACCATTACAATTTATGCAAATGAACAATGCAGGAACACACATAAAATAAATTCAAGACGAAAATAACAATCCAAGAAAAATATATACCATGAATAAATGCAGTTATTGCAAAATGACATTTTTTGTCTTGCATGCTAAATAAATGAAAGTGACATGGTTAAATGTGACATTCAGGGCCCTCAGGATGAAGACAGAAGATGGGAAAGGTCACTTGATCTTTGAAGTATGACGAGCTAAACATGGCTGTCAGAGCTGAAATCCTCTGGCAGTAGATCTGTGGAGAATGGAAAGAATATACAGCATGGGAACAATTAGAACAATGTTCAACAAACTGTTACCATGGAAGCAGCGAGGCATGTGCAAGCTGTGTAGATGCAATTGTTTTTATCCCATTATCTCAAGATCCCACATTAAGTACTTCGTTATCTGGGGATCAATGATTAATTGCGCAGACATGAAATTCATTATTCCTGTACACATGGAGTCATTTCATAATCCCTCGGTTTACAGTTTTAGAGTTGCATGATCAGGCCCGACTCCAGACTACAGGGGGCCCGAGGAAAGATGTCTTTGGAGGCCCTCTAACTCTTTATATAACTATACATAAATCATTTGTTTATGAGGACAACATAACAATGGACAACAATTTTCATGATGGGGCAAACTGTGAGACGACTCACCCATGTGGTGTTGGAGTCATGAAATGTGCTTGGTCTGGGCAAGTAGCGATTGTGGAGAAGTGTATGAAAAGCTCATCCTTCTTCCTCACATTCTCTCACACGTGACGGTTGTCTTGAATGTCTTCTTACCTGAGTACACAGGCAGACAAGTCGCACACGCCTATGGTCGAACTGTCGGCTAGCTTGGCCAGCAGGCTAAGAACGAGCCGAGCCAAGGGAGGAGCAGCAACAGCGGCGGCGGCAGCAGTAGTTACAGGTGTGAGCAAAGGGTGTGTTTTTAAAGGGTGTTTTTGCAATCAGTCTCTCAAGTGGAAGTCCACGACTGATTAAAGAATGGGATCAGAGCTGCATTATTTGTCCCAGGATTTAGCCAGTGCTAGGTAGCAGCAGACACCACTCGCGATACGAACGCAGGAATCAGCGATCGTGAGCAAAGCTGGGAAATTTCAGTCTGGATGTTGTGTGGTAGAAATCGTTCATTAATTAGACAATACCTGGCTGTATTTCCACAAATCAAACAAAAATCTCACCAAGGAACACACCAGACCAGAACCAGAGTGACACAGTAATATACTGGACACTGAAATGAACATGTAAGTTTTAGTGAGTCGGTACCATTTCCATCATACTGAAGGTGTTGTTATAATTGACCTTTGTTCACTTTAGATTTGAACTTTTTTACTGAACTTATGATATTTACTGGATGTTCTCATTTAATCAACAGTGTCACAGTTTAGTTTGATAAGCAGGCCTCTCTAATCTGTCATGCCAATGAGACTCGGTCCGTGCGAGCCCAAGAAGATAACTGTGAACCACACCCGGAAATGGGGGCTCCTTCTGACAGAGATCCTGCGAGAGCTCTGTCACTCTGAGCCCAGCGCTGCCTTACTTTACCTGTGACCTGAATAAACCCTACATCTGTGATCTGAAGATGTCTTCGGCTTGCTGTTGGTCTTCCAACTAAAGAATCGGATTAACAGTGTGTAAGATCAAATATTTGTGTTTGCGTATTTGTTGTTGGTTAAATGAGACATTCAGGGCCCTCAGGATGAAGACAGAAGATGGGAAAGGTCACTTGATCTTTGAAGTATGACAGGCTAAACATGGCTGTCAGAGCTGAAATCCTCTGGCAGGAGATCTGTGGAGAATGGAAAGAATATACAGCATGGGAACAATTAGAACAATGTTCAACAAACTGTTACCATGGAAGCAGCGAGGCATGTGCAAGCTGTGTAGATGCAATTGTTTTTATCCCATTGTCTCAAGATCCCACATTAAGTACTTCGTTATCTGGGGATCAATGATTAATTGCGCAGACATGAAATTCATTATTCCTGTACACATGGAGTTATTTCATAATCCCTCGGTTTACAGTTTTAGAGTTGCATGATCAGGCCCGACTCCAGACTACAGGGGGCCCGAGGAAAGATGTCTTTGGAGGCCCTCTAACTCTTTATATAACTATACATAAATCATTTGTTTATGAGGACAACATAACAATGGACAACAATTTTCATGATGGGGCAAACTGTGAGACGACTCACCCATGTGGTGTTGGAGTCATGAAATGTGCTCGGTCTGGGCAAGTAGCGATTGTGGAGAAGTGTATGAAAAGCTCATCCTTCTTCCTCACATTCTCTCACACGTGACGGTTGTCTTGAATGTCTTCTTACCTGAGTACACAGGCAGACAAGTCGCACACGCCTATGGTCGAACTGTCGGCTAGCTTGGCCAGCAGGCTAAGAACGAGCCGAGCCAAGGGAGGAGCAGCAACAGCGGCGGCGGCAGCAGTAGTTACAGGTGTGAGCAAAGGGTGTGTTTTTAAAGGGTGTTTTTGCAATCAGTCTCTCAAGTGGAAGTCCACGACTGATTAAAGAATGGGATCAGAGCTGCATTATTTGTCCCAGGATTTAGCCAGTGCTAGGTAGCAGCAGACACCACTCGCGATACGAACGCAGGAATCAGCGATCGTGAGCAAAGCTGGGAAATTTCAGTCTGGATGTTGTGTGGTAGAAATCGTTCATTAATTAGACAATACCTGGCTGTATTTCCACAAATCAAACAAAAATCTCACCAAGGAACACACCAGACCAGAACCA
This sequence comes from Chelmon rostratus, assembly GCF_017976325.1. Classification (NCBI taxonomy): domain Eukaryota; kingdom Metazoa; phylum Chordata; class Actinopteri; order Chaetodontiformes; family Chaetodontidae; genus Chelmon; species Chelmon rostratus. The sequence continues at coordinate 2,507,008 of NC_055669.1, read as the reverse complement.
GAGTGACACAGTAATATACTGGACACTGAAATGAACATGTAAGTTTTAGTGAGTCGGTACCATTTCCATCATACTGAAGGTGTTGTTATAATTGACCTTTGTTCACTTTAGATTTGAACTTTTTTACTGAACTTATGATATTTACTGGATGTTCTCATTTAATCAACAGTGTCACAGTTTAGTTTGATAAGCAGGCCTCTCTAATCTGTCATGCCAATGAGACTCGGTCCGTGCGAGCCCAAGAAGATAACTGTGAACCACACCCGATACTCTGTGCTCCTTCTGACAGAGATCCTGCGAGAGCTCTGTCACTCTGAGCCCAGCGCTGCCTTACTTCACCTGTGACCTTCCAACAAAAGAATTGGATTAACAGTGTGTATGATCAAATATTTGTGTTTGCGTATTTGTTGTTGCTGTTTAACTTCCTCCCTGAAAATGCTTTACTGTAGTGCAGGTAGAGACTGATCACTCATTCTTAGAGTCAGAACTCATTTAAATGAAGCTGAAGTTGAGGCTGAAGTTGTAGCCCACAGCGAGCTCATTGACTCCACAGCAACATTATACTCTCTGTTGACATTCTGCCAGAGCCCCCAAATTGAGGGAACTGTGGGTATTTATTTTTCCTTTTTTTTTTGTATTTTAATAAACTTCTTGCCAGGACACCAAATGTGGGACAACAGTAGATTTAAGTGAAGTCAAGAAGATGTTGCTAATTTGAAAGAGTGCACACCAATGCACAGGCATCACGGAGGATAGAGTGTTCTCTCTGAGACTTTCCAACAACAACAACAACAACAGCAACAATGTCTCTGGGTCAAAGGGTGTTTTTTCCTCATTAACTGACAGAAATAAGTAGGAAAATCATGCTCAGTTAACCTCCTTCAACATGACAAGAATAAAAGGAAGACACAACAACTAGCCTTGACCTTTAACCTTCGACCAACAAAATGTAATCAGTTCATCCTTGAGTCGAAGCGAACATTTGTGCTATTCTTCAAGAAATTCCCTCAAGGTGTTCTTGAGATATTGCATTCACGAAAAAGGACATGTGTACAGTGTGTACGTACATATGGACACACAGACAGCCCAGAAACACAGGTGCCTGGCCTCGGCTGTTGCCAGAACAGAGCTATTAGAAGTATTATGGAGTAGGTAACAGGGTGAATCATCTGGGTGAATTCTGTTCTTTCTGGCAGTTCAGACTTTGGCCACTTTATGAGTGACAGACATTTAAGTGAGAGCACACATGTTCCTGTCACCTCATGTTAAAGAACTCAAACCTGCAGAACACTTTGATGTCAGCTTTTTGTACGACTAAGACTGAAAGCAGACCGAAGTGAATACAGACAAGACATACAATATCGGGTCTATCGAGCTCTCCTTAAGCTCCTGACCAGAAATTGAAGCACTGGACAGAAGGACAGAATTTGCAGTCTGTTGCACTTTTGATGAAGCTAGACATCAAAAGTAGTCTTGCATGGAGAGACCTATCTCTACTATGTCAGTGCTGGAGAAAGGTCTAGCTGCACCCATTATTATTCTGCCATAGGGGAAAAAAACCCTCTGTCACGTTTATATTTCCTTAAACCAATCACAACACCTGGGTGGCCCTGAATGCAAACCAGTTTGTTCATATCGTCAGCTACCCTAGTGGTTGCTAGGACGTAGGATAACTTGCTATTTTCAGTGTGTAGGTTGCTAGCTCGGAGGCTGTTGTTATTTCCTGCAGCAACAGGGATTTGGAAAATAGCAACAGGTAGATAGCGGAAAGGAAGCATAATGCCTTCTGCCTAGAGTCTACATACAGTGAGTCAGACTACAGCAAAAGTGAGAGTGAATTAATATCTAAGGAGGTTTTATTAATAGTAATTAATTAATTCTATGTTCTCTCTGAGGACTAAACCACTGCAAGCAATGTCAATGATTTGCAAGAGGGAACAGGACTATGTGGAAGAATTTTTCACATCAAAACATGTGTTGTTCTGGATTAAACCTGTCATCTGAAACGGGGGCTCTTTACTAAATGTAAATGCTCTCTCATCTTTTAAGGTTTATTCGAAAGCTTGTGTTACGAGCAGTCTGTGATTTGCTCATTTTTAACAGCAGGAATAGCCCAAATGGAGCACCCCCCCCCCCTCCTCCCACACCACCAACCAACACACACACCCATGTACACCTCCCTCCCTCCAACTGTGAAATTTGTAACTCTACCAGTCAATTTTATCCAGTTATCTTCCATATCTCCCTACTACAACTATATTTTGCAGCTGTGTATTAAAGCAATGAGTTGATAAATATTTGAGGGATATTACAGGCAGCAGTGTGTCTCTATGATCCTTTCCCTCCTCCATGACTGCATGTTGCTACTTGTTAATTTGATCATGAAGGTGACTCTACTCTATAGAGTACAGAGTAAAGAATTGAGTATTACAGTAGTAGTAGTAGTAGTACATAGTTTCAGGAGAGCCAAGATGAAACTGACGCCCTTCAAATCACCTACTGGTCACAAGTGACTGATGAATCCAAATGTGATTCTGCAGAGTGATGGACCTAACCTGGTCTGTGTGGTTGAAGGATGTGCTTGGATTTAAAGGTCCAGTAAATGGGATTTTGGGGAATTTATTGGCAGAAATGTAATAGAGTATAAATAAGAATCACTGTGTTTCTGTCACCTTAAATGAGCTCTTTATATTTACAAAGGGAGCAGGTCCTCAGCAATGTTGCAGCATCATGTTTCTACAGTAGCCAGGAATGGACAAACCAAACACTGGCCTTATTTGATTTTGTAGAGCACTTTGTTACATTGTTAAGAAAAATCTTTTAGACATAAAGCTTATTGTTATTATTATCAAAGAGCACCTTTTGCATCTTTTGTGTTTTTTGCCATTGTAGGGGACAATGAGGCAAGGGGGATTCAGTTGGTTGCAATCTACAACCTCACCACTAGATGTCACTAAATTCTACACACTGGACCTTTAAGGGGAGTCAGCTGGGAATAATGGAGCTTCATGGTATTTTGCCCCGTTGAATAATGTTTATTCCCATTTAAGTCTTTTAGTTTTCCAGGTATGTGTGGAGCATTGATTTTGTTACAACCCCTGAACTCCTGCCAACTCCTAATCATTACCTCTGCCAAGGAGGTTATGATTTGCAGTGTGGTTTGTTTGTTTGACTGTCAGCAGCATTATGGAAAAACTATTGGCCCAATTTTCGTGAAACATGGTGCAAGGGCGTAGAATGAGCCAAGGAGGAATTTTGGCGTGAGTCGGAATCATGGGGCAGAAACATGGTTTATTTATTTATTCACATTCGTCAACACTGAGAGTTAGGGCATCTGGCCTTGGTGGCTGCTCAGCGACAGACTCTCGTTCAGCAAGGAGACCCAGTAGCACAGTAAACTAGGAGTGTAAAGATCCATCAATCTGGATCATGTATCGATTCAGTGATCAGGTCTAACAGCCTACTGTGCAGCAGAAAAAGTTTGCTGCCTCTGTTTGCATGAGGGCAGGGCTGAGCTCCCCATACTCAGACGAATGCAGTTTAACTTCAGACCAGAGCCCACAGCGGAGGGAATGAAACAGACTTCAGGATATATTTTACTGGAGTGCAACAAAAGGGAGACAGCATGATCATCCTGTTATGTTGTTTCGTTTTCCATTTGTGTAACATTATGTTTTCTGATTTCTACATTGTATGACACGGTTATTTCACTGCCTGTATAAATATTACCTTAATAAATCATTCTGTTTATGTAATAATAATAATTCAATTTTTCCCAAGTAAAAATTTCTTTCTTGTCAGTTTTTCATAACTACTATTTATGATAAAAAGCTGCCATGTTGATGTTTTTTCAGTGAATGTGATATTTGTACATATGGACATGTTAACATGTTGTGTGTCTGGTTTTCATAAAGGTATATAAGTGTGTAAGTACTGAAGTATTTTCTGTGTAACAACAACATTATAAATGCACATCTGAGATGATGAGGCTTCAGCTGCACACAACCATATTTTGACATATTTCTGGTCTTGGAAATATAACCAAACATATACAGTGCTTGTGCTTGTCGATTTGCATATGATAAACGAGTGGGCTACTGGCCTTGGCGGAGGTTTGTGCTCTCTGAGTGACCTTCTTGTTCATTCTGTTGTCTGCTGTTTTTTCCCTGTTACATACTAACTCTCCTGTCATAAACAGCCACTCGCTGCCTTTCCTGTTTTCCCATCCCCTGACCTTCCCAACAGCCCACTAGTTCACCTATTCCCACTGCCCCTCATCAGCCTTGCAAAATGTATACCGGCCAATTGCCACTCATTCCCTGCCAGATTATCTGTTGCGTTTATTCCTGAACATAAGCCTTTTGTTCTGCCCGCCTGACCTTTTTTTGCATAGATTTGTCGGTTTTGATCTGCCTGCCTGGTTTTGCCTGTTTTTGACCATGAGTCAAGTTGAACTTTTGAACTCTGTGTTTCCCCTGAAAGTCCTGCATTCCTGAAAACTTTAATAAAGGAGGACACTGCTGATAAGTAGTTGTTTGCTCCATAAGAAAAGAGCCCAATTAAGTAGATTTTCTTCGGTGTGTGTTATTAACATGGTTTAATAAGTGGAATGAGTCTCAATATTAATGAATGTGCAAAGAAAGATGCTCAAATGTATTTTGTGATTTTTATATAAATATTCCAGTGCACACAAAATATATTTATTGTGTGTCCATATAGAAAAGAATGATACACAACACAAACATTTATTATTTTTTCCACACACAAATATAATGTATGTACTTAAAAGTATCTGCATTTTGCAAAGAAAAAAACACATTTGAATGTTGTTACATTTATATACAAAGTGTTGAACCGGTTTTCAGAAATTGCTTGTCATTCGTGAACTTGACTGCATTTGTACGTGGCTTACCAAGCATTCATAACTCAAACATATTTAATCATGCACGACAGAAGCGTTATCACTAACCTGTGGAGAGCAGTTACCAGACATGTGCAGCAGTTTGACACTCATTCTCTCCTCGTGCTGTAATTCATCATCGCAGACTCTGCAGATGTACCTCTATGTGATCTCATTAAATCTAAGCTCATGTGTTTGGCTGAAGCGAAGGGAGACATTTCAAAATTCCCTTTTTAAAATAGAAAAAAAAAATTGAATTGAGCCATGGCAGCGAAGTCCACATGCAGCGATGACAAGCAGTGTGCAAATGCAGGTTCAGTCTGTAAAAGCATCCAACTATGTTTTTGATTAAACTGATTGAAAATAGTTTTAAATACTTATATTTGTGGATTCCTTTTACATTTATTTAAAGCAAGAAATATGTGTGAATGCAGAAATCAGAAATAAATATCAGAAATACATTAGTGAACATCTTTTTATATGTTTTTATACATTTATATACAAGAATAAATACTTCACTGCACTGAAAAATATTTCTGTGGTGAGAGTCATTTATATATGAATCACAAAACAAATTTGTTAATCTTTCTGTGCACATTCATTATTATTCATTAGACTCATCTGATTCCCTAATGAAAGAGTTCATCATTAAAATCTGCTGCACCAAATGTCAAAATTTCCATTTTATTAAACAATATTAACAATAGAGAAAATTAACCACCCAGCTACAGTGTTTTAATTCACGTGTGCTATTGTAAGCAAGCAAGCATCAAAGAAACCTGCCGCATAGACTGGCTGTGCAAACTGAGGGAGAAAAGTGCAATTTAAAATTATTACTGTATAACTGTTTTTCATATGTTTGATTTCAAGTAAAATGGTGTTGCAGTGCAGATTTGCCACCGTGCTGCTCTGCTATCTTAAGAGAAGAAGATTTCTCAGAGTGCCTCATTTCTGTATGAGAACAACAGGAAGTCGGTCAGCGAACCTCGATGTGAACATGCATCATTTCTTTAGGTGTTGTGTGTATGCATTTGAATGTTGCACATAAATGCACAACTAGTGATTCTGAGTAGAGAAGTGTAGAAAACCCAAGCAGGGCCGTAGCCAGGATTTTAGAAGTACAGAGGTCATGAGTCCCATAACACATTTAAAAAGAAATGCAAGAAATGTATTACATTTTTATTGACTAATAAAACGCAGTGTGTGTGTGTGTGTGTGTGTGTGTGTGTGTGTTAGTGTAAAGAGTGTGTTAATGAAATGTTAAAAAACAGGTAAATAACTGTGCCTCATTTCCTGTACATTTGTTCCGACACAGTAAGGTACAGCACTAGAGAGCAAAAGGAATTAGGAAATGTCTTTAGCAGCACAATAAACCAGAAGTGACTGACTCCTCTCTCATACATGCAAACATATTATTTTAGACATAGGCTGTATGCCCTGATGAGATCCCTCATCACCACGAAATTCACGCATGAACCCGCAAGGGAGCCGCTTATGGAGTAGACGACACCAGCCAGCATGACTGCAGCAAGGCTAATTGTTTATTCAAAGCTGCTGCCGTGCAGTCTAACTTTATTATAATGTATTAGCATATTTCCCACATGACTATTTTTGCCATTGAAAACAGCAGAGCAGAAACTCCTGCGTGCAAACATTTGGACATGTCACGTTCTGAAAGCATATAGGCAAATGGTTTCTGAGCACAGATCTCTAATGTTGCTGCTTCTTTTCCGGTGGTGTAGTTCCTTGTTTTGAGTGCGTAGGTGTCAGGTTGAAACCAGTCTATGGAAGGCTGTGGCCAGGCCTATCGTCATGGCATCTTGTTTCAAGAGGTAGTAAGGTAATTATCAAAGAGTATTTGTATCAGTCATATTACCAATACCACATTGGTATGGCCAGTCATGTGCTTTGATAGTGCTTCCTCTATTCAAATACAGTGGTGACTAATTTTGTAGTAAGTGTTGCATGTATGTAAGTTCCAGTTAAATCGCCCACAGAGTGAACAGAATGACTGTTCTGTACTGTACGTGCACAACTCATTCCATGTATGTCACATAATGAAAAGCTATTCAGCTCTCTCTATCTCTCTAGGATATATATATATGAAAAGAAAAATTAGAGGCTGAAAAAATACAGAGGACATGACCTCAGTGTAAGACCTTCCTGTAAGAAAAACCTGAACTTAATTACTTATGTATTTCCAGAGTAATTTAAGGTAATTTTCTCTTTTCAAGCTGCTAAAAGAAAAGTCCCCTGCACTACACATAAAAGGTGACACTACGTTCTTTTTGTGCTATCACTGATGATGCAGGCTGTGATAGGATCCCAATCCAATTATAAGGCATTGAGTTCAACAAGATAGGGTCAGGTGGATTGGAGCAGTCTAGGGAAAAGTCTAATTACTCTCAAGCCCACTCTTTCTGTTAATTATGGTGGATTATTATTATAATTTACTCTGTCTGATGGTTTAAGACCTTATAGGTGTACTGTTATGTTTTCAATTTGTTGAATGTCAACGTTTGTTACTTATTAAAGTTGCAGCTGGTGCAAGCTATAGAGTACTTACTGTCAGACAGTGGTTAGGCACTGGCTGGGCACCAATTTCTTTTTCAAGACAGGGGCCTTCTGTGACTGTTGACCTGGGGAGAAATCATCATCATGACAAATTATCCATGTGGGAGCCTGGTCCTGTGCTCGTCTGTTCCTGTACACCTGGAAAAAATGAAAGTGCATGATAATAATGGAAACAGGAGGAGATAGCGACTTGCCTGTGCTGATGGAGGAATCTATTTGTCAGTGATAGTCCGTCTCAGGGGACTCAGGGGACCTCAGCTATCAACCAGCACGTGGGCTGGCATGGTAGCATGCAGCACCCAGTGATGTGCCAACGTTTTCCTCTGTTTCCCCGCCTCATTCGGAAGCATTGTGCCGTATTCCTGTGCCTCCACCATGGGGAAAACACTGTGCGTGGGGGGAAAGGTGGAGAAAACATAAAGATGAGGGACCAGCAGGCATCAGACATCACCTTCCTGAGGTACCCACCAAAGGATGGGTAGACAACCTTAGGACATGCATCTAAGACAGCTTGTGTGCCAGAGCAATGTCAAAATGCTTAGGATTCCCTTGGCTGGTGAAATGAGGCATGTGGGGAGGGATTGGGAGAAAGAGGTTGGTGCAGGAAAGTGCTCCACCTCACTTAGAACGTGAAGACTCAAACCCATCTGAGGTGTGTTACAGCTGGAAAACATCCTGTACTTCAGCATAGTGAGCTGTAAGCTTCAAGCAACAACTCGTCCTCAGCTTTATCTGAATGAGTCCATCCAGTGCAAGGCTCGCGAACATCACACCAAATCATATTCAAATCATAAAATATTTTAGTGCACTGGTTAGGTGTGATATGAGAAAGCACCATACTGGAAAAGGTACTGCCCAACTTGGACTGTGTCACCCTCCAGCCTGCGTCTACCTCAGATCAGGATGCCAGCAGCAGTACAGGTGTTGCCAGCCAGAAAATGGCCCCTGACAGAGATTAATCTGATGCTGAGCTGAGGGCCCAAGGTGTGGGAATGCACGCAGTGACTGACAGAGAAACTACTTCATCAAAAACATGCAAATATGATGAGAACTACATTGCTTTGGGGTCTTGTATTGATACTGGCTTATTTACTGAGCCACAGTATGTTGCATGTGCAAACGTAGGCAACTATCCCACAACCTGATGAGCAAGGAGTAAAGTAGTTTTCTGCCAGTAAGACTTGTATTACGGTAAACAGTAGGGGCCGGAAACATCCCATACAGTAAGCTACTGAGTGGCTAAGACAGGCATGCCCCACATTATTGTGGAGGACTTAATTCTCCCTGCTGCCCCGCATATGGCTTGGACAGTGCTGGAGAGAAAAGGCCAAAAAAAGACAGGCCTTCACCAAACGGCACTGCAGGGGACGTTTTGAAACAGCTTCTACTTCACATATGAGCCAGTGAATATGCGCTACAGCTGCAACAGGTCAACAGACGTATACTTCCTGTATATGTCCAATATATTCATGAAGGGTTGATTAAGGAGAACAAGCACTTCTGTAAACCGCTGGAAACAAGCACAGCTAGGGAAGACGTTTTCAGAACGCTGGACACCTTCGTAGCATCAAACAGACTTTTGTGGTCAAAATGTGTTGGCATCTGTATAGACTTTAACAGTCACAATATGCAGCATGTGGCATTACTGCAGTGCCAAATAGACCCATAGTTGTTTTGTTAAGTCCTAGAACTGAGGTTTGTGCTCAAAGTGCTGCTGTACGACTCTGACTGGCGTCAGCAAAAGGTAGGTAGGTAAGTGGGAGTGTGGAAATTTCTATTCCGTTGTCAGTCGAGTGACTGAGCTAATTAGCTACTCCAGGCCCCTGATTACGTGGCCCCATGCTGCTAGCTCTCTCCACCTACACCAGCCACGGTTATTTTAGTTCAAACGGAGCTCCTATTAACTACAAGTAGCCGACAATCCAACATTGCTGTTCTTGCTTCCCTACGTTGACTTCCTTCAAAATCAATCCTGCAAAGTAATCCTGTTGATTACTGATGTGGCTCAGCATAACCTCGACCCCTGTCACATTTCTGATCCCCTCTTCCTGTATGCCACTTCTCGACCACTCCGATCCTCTAATTTCGGGCTTTTATCCATCCCCACTCTACTGCAAAACAAAAGGTGATCGTTCCTTTGCTGTTTCAGCCCCAAACCTCTGCAATCATCTTCCCCATCTGTCAGATTTCCTGAATCTTTGGATGGTTTCAAGCAACATCTAAGATCTCATCTTTATAGGTAAGCCTTTTTTTTTTTAAGATCTCAACTCTTGGCTTTGTCTTAATTCATTTTTTTTTGTGTGGCCTGTCTCTCATTGTGTTATGTCTTATATTGTATTTCTACTTTAATTGTTTATTCATTTTTATCTTTTACTGTAATGTGTGAAGCAATTTGTGCTTTAAAAAGAACTATATAAATAAAGCTTTGCTTACTTACAAGATGGCGCAAAGGCCGTGACAGGAAGACATATTGAAGTGATACTGCATTAGGCACTGAAATAGGAAGAGGCCATGTGATGTTATGATTACACATGGATGTGTGCTGGTTATTAAAAAAACCCAAAACACATTTCTTTCAGCTGAAAGATCTTAAAATTTTCTTTCTTTCTTTCTTTCTTTTATACATTTTCACCTGTCAGACCATCTGCATGATGAAGTTTCTTCTGCGACCATCTTATCTGAGCAATCATTTTTTCTTGCTTGAATGAACTGAATCTTGTATTATAGGGGCTCACTGTGACCCTGTGCGACATACAAAATAATACTGATGATAAAGAAGCTGAACTTCGGGTTAGACTGCAAGAGATCTTCCTGTCTGATTTTTTTTCCTGGGCAAATTAACACATAATGCATAATGCACCTCAGCGAGTTGGCTGCACAGGTACTTCAAAACAGACGAGCTGGACAGTTGGACTCTTTTTCCCTTTTCTGCTGTGCCTCCTGCCTTACCAGCATCGGAACAGGAGAGCCTCATTGATTTCGCAATAAGTGGATCCATGGAAATTGAATTCAACTGTGCACCCGGCACCGGCCAGCCGCGCTGTCAAGACTTTGATGCTTGTTGCCACCACGTACTTACGTGAGTGGATTCTCAGCCCTGACAAGCATGAAAACAAAATGCGAGCACGGACTGTGTGTGGAAAACGAATCAGACTGTCTCAAATTCAGCCAAACATTGAAAACATTGCAGAGCTATGTGCGTCTTCTCAAGCTCACCCTGCTCATTAATCTGCGCTGAGTATTTCCCACTGGGAAACGCTGCATTATACGAGGTGTTTCTTTTACACTGTGGACAGAAGGTCAGAATTTGCAATTGAAGTCTGTTGCACTTTTGATTAAGTTAAACACAAATGTAAAAGTAATTTAATATTTAATAAAGTTGCATAAATAATAATGAATTCTTAATAATTAATGTTATAAGTGTTTTTCTCATTAAACCATTCCAAACAATGCCAAGTTTTTGCAAAGGGCACAGGGCTATGTGCAAGAAGTGTTCGACACCTCCTTGAAACCTGTCAGGCTCTGCATTATGTAAGTCATCTGGACTCTCACACGCGATCTTCAGGTTTTTTAAGGTTGTTTAAATTTAAGTGAAAGTTTGCACTAAAAATGATTCCTTGCTAATATGTTGGTGGGTTTGACCTGGTTTGCATGGTTGAACAATGTGCTTGGATTTAAGGAGGGTGAGCTGGGACTAACAGAGCTTCACGGTAAAAAGTCATTAAAATACTGCTGCACTAAATGTGACTGCATTTTCTTCTTGTTGATTATATAACTGTTATTCTCATTTGTTTTTTGTTTTGGGGCTTTTTTTTATTGGACTCTTGGTAGGAAAGAGGCCAACAGAGACGAAGGAAGAGAGAGTGGTCTGACAAGCACTGCCTCTAACAGGCAATAAAGACAAACAAATAAAAACAAAAAAAAGCACCACATGGTTACAGGTAAAACCTTGCAAAATTTAAGTCTTGCGCACACAATTGAGCCATTTGTTTTTGGGTACAGATCAGGTCGCGGGCCTTACATTAACGGGCCCAGAATGCTCGAGTCAAAAACTGATTCAAGGCTAATTGTGGGTGGCGGGTTGGTTCTGGTTCTGATCTTGCAGGTGTGAAGCTTGACCAGGTTTGCAAAAATGGATTTTCTGAATTTCCATCGAGTCAGTTAACCTCCATCATTTTCTCCAGACTCCAACTACAAATTTAGTAAAAAAGTACTAGAATAATAACAAAATCTTAAACACATCTTACGTTCAGCATTGAAGACTATGGGCCTCATGGAAGAACCACTAGTTTAAGTGTAGCACGAGGAATGATTGATCAAAGAATGTGTCGTGTTGACAACTTTCTCACACCTAGAATTTAATTATCTAGGTACAAACAAGAGTTATATGTTGTCCAGACATGAGTCTTATACAGTCTTAACAGTGTGATGCCCACTTGTTTGACCTCAGAATTAGAATGACTTAATATAAATTAACTTACATTTGTGACAGATATCAGCTAAAATAAAAAACAAATACCTAAAATAAAGTAACGTGTTTGTGAATGAAACAAATAAGGTGAAACAGGTCGCCCTATCTAGCAGTGGCACTGATAATACCATGATCAAATTGGGGAATCTGACCATTGGGTGTGGCAGGGCTCACCTGTCCTGAATGAGACAAACACTGCAGCAAACACCATAAATACGCTGCTTGACACAGGAATAATTGTGTACAAGGCGTGAAGTCAGGACAAACATCTCAAATAAATAGCGGCTCTCACACTTTCCTCCTCAAAACCAGGAAAACACTTTACCTCAACAACTCACTTCAATGACAACAACTGTTGCTCAGGTGGCCGCCTCAGCTACACAGTGAGCCCCAGACTGCTCCTGCTCACTGGGCTACAGTAGAGGACTGAATGTCCTGGACAGCTGAATGAATATGAAGCAGAATGCTTCATCAACTCTTTTGTATAAAAAAAATATTAAATCAAATAAATCTTACTCATGCAGAAACGCCATAAAAATCCCCCCATAAAAATGTTCAGGTGACATCTCTGACATGTACATTACTGCAAAAAACATCCCAGTTGTTGTGTTCTTGAAATTGGTGGTTCGGGTTATCTGTGTTTTGGATGGATGCAGCAGTCGGAGGGGGAGGGAGGGCTGAGGTTTGGACTGAGGAGCCCGAGGATGCAGAAACAGCTTTAGGCTGCACAGCCCACACAAGGCTGGCACAACGGCTTCTGAAAAGTGTGAGTGGGTGGGTTGGTGTGCATATTTTGGGTGTGCACGTGTGTTTGTATGCATGTATGGTGTGTGTGTTTGTGAGTCTTTGAGTGTGTGTAGACATTTGCGTTCCGCTATGCCAATAAGAAAGTCAAGACTTTGCATTATGCAGTGACTAACACGAGGGTGTGTGTGTGTGTGTGTGTGTGTGTGCGTGCGTGTGTGTGTGTGAGGGCAGCATCCTTATCTAGTGTGCTGACTTCTTTTAGAAGCATGAAAAGAAAGGATAAGGGTGCACGGTCATTTTAAGTGTTCGTGTACTTGTGTGTGTCCGAATGTGTATCTGTCAGTTTCAGTTTTTGTGTTTTACACTTGACCATGCCCCACAAACGCCAAGTGAAGCACAAAAGATAATGCCACAAATCAATAAAGGCTTGGCTTGGACGGTGGCAGACAGCCTCAAGGAGACCTGTGTTTTTGGACACATCTCAGCTTCTGAACCTTTTCAGGCCTGGCTGACCAGAGCCAATTTTCTATGTGGCTACACCAGAGCAGCTGTGAACACAGCACATTGGATGTGTGAACGTGTTTAGCCAGTGGATCAGAGAGCAGCAGTCCTCGCCAGACAACAGGCTGTCACAGATCTTAGGGGACCAAGGGCGGGAGGAAAACCTATTCACTGCCTGCAAACACAAAACAAGCACTCGGGACAAAGACATATCTTATTTGCTTATCCTGGGAAATGAGTTCAATGCTGGCACTGTAGTCTCTAGAAAACAGGCCTCATTAGCCATGGCCACGACAAATTGTCAACCCTCCATGTTCCCCTACACACTGCTGTCCCTAGATGACCTAACGAGGCACTGTGTGCTCCTCTTTTTCTGACCGCCTTGAATTGCAGAGTTAGAGTTGATTCTTATTTGACAGAGGAAGCAGCGCTGAAGGTCGTGACATGTTTACGGTCACGTTGTGTTGAACATGGCCGACGACACGGTGCGAAATATAATCTGCTCCGTCTTCACCTCCATCACAGGTGGAGATCCTGGATCACTTTTCGAATTTGAATAGTTTTGTTCAGTCCACTTTAAAGATGGGCAGCAGAAACAAGCTGTGAACACAGCATAGAAATGTCGTCTGCCTTAATTCATTGTTGTGTTGTCAGGCCTGACGCGTACAAAAAATCTCCAAACAGTTCAGAATTCTGTCATTTTACGTAAAAGTAGAAAATGTGATCATGTGACACCATTCCCTTCCCTTCAGTGGCTCCTCTCCATGTTAGACTTCAGACTTTAAGGTTTTTCTGATGGCCGACAACATCGTGTCTGATCTCCTTATAACCTTACACTGCAGCAGTGTCTGCTCTCAGCACAGGGCTCCTGTCTGGAATAACCTCCCAGCTGACATCAGACAGCCAGACTCCCTGTTTGTACCTGTTCCCATCATCCTTCCAGCAAGTCCTTCTCATTCTCATCTAATCTTTGAACCCAACAACAGTCCACGTTTGTCCCACCAATGAGAATCATTTCCTGAAAACCATTGCATCTGTCTGACCCTCTGTTTGCCTGTGTCCCACAAGCACAGCTGTGTCTCTCTCTGTCTCTCTCTCATATGCTGTACAGACGGTAAAGCCTCTTGATGCGAGTTTGATTTATGATGTTGGGCTTATATAAATAAAACTCACTTGACTTTTAGTTGAAATGGCTAACTTGGTTGCAAACAGTTACAGTATGTATTGAAACATCCATACTCTGCTTTTTTCTCTTAAGAATGAGCTCACGCTGTATGGATTGTATTCACACCTGCTGAGATCTGATCACAAAAAGCCAGACTTCCTCCAGATGTGGTCTGGCTGATCTGATCACACATTTTTCCTTATCCAGGGAGGCTCTCCTGATGCAAACTCTCTTAGGAATCCAGGATCTTAGGAATCCAGTAAGCACATTTAGCAAGCACCAAGGCCTTCAGTTCAGCTCGGATCCAAGTTCAGTCTGTTGCTGGTTTGAGCTGCTCAGCACAAACTAGGCCTAGAGGAGTGTCGTAGGTTGAAAGCTCAGCAGCTACTTTTTGATTGTTCCTGTAGCTTTATGTTTTTTCTGTATGTTTTAAACCACAGAGTTTAGTCCTATCACAGCTGAGCTTACAACAGCGATGAGAGTCACCTGCAAGGAGAACTTCAATGCCAAAAGCTGCTGATTGAGCCTGTAACACTGGTGATTCCAGCCAACTCTCAGCTCTCAGTTAACTTGAGGATTTGGAGCTAAGCTCAACCTCATTAACCTCATAAATTTGCAAACAGATTGGCACTATGATGGTCTGTCTACATGTATTTGGGCAAGATACTGGACCCCCAATTATGTTGATAGCTGTGCCATCAGCGTGTGAGTGTGCATGTGAACGGCTATCATTCTGGTGCATGGTAGCCTATTTACTATTTACCAGTCACCACAGTACTTTCTATAATGTACACTTTGCATTCAGACTATACAGCTCTCTCCTGTTCATAAAAACAAGGACAGACCAGTGTTTTTGCTGAGTCTGTCTTCTACTACTGAACATCGCTGAGCCAAGGTTTCCATGAATGAGACCCTGGAGGAAGAAGGAGGTCAGATAAACCAAATGTTAGTTGTTAATCAAAAGAGGGAAGGACAGGAAATGAAAAACATTAGATGGAGATTAAATTCATTTGTTGTTAGCCCAAAAACCTGTCAGATGGAGCATCCTTCCATGGTGTTAAATTAAATAATCGATTAATGGAGAACTCAAATGGAATGCATTGTAGCTCTTGGTGTTGTTTTAAGCCGCCTTACAGAATAGGCTATTTCCCTGCGTTGTGATGAAGTATATGGATTTCAAGGTCACGATTTCTTCATGTATTGCACATTTTTTTTCCCCAGTGCTGCACTGCTCCTCCTCCTCCTCCTTCTCTTTTTAGCAAACAGCACCACTAGCATTGTAAGAGAAGGATGAGAAAGTGATGTCCACAGTTTTAGTTTCAAGAAAAGTCAAGTAAAAAAATGACACGAGACATGAACCCTGTCAGTCGTGATTTTCAGTCTGTTTGATGAAACAAATATTCCTCAGTTTTATTCAGTATCGCTGTCTACACTGGCTGCATAACAATTCACATTTCAATGATAGCATGATGTGTGTGAACATGATGTGAGAGACATTTTTAACCACTCAGTGAGCATCACTCTGATTCAGACTGAGATATCTGAACAGCTGCTGCATTGATTGTCATGAAATTTGGCTCAGACAGTCATGTTCCCCTCAGGATAAATTATATTCACTTTTCCTTCTAGCAGCACCATCAGGTGACCAAAATTTAATTTGTACAATGCTTTGGTTTATGACCACAAACCACATGCACACTAATGACACCCCATCTGTGTCAGCTGTGCTTCTCTGTTTGCAGCAATTTGGAGCAAAGTTTAGCACGCTAACCCTAAGCTACGATAGTGAACATGGTGACTGTGATGAATGTGGTTTCCATGCTCAGGTAGCTAACATTAGCTGATAAACGCTTTCCAATTACCTGCTGTGTTCAAATGATCCATACGCTCTTTGCAGTTTACTCAGAGATGTTCGTTTGAGAGTTTTGCTTTCTTCTTCTTTCTGACTGCTGCATTTTTCAGACCATTCTTCTTATATTTTATGAGTACCACTCAAGACCAATACAAAGAAATCCCGATATTACACACACACACACACACACACACACACACATACACACACACACACCTTGCAGTAAAAGGAGTGGTGTAATGGTTATACTCCTGTCCAGCTCGGGCAGGCACACGCCACCTTCTGGATTAAGCTCTGGCCCCAGACAAAGAGAGGAGACACACATTGGGGCTTGAGGATGGTAAGTGTACCACACACACCTTAACCATCTTTAAATACAACCAACGAGATGCCTCTTAAAACCCAGCACAGCACTACAAAATGTATGTAGTGAGGACAGGACCTGGGCAAAGCAGCAGTCAGCACTGCGAGAAAAGAACAAAAGAAAACATTTACACACTGCAAGAGCCACTAAATGAGTCCTGAAGAATGATCCTACGTGTTTTACCTCAACGGGAAGCAAATGGGTTCACTCAGCTTGCACTCAGGGCGGGCATTCGCCACTGCATGAAAAACACTGTGAAAGAGGTGACGGAAGCAGTTTCATCCCTTTGTGATCAGTCACAAACAACCCAGGGTGTGTGCTGGCACTCGAGGGAACACCCGGCCTACAACACTGAAACAAGTCAGTCAGTCATCTAAAATCATACAGGGGATCCCAACGCTTTGGAAAATCATGGCTCGAATAAATGTTTCAAATTCAGTGTCAGCACAGGCAGATCATCAGTACCCCTACAGACTGAGAGCTTCCCTGGTTTATATAAGAGAGCATGAATGGAACCTAATCAGACTAATCTGGTGTACTGACCTTTAAGGTGTTTCAGCTATTACACAGGCTTCAATAAGCACTAGTAAGAAAGTACTGACAAAGATATAGAGCCGACGTATGCTGACACCAGAGGGATGTTGCAGACTTTGTCTCTCCTATGTCTCATTTTGTGCTCACAAAGTTATATACTGCACATAGCGTACTGCTTTATGTCAAGACACATGGTCTGCTGTCAGGACTCTCCGGCTCCATAGGAGCGGGTGGATAATGGTGGTGTTGATACACAGCTGTAGAGAGAGCTGGAGCAGTTGGTGCAGCAGCTCGTATCTATAATTCAACAGTAGCACAGGGAGTGTAAGGAGGTATGAAGAATTCAGAGAAGTGCAGAAAGAGGGGAAGCCACAAGCCTCAGAGGCCGCCTCTCTCTCTAACGTGCACACACACGCACACACGCACACACACACACACACACACACACAGCAGAGAACAGTGTGTCCTCCACTGGGGAATCTAAAAGCAGATACCATTAGTCGTCTCTCAAGTCCAAACCTGGCGGTGATTTGTTTTTCAGTTTCAACTTCATGCTTGGGGACTCACATTTCTGTAAAGATGCCCAAAATGCCTTGATATGTTTGTTGAATGTTTGTGCAATTGTAGAAAATTTATTAATTTCCAAATGTTTGTCTGTTTATTTCAATCACTTGAGTTGTTGTTGTTTTTTTTTTTTTTGAGTTTTCTATTTTCCTAGTACGTGAATGACAGACTGAGTGAGTACAGTATTACAGGATTTGCACCTGGGTTGTCATTATGTATGGGTCTTTGCAGAAATGGTCAGGCTTAACTAAGTTTTTAAGATAAAAAATGTAGAATTGTGAAGGAAAACAGACACTGAATTCATCAATGTCATACTAACTTTTTTGCTCGTCATTTCAGAAAGTAGTTTGCTCAACTTGTTAGCAAAACATGACCTTTTCACACATCCAGCAGACACGGAGCTCCACCACCCTCTGAGAGAAACACGTCTGGCTGTTTTGTAGATCGCTGTTCACGTTCGCCAGCTAGTCTCTTGTCAACCTGTCAGTTGGTGCTGGGCAGGTAGTGTACAGTGGGTTTTTAGACAGTTTTCACTGAATTAGCTGTCAGCTGCTGCTAGAAATGAGCTAGATGGTGGGATAATTTGTGAAGAAAACCAAAACGCTGAAAGAGGCTACAATGCTGTGACTGCGTGTAAAGACTGATAAGCAGTAATCAGCCTGGCACTTAACTAATGGAAGTGGAATGGAGTCTAGAATTAGACAAGTTTAACATCATATATATGTATATATACCAGAAGCAGTAAGGTGTTAGTGTTTTATGCATGCATGTCTATGTATTTGTGATAAATGGGGTTTTGCTCTGTAGTGAAAAAGAATTATCAGGGTCTATTCTTTTAAATTGCCCGTTTGACATTTCGGGGTTTTAGTCAGACGTGGCACCGCGGTAAATGCAGGAAATTTACAGTACGCCCTGAATCCAATTTCACAGCAGCGTGTGAAGCATTGAGAGTGCAGCGCTAAATAAAGTATCACGTGTTTTGTTTGGGCTTTTAGGCATAAATAGATCATCTTATCCCATTACAAACCTCAGATCTTGCTCCGCTGCATCAGAATCAGATTGTGGGCTTGCGTATGAGCACAGGAGACAAAGACGACTGATCTGCTTTGCATCACTGGCAGGCCTGCATGCCGTTCGTATGCACTGTATGTGTTTATCTTGCATTGAACAAAGAGAGCACAGAAATAATCACATTTAGGAGTCTGTTTTACAGTGGGGAGGTCTCGTCTTTGATGCTGCATGGATGAAAAGAGTATTATGTAGGTGGACTTATTTAGCATTTTACTTAAAGTGGCGTATTGATCAAGTTAGAGTGGTGCCTTCTTTCCAGATATTTCCAGGCACAGCAACACTCTGCCTTTTGATGGCCACATGCATTCAGTGGGTCTGAATCGATGGGGTGAGCGGAACGGAGCATAATGGTGTGTTTCAGATGGCTGAGGGGAGTGATGTGTGGTGGACATGATGACATGTAATTACTGACTTCAAAAAAGTCACAGCAGCTTTATTCGACTCTCCCTGTTGCGTCCTGCAGACGAGGGATCTGAATTTCAGGCTCGCAGGTAGAAATCATGCCTCACTCTGCTCGCGAGTCGCACAGATAGCATTACCCGTACTTAATGAAGAGCAGCCTCGCTCAAAGTCATGCTTCTTGTAAAATATGCCACATGGATTGTGGTGTGTCACACAGAAGGAGAAGCGATATGAGGCAGCATGACAAATCTGCCAAAGCATGAACGCCCCCAAGAGGCACAGAGGCATTCTCTGCTGATGGCTGTTTTTACTCTATCTCTGCATCCACTTCACAATCACGACATACAGAAATAAACTCAGCGCTGAATTTATCCGCCCTTTAGTGTTTTCATTGACATAATGCAGAGATGTTCACAGCATTTTTGACCACCTGACTGTACTCGCTTCATGTAGGATGTAGTTGACCCAGTCCTTGCTGCTCTGATGTTTTAAAGCAAGCGGTTGCCTGGTGGTGGTTTTAGGATTCACTGTGTGCGCTCTTGTGTTGACAGGTGTGACCTTGTTGGTGGAGGTTGTTGGGGCTGTGAGTATATGTTGTGGACAGTGCACACCTGCATAGGAGATCATCGTATGGAGCCGCAGGACCTTAGTATTCAACGCCAGTTTGCTTCCAGCTAGAAAATCTCTCCAAAGCATCTGTGCTCATATGGGCTCCGCAGCCTTGATGATAAGAGACTCCCCTCGCATCAGCCTCTGCGTCCAAGCAGAGAAAACTCATCAGCTGCTTCTGAGAAGTTTCTGCTTCCTCTTGTCTGGATGTTCTGGCTTTTTGTCTCAGCCCATCTGCAGTGCGTCTCATTCGAGAAGACTCTCACCAAAGGAAGTGAGATCCACTGAGTCTGCTCTGAAGCAAATGAAATCATCTGCTTTCTGTTTTTTTATCTCAGCAGCCAGAAAGAAGAGGATTGTGCCATTCTGAGAGCAGGCTTTGCCAAATCCAAATCCAACAAGTCCAAGTCTTCAGCACAATGTGTTATCTTTCCAATAAACTTTATACATAACTTAAATCTGGCACATCGTATCGCCAAATATAGTTAAATGGACTTAATATTATTTTACAGTGTAGTTTATAATAGCTGTGAATATACTAATCCACAGAGATCACGTTTTAATATTGTTGTATTGTTTCACTAAACATAATTGTTGTATGTAATTGTCCCTTAATGACTGAAGCATTTCAGGTCAATGATCATGAGTGTATATTTAGCAGCTCCTTCTTCCACCAGGATCTAAAGGCTGATCTCACTGTAGCTGCCATGCTTCCTCCAGTTTTTGTGGTAGCAGATGCTCCTTCTTTCTGTCGCTCCCTCCTCTGTTTCACACTCAGCTCCACTATTTCACACACAAAGAGAAACTCTCAAATCCACGTCCCTTCATGTCTTGCCCTCTTGGCATCTTTACCAGAATCCACTAAGAATTTCTACCCCCCCACCCTTCCCACACACACACACACACACACACACACACACACACACCTGAAAACACCACTTCTCCATCTTGCAAACAGCACTTAAGAGCTGCTGACCCTCGCTTCTCTTCTTCATTCCCTCTCCCTCGTCCTGGAGAGCTTTCAGGTGGGGGGTCTGGATGGATTGAGAGTCTTCTGACTGAGGAAAAGCTCTGCACTCCATCGCACTGTTTGATTATGCAGATGGTTGAGATTGGGTGATAATCTGTGTGCTTACGCTGCATTGAGATGCCTTATCGTCACTGAACAGCCCTCATAAATTGAGTTTACCCATCATATTTGCATAGTCATTAACACATATTAAAGGTCTGATGCAGACCCTAAAAGGAGTGAATGGTACACAAGCGCTGCTGCAGAAAATAAAGCTGCATGAATCAAAATTATTAGATTCACAAAGGATCAAATGACTGCGTCTAATGTGAGAGGAGTTGCTCATCGTGTCAAACCCAGAGAGAATGATCTCCACCTCTGCAGTTACTCTCACCTCCACACTTTGTCAGAGTCTTTCAGCTCGTTGTTTAGGTTCATTGCCTGAAAACTGTGCTCTCAGCAGCAGGCAGCTGCAAAAACCCGCTGTACATTATAGTTGCTCAGCAGCATACAGCAGACAAACATGGCTAGTGACCAGCTAGTGAGCACAGTGCAGCAATTGAGCGAGCTGGCTTCCCTGATATCTGTGGGTTATAGGTGTGTTTCAGAGCTTTGGGGCGTAATTGACAAAGGCTGCATCCATGATTTTCATTCTGCTGTTGCTGGAAACCTCCAACAGTCCCAGCAGCAGGTGATCGCAGGCTTCTTGACGGCAAATAATGAACAAAGGAATGTAATGTAGCTAACTCATAAAGGTGTAATTTATAAAACCATGTCATTGATAATCACAATTGACCAAAACATGTCTTTTTTTTTTTATCAATAATGTTTTTCAGTAAAATGTTAAAATACATGAAAGGCCTTACCATCTGATTTAAAACCAGCACAGAAACAGAGTATGAATGAGGAGCTGTCAGGAGCTGTAGGAGCTAATGAGGGGAAGAAATGGTGTGAAAATGTGATGAACACAGCGGGAGGTATACTGGAAGGCAGGACAGCTGAGGCCGATGACGTGGCAGCAAGCGATAGCGAACGAGCTGGTGTGTGTACATACTGAGGACTTCATCAGATGGTTGGAAGCAGGTGTGTGCAGGTGTGTGTGGAGAAGCCAGGTTAGGGTGGAAACACTGCAGACAACAGTCCAATCAGAACAGTAGATTATACAACAACACAGATGTGAGCACTGAATGGTTAGAAATAAACCATGAATAGAACAAACGTGACAGAGCAGCTCTCCGAAAGAGACCAGGTTCCTCCTGCTCGAATGGAAAGTCTTGACTGAAGCACACTGTTAAATGTGTTGAATGTAAAAGTTCAAGGAGCGGGACGTACAGCTCTCTGTTTGAACCTGAAATTAAACAGTGGATATGCCACGTTTAGAGAAGCTCAAACAGCCGTTAATCATTCAAAGTGTGTCTTTAAGCGTGCTCCCCATTAAGACAAAGGAGGAAGGACAAGTTTAATTAGAAAATCTCATCATGTATATGTTTGGAGGTTATAATAATCAAAGCGGAGGATAATCTTTTAATCATTGGGAAATATTATTAAACAATTTGTAATTAATTAGAAGCTATCTGATTAAATATTGAGTATTAAACATAGAGATTAAGGATGCGATTGCTCTCTCTCCCTCTGCCATCTGTCTCTCATTTAATCTCATATTTCATCTGTCTGCTTTGACTTCACTGCCTCTGCAGTTTCATTTTTCTTCTCTTTAAAACATGTTTTGCTTCTTTCAGCCTCCTCTTCAGCTGTCTCTACTGGATTACATCTGATGATATTTCTCATCTCTTCAATGTGGTCCAACCTAATGTGAACCAGTTCCATTGATTGGAAAATGATCTTATTGCTGATAATGTTAAATGTCCCAACATGATGGCGGTGCACCAGATTCAATGTCTGAAAGACTTGTATGTTTCCTTTCATTTGCGAATAACATCTTGATTCATGGAGGTTATTCAACACATGTTGCCGCCTGCGAACGGGCAGCATCATCGTAACCCTCGGCCTGCCTTTGTTGTTAACCTGCCATCAAATACAGGTTAACATCAGCTACCAACTTCATTCCCATTGAAAGTGGTGCAAATGATGGTCTCAAATATCTAATCTGAAACCACCTTTGACCTTTGAGTAAAAAACAACTTAATTTAGTTGGTTTAACTTCAGAGGAAAACATTCTGAAGGATCCTCAGAGATGTTTTTATTTTTAATTTAGTGCAGTACTGCTTTGAAATGATTCAACATATTCAAATCTTCTGTCATATACATCCGCCTCACGTTTTTCCAAGTTAGGACCCAAAAGGCTGCACACAGACACAGAGACAGGGAAGTTTACAATGAGCAAAGTCTTTCATTTACCAACGAATGATACTGAAATGTGCAGCTGAAGAATCAGGTGATCCAACAATTACTTGAGAACAGGCAGGCAGGAGGAGTCCAGACTTTGCACTCACAGGCACATTCAAGAACAGGCAACTGTTACCACTATTCACAAGGGACGATTCCATGAATACTGAGGTTTAAAAACGGGAGAGCAGGGGCATAATAGGCTGATGTGTCTCAGGTGTGCTCAAGTGATGAGGAGGTGTGGTGCTGGTGTGCATGACAATAGTGGCGTAAGTTAGTAACGACGGGCTGCAGTGCAGGCTATTATGATGGGACCTTGAGCTCCTTGAGGAGTGTGTGTGTGTTCACACACATACTCACACACTTTTTTTTACCGCATTCACCAGACCCATCATGAGAGCTAACCCACCTGCCCGACCAACAAAAAAACATGTTCATCAACACCTGCAGAAAATCACCAACTTTCTGCATCACAGCAGCACAAATATGAGCAGGACTGTCAGGATCACGCTGCGATCTGCTTCCTGCTCTGCAACAGGCTGATCCTGCTACTGGAGCAGATCCTGTCAGAGTGCTGCTGTTCCTCCCCCACACACAGCAAACTCCAATACTAAAGAATGGACAACAACATATTACCCAGCAATCATCACTGCATCTGTATATGACATGAATACCAGAGAAAATAAGAACATATTCAAATAATTGAATTGTTATTTTATGTATATTATATATATAGTTTCTTCATAGTTCTAATGGTTTATGTCATTTTGTTATACTTTACTTGCTGCTGACGTTTTTTTTTCAATAAAGTCACTGACACCAACCTAATCAGGTTTGGGTAGTCAAGCTTGAGCCTGATTTTTTTTGTCTATATCAGTAAATAAGAACAGACTTGTAAAAAAATCCATAATGGTAACTAGATTCTGAACTAGATGATGTTCTCAGTATTGTCAGTGCTCAATACAAAACCTGCAGTTCAACCACCAGTGAATGAGTCCTTATCTCAACAAAAAACCTCCTCTTCAGGATCCCAGGAAAGAAACAAAAATACTCAGTTTGAGGTTCAATACAACAGTTGGTCAGTGAAAACAAACCCAAGTGACGCCTCTTGCTTCCAACAGACAAGCTCAGTGATAACTCCTCCTGTCGTCCAGCCAGGGCAGTCAGATCCAGGGAACGGCCGCCTGGGAGCTGAGCACCTTAATGGTGGGTCCATGGTGTAGAGAGGATGGTGCTGGAGTATAATCTAATTTTGTAGACAGATGAACTATGAATGACAGACTTTTTGGCTAGTTTGTCAGGGGTCGGTAAATTAAATCTATGATCACTCTTGGGACTGGGACTGTTCCTCTTCCACTCTGATGTTAGATGCACCCATTTTCTGAATTCGTTAATATTCTGTGATCTGGATGGGGATGCTATGGCTGAATGGACGTGGCCCGCAGCCCGCCACTTGTCAACCATTGGAAAGAATCAATGTTGGCATCGATCGTTTCTACAAGAAGCGGATATGCTGAAATTTTCTGTTTCTTTACATCTGAGCTTACACTTCTATGTTGTGACAACACCGTGTTAAGATCGTGCTAGCTTTACGCACTTGGCTCGTGTTGGGAAAAAATCATGTTTTGTCACCACAAACCCGTCACAGCACCGCCATCCCCTCCTCCTCCTGATGTGGAAATCAGCTCACATACATGTACCAACAGTCTGAACTCCATCACTCTGACACCTGCTGTAGAAAGTTGATATGATACATATGAAATGTACAAATTTAATTTATCTGTGGTTTGCAGAAATGTACAATACCAATGTTGTTTAATTATTGTGGAGACTGCCTTGTGAAATTACAACTTTGCAACACAGAACAATTTTTGCCAAATGAGTAGAAAGCTGCTGTCACTCTGTCAGTCCTAACTAACGGGGATAATGGCATTTGCCATCAGATACAATCCATGGATCATTTTGTAGAAATAAGGTGGAGTTGTTAAATGAATTGAAAAAAGGAAACAAAATATGATGAATACATACAGACCTGTTGTTGAAAATGCTATTCGGTTGCTATAATGCAGGCATCTCAAACCGGTTCCATAAAGGGCCGCGTGGCTGCAGGTTTTCATTCCAACCCAGGAGGAGCACATCAGGCCAACCAATCAACATCAAGGGATCCCTTAGTTATCAACTGCAGACTGAGATCAGCTGATTAATTGATTCCAGCCAGGTGTGTTCCTCCTTGGTTGGAATGAAAACTTGCAGCCACGCGGCCCTTTATGGAACCGGTTTGAGATGCCTGCTATAATGGTTATAGAAAACTGCTGACCCCTGCTAGACTGCGTGACAGCATTTGTGAGGAAAACATCGACCCAGCACGTCAAGAGGTCACCTGACTGCCTCGTCCTGCTGGCTCAAGCTGCCCAGTAAGAGCTACAAGGAGTGGCTCTGTGCAGAAAGTGATTTCAAAATGAATATCAGCTGCCCGTGGCACAGTGTGATCCTTCATTAATAGAAGTTGTAAAAGACTCATAGTTCAGAGTCATTATCCAGATAATGTATCCAGATACAGATCACATGGGAACACCAGGTATAAAAGGGCCGTCGGGTCTGTTATTCAGGATAAGACACCTCTTTCTGAGCCCTCAGCAGCATCAGGACCAGCATTTGTTGAGTCCCAGTCCTGTTATGACCACAATGTGTCTCAGCCCTCCAGGACTAAATCTCCTCACCACCCCCCTACTTTTTCTCGGCCTGCTGTCCCACTGAAAAGAATACATGATGGTATTTGGTGGCTGACCCCCTGTTGGTCTCTCTTGTATCATTTCACAACATTGCATGCTTGCTAAAAGGACGGATTCCTCCTGTCCTTCGCTCCATGTCCCGGTAGCAGCCCTCTACAGCTTCTCCCGGGTACGTGTTGTGGCTGTGGTGGAGGGAAGAGCCCAGCGCTGCAGGCCACACACGGCAGGACATCCCAGCGAAGCAGCTCAGCACCTTGTTCAGCTCATGCCTTGAAGAATGAACGGCCGTGCATTTTTGAGTGAAAATGCGTGTGCATTTCTGAATATGCAGTGTGTGTATGCGTGTGTGGTAAGAGTGTGTTGAGCGGGGGTGGGGTTAGTGAGTTTGACAGTCATTTTTTATCTCCTTACATGACAGCCCCATCAAAGATTAACAGTGAGAAAAAATGTGAAGCACTAATGGAGGCACGCTGTGTACTCATAGCATGATGAAGTCACAGCTGTCATCACTAATGCTGGCACTGGGTAACCACACACACACACACACACACACACACACACACACACACACACACACACACACACACACACAGAAACTTGGACTGAAGTGACTACCTCTCCTGCTCTCCTGTCCATCCACTGCTGACAGATGGTGAAACAGAAAAAGAGCAGGGATGGTACACAGAGTAAAACAGAGGAAAGGTTTCAAATCTGCCCATTTCTATTAAAAAACCCGCCTCCATCCAAAAAACAATGAAAAAAACTAAAGAACGGTTCCAAAATGAATTCATCAGCAGCTTTCTGACACATTTTCTATCTGCTTCAGCCCAGAATAAAGAGTGTGCATCTTCTATGCGATTCTGTTTCATCTAACTGTGTCGTTTTTTTCTCTGTTTCATTTACTGACAAAAATGCTAATGTATACTTAGAAGTTTGTCTCAGTGCAGTGCTGGCATATTTTTGAGGATGAGTTGATATTGTTGAGAATTTCTGCTTACCAAAAAATAAAACAAGACATCAGAAATGTCCAAACAGTACAGAGGTATGTATTGTCACGATGGCTGAAGATGATCAGATATCAAAGCACTGTGATAACCAGCCGTGAATGACACGGTCAGATTAACACACTATGGGCCCCAGGGGCAAAAAATATTCTTTCGGGCCACCAACTCCTGCTATCTCTATATTGTGTATGTATGTGTCACCTACAAATGCTCTTAGCACAAAGCTTACATTTCACCTAAAGTCAATGTTAGTCCTTAGTCCTTGGTCCAATCGCCCATTCTGCCAAATAGAAAAGCTAATAATAACTAGCCATAACATACTGTTTAGTATACTGTTTAGTATAAGATAGATAAATAAAAATCAATGGGACGGGAACAGGAAATCATAACATGCAACTTTGTAATGCCAATTAAAACTTCAGAGAGAAAAAGCAAACTATTTTCCAAACATGCCACTGTCCATTTTCCTGAAATGTTCCTGGAGGTGAATCGTCACAGGAGGACTTTCCACAGCAGACATTTTGACGGGTCACAATAGGAAAAGAACAGGTGTCACGAATAACATTAACGGTGGCTCTGTTCTATTCAAGCGTCCCAGTAAGCCATGACAGCATGACAGTGAGTCAGCATGAACAATAGCAGGACCATGAAACTGAAGCCTGAACGAGTTCAGCCATCATTCATTTTTTTTATTTACACCTGTGAAATGTGAAACAGGCCTTTTGACAGCCCATCAAGCCCTCTCCTGCTCAATCTGTGGTTCGTTCTCTCACTCCTTTAATCTGTGTCCAAAATCTGCTTTGACTAACCATTTAAGAGAGACTAAGGCGACGCCATCTATGACTCCTGTGTGCTATAATTTCAATGAGAACATCTTCAGCTTTGTTAATTGTAAATACATTCATGCTTGTTAAGATGGACATCCCAAATCAGTGTGCCCGAGAGCTTCTATTTGTCCTTTGCTGTCGTGATCTGAGGAGCCGACCTTAAGCCAGCCAACAAGGGCCTCTCTTTGCCACTGAGCAGGGAAAACCTGCCAGAACGCTGCACCACTCATTTTCTCTGCATAGAATCAGCAACAACTGCAGCAGCCGTAGCTCCCGTTACGACTCAAGGCTATGGGTCGTCTACAGCAAAAGACATATTCTGCGTTAAAAAAGCTATGAGTAACCTGTGATCTGACTTGTTCCAATAAATGCTATAGGTAACCACATGGACTCTTTTAAAGCTTATTAGTGAATAACTCAGTCCAGGATCAGCTCTGTTTCAATTGGTCTTGCTGCATTTAAATTTGTCTAATTTGCTCTTAGCACCGCCTACTGCACTTCCCCATAAGCACAGGGAAGAACAGGGAGGTTTTGCTTGGATGGTTGTTTGTGGGTCTCTGCTGCTGCTCTGCTGCTTATAGTTGTTCCATGTAGGCACATCGAAGAGCAGAGAGGTGCTCTCTTTGCTTCAGGTTTTTTACATAAGCATAGATAAGATCAGACTTTGTTAACCCCCAGCCGGGAAAATTTGGGTGTTACATGCAGCAGGTAATAGCAGTAGGAAAAACCTAGCAACAGAAAAGAGAAATACAAAATACAAAATCAAAGCTGACTATATATATGTACATTTTATACAAAGGCACATGGTGGGTACAGATAAAGTAAGAACGGCATTTACACTATTGCACAGTAATAAAAAAATATATATATATGGCACAGTAGAATACCAGCATGTATTCATAGTTTGTGTACTTAGTTGGTAATTTGTGTATGATAAATCACACATCAGTGCAAAAAAAAACAGTCAGAATATGGACCCAGTGCTACATTAAGCTATGCTGGAGTTGAACATTCTGACAGCTGTAGGAATGAAGGACCTGCGGTTCAGTCTGTTACTGAAGGAGCTGCTGAGGGCCCCCGCTGTGTCATGCAGGGGGTGGGAGTGGTAGTCAATGATGGATGTCAGCTTGGTTGACATCCTCCTCTCACCTCCATCCTCAGTGGTGTCCAGAGGGCAGTCCAGGACAGAACCAGCTCTCCTGACCAGTTTGTTGAGTCTCTTTCTGTCCCTCTCAGAGCTTCCACAGCCCCAGCAGACCACTGCGTAAAAGACTGTAGATGCAACCACAGAGTCATAGAAAGTCCTCAGTAATGTCCTACATCCTCCAAAGGACCTCAGCCTTCTCAGCAGAATGAAATGAATGAATGAATGACTGTAATGTAATGTATGCTGCATTAATAAATGTACTTTGACTAAAGTGGTCCGACTGAAATGACAAAAACACTGGAAAGGCCTGGACCACGCCATGCACAAGCTACAAAGATGAACTGGCAGGGAATGAGGGAAAAAGCACAGACTAAAATACACTAGAGATGGAAGGCTAATTAAAGACAGGTGAAACCCATCAATAATCACAAAAGCCAGAAAATACCCAAAGACAAGAAGTAAAGCATACATGCATACATGACACACAAGGAGGGTAATCTTCATAATAAAACAGGACTCGGAGATTGGCTTATTTTGTTTGCAGCTATAGTTGAAAAGCTTTTCCTTTTGACCTTTTTATATTTTATATCTTAATATTTTCCATTTTGTTTCATACTAAATTGTTTCAGTGTAATTAGCTGACTATATAATTCCAAAAAAAACATACCAAACCAGTGAATCGTCATGTTTACAGATGAATTGAATGTTACATGCTAGTCACTTAGAAGCTGTAAAAAGTTGCAGGGGAAATATTTTACCTGAGCTTCAGAACTGAACTTTGTTTCTGCTGTTAGAGCTGGAAGAAATACCTGAAGGAGCACTTCCTGTACTTTTCCTTCTCTGTGGTAAATTCCTTTTCAACTTCAAGTTCAGAGCAGGTGCTTTAGATGACTAAGTTTAGCAAGAGATGGATGTAACAATGCAATCAAATAAAATAAAAGAACAACACTTTCACTGTAAAAGTTTATTTTGATAAAATTAAACAACTTGATAATACATCATATACGGACGTTAGACTGCCCACAGCGAGTTTCACACCTCCAAAATTACATTAAAAAACAGTGAAGCTGGACGGTATTTTGACTTTTTTCCCCTCCAAGAATATCGTCTTTATGTCCTATAAATATTTGGTACAAAAAGAATGAATTACAATATAAAGAAAAATATGTGGACATTTTTGTTTTAAGCCTTCAGAGCAGACCACGGTCACAAAACACAACTGGAACAAACTGCTGCTTTTACTGGAACTGCCAAAACACACAATACAAACTCCCGATATCAAATCAGAACAACTAAACGTCTGAATCAGTAAATGACTTTGACTTCAGAGTTCAATCCGTTACTTGGAAACAAATGTTATTTTTAACATGGCAGTGAGGTTGACTGTTGTGATTTTGACCTTTTGCTTCAGTAACAACTGTGACATCAAAGCAAATGAAGAATACGCTGCCTTCCAGTGCCGGTTAATTACAACATTTAACAACAAAGTGTCATGTGTCTGAACGACACACAAGGCTGAACTAAGCAAATAAACCAGTAAATAAGGAAAGCTGTTGTTTTTCTTCTTGTCTCAGACAAAGCAGAGAGTGAACTGTGCCAGGATACCTTTGGGCAAAAACATTTGGATCATATCCTCAAACTTTGCGAGTGCATAAGAGAAAACAGGAATGAAGCTGAAAATGAGGCTACCAGTCATTGAGAGACATTCAAAGTGCAATGCTGGTTGTGAATTAGGGCTGTCGCTTTTTCAAAAGGCTAAGTTGGAATGAATGTGCCTTAACAAACAATTTGCTCAATTCAATTTGAACTCAAGCCACGCAGCCAAATCCCAAACCAGTGTTGAGGCGAGGTGTCATCTGAGTGACGAGCTAACAGGTAGCTTGGATCTGTTTGGTAATGCCACTGTAAGGCAGCCGTTTCCTGTTTCCACAGGTGAATCCAAACGCCTCCACGCATGACTTCTCAGATGGTTGGTGTCATGCTCATCTGCACATCTTGCCAGTTACCTCTGCTTTGCATTAAACCAAAGGAGACTCTCCAGGAAGCTAATGGAACCAACCAATAAACAACAGAAACAAAACCCCAGCTTGTTGTTTTTACCCTTTGATTTTTGTATTGGAACAACAAGATACATGATGTTAATTATTGAGCTTTAGAGGAACTGGTAGGCGGAGCCAGCTGTTTTCCTAAGCTAAGCTAAGCAGCTGCTTACAGTAGCTTCACATTTGCCTTGCAGACATGACAGTAAATCTTCACATCTTACTCTTGGCAAGAAAACAAATAAGCCAAAATGTTTCACTACTGATTTAACAAACTGTCAGCCCATTATATTATTCTTTTTGTGGCTAACGTGTTAGCAAACAGTTACTTATGTCCAGCAGATAGGAGCAACATTAGCATCCATTTGGAGTCCTGTTTGTGTCCACCTGATGAATGGAAGTCTAGTATTCACTCTACTTTTAGCTCTGGTTTGATCTCCACCAACCCTGGCTCTTTAGCTGCTCAACGCTCAGCAGCTAGTCGCTAACTGTGCCTGTCTGCTGTTTGATCCCTGCAGCTGGAAATGAGGTTGATGAGAGCGGTGGGACTCGATCACAACAGGAAAATCGGGGCCAGAATATCAAAGCAATTAGCAGAAGGACTCTGGAACTGGAACTGAGCAGAACCACAGAGTCTGCTGTAATTCTCCGGAGGCTGACCGCTACAATCGGCTCTTCCGCTTTACATGTAGTCATTTGATCCATTGTTATTCTAAAAGTACTGATTGATGTTTGAACAAAAGCACAATCTTTGCCTTACAAATAGCTTGATGCACTCAACAACTGACAATTTTGAGTCTGGTTGATTTCATTCACACTCAAACAGTAGTCTGAATTTTTGAATAAAAAGTGACAGCTCTATTGTGAAAACAAGATTTCCCCATGTCCCTCATGTAAATATGAAGCATATTCTCAATGAAAACTTTAACATTGTTCAACACTGCATGACATCTGAAGTTGTATTTTGTTATCGAAAAAAAGGACTCCAGTAAAAGTAAAGATTCATAGAACTCAGTATACTTCAGTTCAACCACATTTCTGACACAATATACACTTAATCAAGAGCTAAAAATCTAGAAATGATGCCATGAACATATAGCTTCTTTTTGCTTGCATCACAAAAAAAAAACAACCAAAAGAATCTAAAAACCTGCATAAACATAAAGAAATCAGTGCATTTCATCATAAGAGTTGTCCTCTTTTTACTCTGTGTCCCGAAGAAGGCGATTTTCAAGCGAGGATCCTTCAGAACAGTTCCTCTGGAATGGTCTATTTGTACAAGACGGCGAAAAAGACAAAAAGCAATCATGTAAGAGTCATTAGCCCCCTCCAGTCTCAGCCAACCTACAGGCATCCGCAGTTCAGCTCGAAGGGCAGCAGAAGGGCACTTAGTAAAAAAAAAAAAACAAACCAAAAGCAAAACTCTTCTTCCCCACACTCTTCACTTCATATCTGCAGAGGTAAGTGGTGTTTTGTTGACTGACCTGGTTCCCAACGCTGTCCTCCATTCAGTTTAAAGCCACAAGACACACTCTGCAAAGTGGTTATTTGGTAACCAAGGAGAGATTAAAGCAAAGCCTGAAAGTATTAAAAGTCCAATTCTTAATACAAAATACAGTCCAATTTAGATTCAAAACTCCATTCAGGCCTGAAATGAGTCTTTGAAGAGGTTCACACTGGTGGAACTGAAGATTGTTGGGCTCTGCCGTTGCGCTGGTTAATTTACATTTCTACATCCATTAGTTGCCATTCCCAAATTCAGATATTTAGGACTTTTTGAGAATGACTTGGTAAGCATTTTTGGATCCATGTGCAGCGAAGGCAGGTGAAGGATCAGGTGGCGTTCTTAAATTTTCCATTAAATGGAATTATAGTCTGCCAGCACATCTGTTGTTTCATCGTGTGGAGTGTGTGTTGTGTGTATTTTGAAAAGATTTCACATTTTCTTAAAGCTCATCAGCAGCTTTTACAATCTCTGAGATCGAGTTTGTGGTAGTTGGCCGTCGCTGTCTCTGGCCCTGCATTGGTCAAAATCTCTCCTGAACCTGTCTTTGACATGGAAGTGAGTGTGTGTGTTCGTGGTGTCTTTGTTAGGAGAAGTCGCTGTCCTCGGCCCCGTACAGGTCGGCTAGTTTCCTGAACCTGGGGCCCCAGTCACTCAGGTAGTGGTAGTCCTGCTCGGCCTCAGACGATGCTGAGCCCAGTGAGCTCAGCGACTCGGCCACTGAGCCTGCGCCCTCATAGGCGTAGGTGGCCAGTGAGTCATACGGCGGTGCTGTCGGGTTACAGTCGTTCTCTAGCACTCTCTGATTGATGAACTCACGTACGTCCCCGTTGTCCCGTGACGCCATGCTGACCGGCGGCATGATGAGGCCGGAGGTGGCGGGGGCAGGTCGGCGGTGTGGTGGGTACAGCAGGGTGTCGGTGGGGATGATGTCACGCCTCTGTTTGGTGGACTCCTCCAAGGCGGCGGCAGCATCCGGGTGTCGCAGTGCTCCAATGTCGAAAGCCTGGGTGTCCTCCTCGCCTCCGCCCTCATCGTTGTAGCTCACCACATTGTCCCGGACGTCTTCCTTGGAGATGATGAGAGGCTCCTGCTTTCTTTGGCGTTTCAACGCTGTGAAGAGAACCACGATCACTGCAAGAAAGACAACCAAAAGATACGAGATTAGACAATTTTACAGTGAAGAGCAGTGCCTGGAACATACAGCCAATGAGGACACAGATAATAAACCAAAGGAAAAGGTCAATTTATTTCAGTGGTCTCATGTTGGTAGCTTTGTTTTTATTGGTTATGACAATGCTGTTAGTTAATTGCTCAAGAAGTCAGGGCAAGAAGCTAATATTTTAGCCAGATTATCTAAATCACTTTATTTTGATGTACATCCAAATTTCACAGAGAAATGATGTGCATGCACACGTGTGGTAACACCTCCCTGACACCTCCCTCTCGCCTCTCACATACCTCAAGCTTGCAGGTGCTCTGACTGGGCAGTTATTTTCTCATGTTGCATCTATACCAGAACACCACTGCTCAGTTCTTTTCCAGATCTACGTGTCCCAACATTGTTCAAGCCCCAGTAGCTCATTAAAAGTCTTTCTGTGCAGAACTGGGACGACAATCAGCTTTTCCTTCATTTGAAGTAGTTTTACGAGAGTGAGAGGAGTAAAAAAAACAACTACGTGCTTCCACGCTCAGAGATGCGAGACAAGTGGTGCATCTGCTGTGCACCAGGGGATGTTTACATGAAGCCCAACCTTTTCCACAGGCCTGTTGTCTCATTTCCATTGTTTGAGTCCGTATGGATGAATGGGGATGGCAAAAACTATAAAAAATAGACCCAGTTCAGTCAGCTCACTCACATCAGATTGATTAAGTGAATGCAGAGTATGTACAGTATTGATATTTAATGTCTTGGCTCTGACCTAATTGCTCCCCACAGGGTAGCACCAATCTGAGCACATCAGGGAGTGGGGAGTGCGATAAGAACTCCCCCCTTAAGGGAGCTTAGATGTAGAGCCTACAGGTGCATGCTGGTTTGGAGGTGGGGCTTTTGAAGTGCTACAGCAGGTGACAGGATAACATTCAGGGGAGCAGTGTGGCAGCAAAGAGGGAGCAGAACCCTGGCAGCACATAAGTACATCAATGGATACAGAGTGTTGTAGTACGCCTTGAGAGTGTCACTGCAGACTGAGGAGTTGGCTGCATGAACTACTTCACCAGCCTCATTTCATTTTGTAATAAACCCAAATGATCTTTTCATCTCCAACTAGTAATAAAAAGCACAGTATTAACAATGTTGTATGATGCAAACATAAACAGGTGAAAGAGTGAGATGTGTGTGAAGATGTGCACCACAGCTCATCTCCATTCAGAACAACACATGAAACTCTAAACACTATGTTTTATATCTGAAAATGAGTGTAAAAACACGAGGGCTGCACAGCCTGGGCACAGACAGACAGAAAGGACAGCAGCCTTTGATTTCAGAGAGGGCTCAGCCACAAGTAATCATGCAGAACATTTGATTGGCTAAGCTCATGCAGGCCAGTTTGAATTTAAATCAAGTAAGCGCACAGTGGCAACAAGAAAGAGCAGAGGCGGAGTTAAGGTCAGGGAGCTGAAATAACCGATAATGCATACACAGTAGCATTGCAAATCACAGCATGAAATGTCTGCGAAGGAGCAGGAGAGCGTGAGCTGCGATGTGAACGAGTCAGCGAGAGAACAAGTGAAGGTAGATATAGAGGTAGCTGTAGAAACACAGAACGAGGACGATTTGTATAGATAAAGCAGGCAGTTACTGTACAGTGAGTGCAGGGAGGGAGAGCGAATGATGTCTGCTGGAAGATGAACAGAGACAGAGGGGAACAAGAAAAAACTGTAATGTGTTGGTTGAGGTGATGATGAATACATTCATATGCATATCAGTAGTACCAACACACTACAGCTCAAGGCTGTGTTTTGATTACCATGTTAAATATAATTTGACACAATGAGATTCCTCTAAGTATCCAGACTGAGAGCGAGCGTCACCGTTTGCTCTTCTTTCTGGAATAAATGCATGTTTAAATATATTTACTTTGTATCAGTTACATCTACATCTGTTATCACACATTTTGTGAGTCTGCACTGCAGTTCACCCCCAGTCCATTTTAGAACTATGGGCGTTCTATTCTACTCTATTCTTCTAGTCTATTCTACTGCTATTATATTCACATCTATTTCCTTACATTAGAACTGCCTTTTTGGGGCTGTGTTGTGTTCGGTACACCCTCATGTCTCGAGTGACCTGCTCGAAGAATGAACTGATCTAAACCTTTGTGGTGAGAGCTCACCCCGACATTAGTGTAGCATTTTTCCCAGTGTGCCTGAAAAAGCAATGTTATTATGAAGCATGGAACTGTACATGCATTGTGTGGTATGCTATGTGGTGTAAGGCATGACACCACACTGTGTCACTGTGCCTCATCACAGTGTATCGTACCTCATCATGTCATACTGCAAAGCGCTGTATTGTGTCGAGCCATATAATGTTGTGGTGGAGTCATGTTGCATCCAGGTGTGTCAAGCTGTATCATATTGCATTGTGTGCTATGGTGTCTTGTCGTGTCGTGTTACATTGTATCATGTTGTATTGTAGCGTGTCATATTGTATAGTGTTGTGTTGTATCGTACTGTGATGCATCTTATCTTGCCGAATCAGTCATATCACATCATACTGTATCACACTGTGCCATGTTTCATTGTTTCATTTCCTATATCTATATAGTAGTATCCTAAGGTGATGTATGGTAGCGTGCCTTGTCATATAGCACTGTGCTGTGTGACACTAATGTGCCGAACGTACCTGTGTTATGGTAGCATGCTGCATCATGTGTTGTCTTGTGTTGCCATGTTGCTGTGTCATACTGCGCTGTACCATGTGATGCTGTACCTTACTGTACAATCTTGCACCACATGCGTGAAGTGTACTGTGGCCGGGAAGCTCTATCTCGAGTTGTTTCATTGTTTCAAAGCGCTGACTTAGCTGAGCTTGTCTTTGTTGTAATAAGAGTGTGCTGAGCTGCAGTGTGAGATTTAGGTGGTAAACTGAATCACCTATGTATGACTCTCAACACTCCCTGACAACACTGAGCAGAAATGTGTGTTGAAATGAGTGCTCCTTCTCATCATAACATTTGCCTGACTATAATAACCAGATCTAGCCTTTTGTACAGCAACATCTATAGCCAGAGTGTTGCCTTAACCAGGTGAAGAAAAAGTCATTGTACTCTGTATGGAAACTGTTTGTGTGTGTGTGTGTGAATGCAGGCTGCTGATGGGTAGCTGCTGTCATTTCTCTGCACTCATATACTGTAAGTGTGAACACTGCATTACAGCACTGCCTCCCCGCTGAACTCACATACAGCTAGAGCACGTGACTTAACTGGAGTTACTGCAGATGTACAGTGGCGCTGTACCGCATGATGTGTGATGTGGTTATTGCTCTTGATTATGAAGTAAAACACATCTGTACATAGTACATTTGAGTTCCAGTATGCTGTCTGCAAGTTGTTCTAAAATTAGTGGAACATGCTGTTATAAATGATCCTGGCCATTGAAATCATTGCAAAAACCATGAATGTCGTGCAGCATTTAGTTTGACATCATTATATAGACTGATTTTTCTCTCACAAGCCCCAACTCTGACTTCCAGTGTCCCTGGAGTGTGTCCACTAAGTCTGCAATGACTGCACTTTTAGAAGCATAAATATGTATTCATTTCCCAGCAGCCCACTGGACTGTGACCACTGCATGAATAAGAGGATAAGTGGGGATGTGGTGGCAGATGAGATGCATTCATTTCCATACGAGGTTTGATTCTGACGAGCTCTGGACCAACATTGTTTCCCATTACAGCAAATGAGGAAGCACAACGTCTGCCGGTGTTTACAATGCTGTTCAAATGGAACCGCTGTACTGCGCACAGAGAGGTGTGATCAGACATGCCACATGCTGTGTGTACACACATTTCATTTCAAGAGTCCCTCCTATTTTAATTTCAATAGCTAAATACAGATGTTTTAGTATCTTTATGTACATTTTCACAGTTATGCTTCTGTAGAATTTCAATGTCTTTATTAATGTGCATTGTTCCTTTAAACATTTGGAAAGCAGCTCTTTCGGCCTTGACACTGAGTTCTTTGTATTGAAAACATCATCTAAAAATCAATGGACATTGTGGACATGAAGTGTGTTTTGTAGCGTTGTGTACAGGCCATTCTTAGTGTGGAGCGGGTCCTGGACTTTCATGGTTCCAGAGCAGAGGGAGTTATACTTGTGTCCCTGATTTATGGGACTGAGAAGAAAAAAATACTGCTTGTAGTTTCCACAACACAGCAGAGGCTCAGCTGGTTGTTTCTTCTTCACGTCTTCAAACACACGACTTGGCGGCTGTGGATTGGTGGACTTTAACAGCACTCCTGCGGAGGGAGGGTGGGGAGTATGGCTGGGGAGGCTTGGGCATTCTCTATTTTTACATTTTTATTTCCCCCCCATGGTTGGTTTTTAAGGCCTGTGTTAAGTTTCTCTTTTGTTCTTTCTTTCTTTCATTTTGATGTTTTTTGCACAACATTGTGTTATATTGTATTATGTTATATGTGACTGACATGAGGTTGATTCACAATAAAAACCTTTAAACATAAAGACTTACTCTATGAATATACATTATTTTAACCTTTTTTGGCTCATAGAAGGGATTTTTTCAAAATGGCACAGATACATGATGATAAAGATAACTTGAATAGAGAGCTGTGAGAAAACCTCATCAGCTGAGGAAGATAAGGATGCACCAATCCAATACGCCCCACGTGCTCATGCTGTCCTTATTAAGCTAATCAGCCACGATGTCACTGATCCACGCCAGCTGCAGTTTCTTTGTCAACGTCACTGTAAAATGTAGTGTTTCTGTTACTGTATCACTTCCATTCACCGTCACTGTGGACTGCTCAGTTTTTAGTGCCATTTTAATGTAAAAAGAGAGCACAGGTGGCAGTAGGCGGTATCAGGGGATAACCACCACATGCGTCTGGCAGCTCCAGAAAAAACGTACTAAGCAGAACTTTCTACAAGTTTTCTACATAAAGCTAAATCTACATCTTACAACTAGTACTATTTGCACTACCCTCATACACTATGTGGCAGGGCTGCACCTATTGTAATTTACTACTATATTACAACATATTATTTCATTATTCTTATTAATTCATCATTTTATTATGATTTTGTATAGTCTGTGAAATAGTAAGAAACTATTCACAACAACTTTCCAGATCAGAGAAGGAGATGTCTTAAAAAAGTAAAAAAGATATTTAGTTTACAATAAATTATAACAAGCACCAACATCTCTCATGCTCCGGACAATGTTTTTTAGTGTTTTCTTGAAAATGAATGAATATCAAAATAGTAGCCTGTTAGCCTTTTATTTCTCTGTTGTTTAACTGATGGAGTCATTGTTTCAGCTCTGATAGAGAATGTCTTTAAATTCAGAATATGATTTGTAAGATGAGCTACAGCTTTCTTTTTTGCCCCATATTTTAGACCAGTCATTTTAAACATTGGTGTAACCCTGTATGGGTTGAACTGAAGACTGTGGTGGATGCTGACACAGACAAACAAACTGACTGTATTTTCTCATACTTACTCAGCAGTATGATGGCACACAGGAGGATGGCGATAAGAGCTCCGGTGCTGAGACCAGGAGAGCTGCTCAGAGCCTCTGCATTGCACAGTTGCATGTTGCCTTCACGGTCACAGGTGCACACCCTCACAGTGAGGGTGCCCGTGCTGCTCTGCATGGGGTAGTCGCCGTCGGTGATCACCACAGGAACCAGGTAGACGCTCTGGTGAAGGCGGCTGTAGCTGGCTCGACGTGTCAGGATGCCAGCGGTGTTATCTGAGTAGGAGAAAGTTCAGTTAGAATATCATCGCAGCACACCTGCAGTGCACGGTGTGTCTGACACTTTGTCACACAGCAGCGCTGTGAATAAAAATCACTTTATTACCAGGTTGGAAGAAAAATGTGGCTCAAACAAGGCAGAAGTCATTTGCTCTGTATAACTGAGGGAGTGAAACATGAGGATGAATCTGTTTTACAACTCGAGGCAAGGGAACAATCAAGCAGGTCTGGATGACAGAAACAAAATATCAACTATAACGTATAAAAGTTTAACAATCTCAAAATACACTACATTGCTTGACAGGACACAAGGAGCCAATCATGTTGCAGAACAAATGCATTGTGTTACTGATGATGTGTAAAAGAGTTAAATCTCTTTTCAAATTATAACATAAATCAAGAGAGTTACGAATGTAACTATGATTCTATGAGTACTGGATGATGGCCAGGTAATCGTATGGAATACCTGGATTTCCAGTGTTTGTGGTGATCAGGAAAAATGAAATGAAATAAAGTCTCAGCAACCTTGAGCTGATTTCTTTTTTTATATGGCTTGACAGAAGGATGTGGCCCACACTGGATAGAACATGAATTTTAATAGCTGCTGGCTATAGCTTCCCATCCCATAACCCATCCTCACCAGAAACACGGCTGCTCAGGTCACCTGTGCAAGAAACCATATTTATGTTTGGCATTAATGGGTGACCTCTCGTAATTATGATGAGAGTGAAGGATCAAGTCAGATGGCATAGTATAAAGCCCAACAAAGAGAAGGATGGGGTGGATGGATGATTCAAACAAACACTGCACTTAAACCCAGGCGACAGCTGTTCATCACACATGTGAAACTGAAAGGTATTTCCCAAAATTTCATATTATACCAGAATCTTACCAGAAATACTGACATGATTTATATTGTGATGGACTGTTTCAATATCAACCAATCTGAAAAAAATATATATTGTCACAGCCAGAATAATAATAACAGCTTTAGCTCACAAATGGCCTGCCAGGCTTTGTGTGTATTATGATGTTGGTAATAGTAGGTACTGTAAACACTCCCTTCATCCCTCTATGATCTACAACTGCTTATCCTTTGTAGGGTCATAGAGGTCTGGAGCTGATCCCAGCTGGACAGGTCCACTGTAAACAATGCTGCAGCTAATGCATTAGTTGTGTGAGGGATGACTGACAGGGAGGGAGCCCTTTTGTTTTTTTACAGTGACTTGTTATTTTCTTGCTTCTGTCCATCAATGGGAAATGCTTAAAAAACTGCCCATTTTTGAATAGCCACCATTTCCACTGCAGGGACTTTCCCCAGGGACTAGAGACCT
Organism: Chelmon rostratus; assembly: GCF_017976325.1. Lineage (NCBI taxonomy): Eukaryota > Metazoa > Chordata > Actinopteri > Chaetodontiformes > Chaetodontidae > Chelmon > Chelmon rostratus. The sequence goes on along the minus strand of NC_055669.1, from coordinate 2,466,375 downwards.
TTGGAGGAACTAAAAATAATGTTCCAGGAACACTATTTTACCCCAAAAGTCCTTTTCAAAAGCTTTTTACGGTAAGTAACAGGGGGGCACCACTGGACATTTCTGGTTGGTTCAGTACTTGCAGCATTTTATTTCAGGCATGAACCACTTTGTTTTTGTACATTGTGCTTCAACACGTCATGGAGCCACAGAAGAACGTGTGCAACAGACGGACCAATGACAAAGCCGTTGTTATACAATTGAACACAAGAATGACATGTAAAACCAGCTGTCGTTCTTTCAGACGTCAGCAGACTAACGTTTGCAGGTCTTTACACTGTGGTGGAAACCCAGACAACAACAGCCTTGCAGTTAACATAATTGATTAAAGGCACAGTGCCTGGTTAAGTGTTGCCTACCTCCGTTGTCTCGGACAGTGAAGTTGCTGCGGTGGGTCCCCTCGGGAGCCAGGCTGAAGAAAAACTTGTGTCCCGTTGACGGCTCATCTGCATCGACTGCACTCACTGTTTGGATCCGCTGTCAGAGACACCAACATTCATTACAATGAACATCCCGATGGAGTAACATGAGTTGTGTGCAGTCAATGAGTGAAAAAATGCTTTACTTAATATATACTCCATGTACAACATGTTGGGACATACATGTTTTCACTCTTTTGCTATATCAAAGTTCCTGTGCTGCTCCTTTACCCCTCCCAGCCATAACAATGCTGTTAATCATTCCTCTTCCATGTCACTCTTTTACACAGCTATCAGCTGGAAAAGCTTTGGAACCATGTAAGAGCTATTTGCTTTTTGACATTCTAATTTCTTTGCTATCCTGCAGTATTTCTCTCTTTTTGTAAATGTGACAAAACCCCCTGCTTCCAGTGGAGCTTTGAGGAGTGTGACAGCAGGGCATGGAAGCAGTGTATTTAGCTTTATTCGAGCAAAACAATGAGCGTTGAATCACACTGAGCGTATGGATTGACAATGGAGAAGTGGATTATGCTCCAGCAGTGGTTTGAGAAGTTTCTTTGGGTGTTTTGATACTTTTTGCCAGTGTTATCTTGTCACCATTGGGATCCATTGTAGCTGACTGAATTCAAGCTGAGCACAGCCGCTGCTCTCTGTGAAGAAGCATGCTAAAAACTTTTTACAGCTAGCTTTCAAATCTACAGGGGGTGAGAGCTTCATATGCCAAAGATAGAATTTGGGTGAGAATCACTTTAAGCCAAAAACAACTGATTCTCTGATGGAAATGGGATCCAGCACCCAGCACCAAACAGCAAACGGACAAAGCCAGCGACTAGCTGGTGAACCTCATGGAGCATTTACCAACTCTCTTAATGAATGCAGGTGTAATATAGAAATAAATACGCACCAATGCACTACAGGGGCTTTGTTGACTGTTGCTGAGCCCTGGGGAGCTGTATGTTCCTGCCATTTCTCAGATGGTGACTCTGTATTTATTATTTACTTCATAAATACACTCTTGTTTAATTGAATGGGAGACACTAGCTGAGAGATTAAAGGCTTTAACAAAGATTTGTGCCAATAACACACGTGCACGTGCACACATACACCCAATGAATGTGTAGCCTGAGGGAAGCAGCAGAGGATATCCAGCGAACAAATACTGATGATTAACATTGATGGACAGATGAAAGGGCAGAGGAATTAAAGGATGAAAGGATGGCAGGATGACAGGGACGTCAGGAGACCAATGGCAGCGAGCCGCCATACCGAAGAATGTCAAGATGACGTTGTGTGTGTGGCATCAGTGTAGTGTTGTTCCACCTCGCTGTGTTTTGTTGTGCTATATTTAGCCTGTTATGTGTGTGTGATTGTACACAGATTTGTGTTTTTCTGTTAATTGTTGTATAATATTATGTAGATGCATGGTGTGTGTGTGTGTGTAACCCTGTTTACAATATTTCATGTGTGATAGCTCCTGTCAGCGTCTGCGACAGATTAGCCCGTCAGCCACCACAAAAGAAGAAACCCAGTGGTCTCCAGGAGCACAGCCAATCAGTTTCACAGATGCAGGAGTGTGTGTGTGTATGTGTGCATACAGCATGTGCACATCTATAAGCTTGTGTGCTTTAATCACATTAGTTGCATCAAATACAGTACGTGATGAATCATATCAAGTGGTATTACAGCAGAGTACAATTACACTAAGTACTGTTTAAAGCATTCAAATTCAAATTTGGACTGACGAACTACTCAACAGATCCAACAAAGTCACAGTTGTGTTGCATTGGACAGTAAAGCCAGTCAATTAGAAGCCAGAGGAGAATTCATGAAGAGTGATCTTCTGTGTGTCAGTACTTTATTCATTGGTTCACCGCCAGTGTAACACAAAAAGGCAGGAAATAAAAGTCAGTTCTCCATTTGAAAAAGCCTAAAATTCCCTCAGAGCCACGAAAAACAAAGTGTTCCTGCCTCATCTAGCAGTTCACTGCAGTAAAAATGGATTTTCAGATTGTGCTGATGTTTTTGACGGAAAAATCTTCAAATAAAGACGAGAGACACGTTGGCCTATATTTCTCAAACCCAGTGCAAGGGTCAAAGTGGTAGTAAGGGCTGATTCCATGCAAATGCTGCGTATCTATTCATAAAAGGGGATTACCAGCTCGCTTTAGCCTCTTGCTCTTGCCATGTCCCATAAGTGATTCATAAAAGCACATTACTACACAATAACTACCACACCACCTGCTCTGGGCGGCTGTAGAGCTGGTTCAAATTCTGTAGTCGAGGTCTTTCAAGTTCAGTGCTGCACACTGAAATAATGTCACGGAGCAGCCAATTTATGAATCGATCGTAGGCAGCAGTTAACCACGATGTGTGCATTTTTGTGTGTACTGCGTTTGTGTAAGTAAGTTGTGTATCTGTGTAAGTAATCTATTTATTTCTGTAGGACTGTCCATCTCCTAAAGGATCACTCTGGTTTATGACAAGTTTATATGTGTTGAAGTTTGTAGTTTACCTTTCACAATGTACACATGGTGGGTGTTTCAAAAGGTGAGTCTGGTGTTTTTAGACCATCATACCAACAGTTTATCCAGTGATCTAAACCACTATATTTAGAGGATAAACTGAGAGAGTGCACCTGAAATATAAACATAAATAATAAAATAATCCCTCATTGCAAAGGAAAACTGTGCACACAACTACAGTAGGCACAGCAGGTCAAAGTTGAATCAGGAGGTGGGTCAGTAAACTACGGTGGATGTTTACAGCAGACAGTTTAAGTAATAATTTTGTTTTGTTGCCATGTTCACAGACCCTGGGATCTACCTTGGTGTAAGAAATTTTAGTGTAACTGATACTAACTGAACTATGAAAATAAGACCCAAGTTCTAAGAAATCAGGATCGCCCTTTAAGGCTGCTCTCTTTAGGCGTATGAATTGAAAGGAGACAAAACATGTCTGCCTTTCGACTCAAAGGTCTCTCCTCATGCTCCTCACGCCAAAGTACGACTCAGAGTCTTAACAACAGCAAGAGCACAGCTATGTGCATGATACAGCATAACTCGACTTCTTGTAGCAGGAACACTCTCAAAGAAAAGCTGTCAAACAGCATGTCAATCAAAACCTTCAACACCAGTCAAACATCCACAGCCACAGCACAGAGCTGCTGCTTCTTCTTAGCGTCTCTAAGACGATGTCAGAGTTTCTTGTGTGGGATTATTAGGTAAATATAATATCTTATATAGTTTCTTCCTGACAGAGCAGACCTGTTCCTGTTCCACTCTGTGGTCTGTCTGTCATTGCTCTGCACAGAGATCCCCTGCTGGCTGAGGTGAAGGCATAATTAGTAGCTTCTCCACAGATCCTCGACTGCTATGATTACCGAGGAACTAACCTGTGTTTAAACAGGATATAATGATATTACTGCTTTCTTGTCATTACTGCTTCTTGCCTAGGGGCTTGCAGTGAGGCTCTAGTTTTGGATCTAGTTCTAGGTGAAATACTTGGATTTGCTCAGCTATGAGGGGAGCACACTTCTATTGAATCTTTTATCTCTCCTTACCCTTTCATATTTGCAAAGAGAAATATACAAAATATTCATGAGGTGAGATTCTCAGTATTAGACAGCAGGTTACACCAGCTGTCATAATGTTAATTCTACGAGCAACCTGACAAAAAAAAGACAAAAATGTGACTGTTTGGTTAATGTGCTCTCTGCAGGCCAGGGTCTGCACCACACTCTACCAGCACGAGTGTGCTGCATTCACAGCACTGCATTCAGATCCTGTTCGAGTTTGTATTTAGTTGCTAAGAAATTGTAAGGGATTCAATACGTGGAGTCAATTCAAGATAAAATACTATTGACTAATGACTCCCAACCCTAGGCTCTGATTGGCTGGACAATCGGATGCTGCTCAATCTTGATTATATCTGGGTACTGTATGTTAGTACATACACCTGACAAAAAACACATTTATCCATCCACCTGCCTGTCTGTCTAAGATATACAGTACAATGTTTCTACTTCCCAGAAGCACAAAGTGATAAAGCTGTAGTACCTGGCCAGCCTTAGTCCTCTCACAGACGAAGGTTTCATACACAGTGGCAAAGGTGGGAGCGTTGTCGTTGATGTCCAGCAGGCGGATGAAGACTGGAACGTGGCTGCTCTGACGGGGATTATCTGGAAGGAAACAAAAAAAAGCTTCACGCTGGGCAAAACTTAACACACTGCTCCACATTTACAGTCTAGCACATACTCATACTGTGAGCTATCTGGTACAACCTCAGCTCACGTCTACTGATAGCTACAGCTGAGCAGCACGTTGCCTTGGCTTTAGGGCGCTGTGTCACTATCTGATGAAGCAGAAAGTTGGAGTGTTAGTCATCCACTTTCCTGAGCCCCCCTCCCCCCGGACACAAGGCATGTCTCTAACCTCTGAGCTCACACATTAACATAACAGATGAAATATGAGTATGAGAAAGAAAACAAAACAAGTTCCAGATGAGATCCAAAAACAAGGCCATATTTGTTAATCCTGTGCCCAAGTAGTTTACAGAGTGCTGTAATTTTCACAGCGTGTCTCAGTTCAAGACAGGAAACCAATCAGGCTTCCATTTCACACCCAAAATAAGTAAATAAATAAATAAACCTGACAGAGTCAAGTTGTTTGTGGAAGCTGGGGCTATCTGATAATAATAAAACCGGAAACCAGAAAATTAGAATAAAAACGAGCCAAAACAATATTTTGAGGATTCAGTTTTTTCATCTTTGATTACCAGAAAATCAGCACTACCAGAGCCTCTTCCACAGATATATAATGGCGCTGATGGGTGACTCTACTTCATGTTAAAGCCACAGTCAGATAATAACATATTAATGGTTCCTTCCCTTTGCATGGCTGCACAGAGAAAACGATCAGCAAAAGCTGAAAGGACAGTTGTGCATGTAGCCTCGTAGCAGCCGTCTCCCTACGCTCTGCACTCAGTTTCTCATGAGGACCAACAGGGAGCTGCATGATGAGCACAGTGGTTCCATATCAAATGAAAGTGTCTCAGAGGTGTCTGTGCTTTGATTTCTTCCTGCTCTTTTTGATAAAAAAGTAGATACTGCAGTGAAGGGTAGATCCAGTCTGTGGACAGTCGGCTTCACTTTGTGCACGAATCATTAGTAAGTCGACTTGGTAAGTTTAACATTTCAGCATCGGTCTCTGTACAATGATTTGATTTTGTGACTTAACCATAGATAAGTCATACTGTTGTACTGCTGTTATGAATACCAATTAGTCAATAATTAAGGATAAATAGGCCAAACTATTACTACTTGTGGAGGTTGGCCAAGTATGTCGTACCCACCTTTGAAATGTGGGAACAATGGAGGTGGCTGGAAGTTTGTTTCTGCTGCTCATTTCATTGAAAAGTGACATTTGTACGACTTGAAAGGAAAGTGTCTGGGAAAGGAAACTGTTTCCTTGCTATTCAGACAATCTGCAAACCTTATTGTGAACACATTGAACAGCAGCTCTTTCTTCTGTGGAGAGTAATTACAGGCAAATAGTTCATGTGTAGGTCTGTGGATTATTCAGAGGAACTGGGGTGTTGTTTCTGGAAAGTTTTCGAGATGTCATTTCACCCTAACATATGAAACTCAGGCAAAAATATGTGGAAGCCTGAACTGAAAGTGTCCACATGGCTGAAATGTCATGTCAAAAAAGATCTCTCTTTTGTAATTTGGGGTGAGCTGACCCTTTCCAGTGCTGGATACTATAGTTAGTACACTCACTGACCTCCCTCCAGACTGTGACTGATACATCGTGGTCGCAGACATTCTGTCTGGCCGCATACATTTCTACTCTACATCAATACATCACATCATCCCTGGTGTCGGCCCCGCCGGACTTACGGAACTCGGTGGCGATGATTGAAATATTATGCCAGGCAGTCTCCTCTCTGTCCAGGCTCTTGAGCAGGAACACAGATCCATTTCCTGGATGGACATTGAACAGGCGGTCCATGTCAGTGCGACGGTCGACAGAGTACCTGTGACAAGCAAGAAGGTGAGAAAGGGCTAAATTAGGTTGTGCGTGGGATGAACTACAGCAAGTCATGTATCTGTGCAGCCCCACCAAGGAGTCACCACATTAGGGAGAGTAATTGATTTCTCTCAGCCTGTGATGGAGGAGAGTTGATGGTGATAGAGCCAAGTCAAAAATGATCTGGTGTACTGTGGAGTTGTTGTATGTACCTTTAAGTCTTTAAAGCTGTTCAAGGTACAATGTGAGCTCATAAACTATGACTACGGGCCAGAGCTACTGAGTGCAGCTGCTTTGTTGCTTCCCACAGGACTCTGTGGTGTAAAATGTGCCACTAGCCACATAAAACAAAAGCATATGTTTTGCAATAAATCATCCAAACTAAGCAATATTAATTACACAAATGCTTCCAAGGAGGCTTGTGACCGTGACTGAATTTTACTGTTTGTAAAAGTAACACAAGCGTCTTCATTAACATGCGTCTTTTTTAAAACCACAACCTGGCACTGAAAGCAAGTGCTATTTCTAAAATCTACATTAAAAACACGTTGAAATGGCTCCCTCACTGTCTCCTCATCTCTCATCTCTGTGTGTGAAGTGCACAGCCAAGAAGCCTAGCCAAGAACAAAAATACGCCTACCAAGCCTTCACTAATAGCCACATGCTGAGTTTTTCAACCCATAAACAGTAATGCAGAAACAGTAATTTGAGGTTTAGGAGGAATTACATGCTATAACATTGCCCTATCCATTTTTTCTACTTTTGTCAAGCCAGGCTAATGCTAGTTAGGCTAACCGTGTCCTGATTCCAGCTTTGTATATGTGATGATTTTGATGTGCTCAGCTCAGTCTCTGAAAGACAGAAAATACATGTATTTCAGAAATGCTGGATGAGTCCTTTAAGGTGTGTTCCAACTGGACGCAAAGTGAATTTTATATGAATGGCTCTAGGTGGCACAAAGTGAGGTGAAGTCGCGTTTATCTGCTTCTCCTGAGGAGGAAAAGGAAGGAAAGGAGAAGGGAGAGAAACTGGAGGGAAAAGAACTGAGGCAAAAAAAGCTGAGCCTAGCTCAACACAATGTGGCGTCAGCTGGGAGCGCTCTAAACTGCTGTGCAGCTTATGCTCCAAACCTGCAAACTCAGAGCTTTATTCCTCAAACTGGACTTCCTGGTCTAACTGGTACGCAAAAAACACTAACTCAGTCCCTTGTATATTTTGCAGGGCTGTGTTTGGTCTGAATGCGCGGTTAGGAGTGTGAGCTGTCACACATACTCACACAGTCGGTGTGTACGTTGGTTGATGCACTACGAATAAACACAGACTGCAAAAACACCTTGAAATTCAAGCTATGTGAGGCCAATGTCGGTTCCTCCTTCAACCTGAATGCTCCTAAACTGTACATTTGTTAAAACCCTGAAGCGAATCCCGAAAGCGAGAAATGATTTACAAACTTTGATCTGGAAGGTTGGATGAAAAAACAAAATGTGTGCAACAGCCAACCTTGATATTCTGAAGCCACATAGTGGAGCTGCACTGGAAGCTGCTGCCTTCTGTCCTCTCCTCCTATTCAGTCTTACTGTAGCCTGTAAAACATCACAGCTACTTGGAAATCTCTTCCCACTGTCTGTGGACTGCTCACAGAATGTTCTCTATTTTTGAACTAGCTGCTGAATGCAGCTATTCACAGCTTCACAGCACTCCATAGATAATAGAACTGAGATGCCTTTGCTTCTGTCTTTTTCCTCTCCCTGTCAAAGTGGAGGCAAACTGCTCTGTGAACAGGAACTGCGTGTTGTACTGTATATGAACATCTTCAGCGTCTGAATCAAGGCTGGTTTGATTATCCACTCCAAAACACGACAAACTGCTATCAGCTGTTAATTATGTACCATTCAAGCTTAATTATTGTTTTCCATAAAGAGATATATGAATGTAAAAGAAAACACTGCCTGAGTACATCCAGGCTTGATCATAATTAGAAAGCATTCAACAGTAAAATAATAGTTCACTGGCACAATGTGAATAGATGTGTCACATACACAAAGGCACAAACAGGAATAATTGGAATTGTGTCTGAGCGCGCGCGCGCGTGTGTGTGTGCGTGTGTGTGTGTGCCCCCTCATGACACATCATTTTAAGAGCACTCCATGGTTCCATGCTTGTTTTAATTGGAATATGCTCGTCATCAGTTTGCCTGCTTTAAATGTAGAGGAATAAGGGCTGAGCTCTGGTGCCCAGCTGAGCTCTGTCCTGCCTGCCACAGTCCGTCTCCAGTCAGTTTAACACCGTCAGACTGCTGTCATCCATCCAAACAGCCATCCATCCAGATGATCCCTCCTCACTTATCCTACAGTACACTCTCTGGTTTTACAATGCACCACTTTCTATAATTCATATCAAATCCATTACTGTACTACAAGTTCAGGAAAGTTTCAGCTCATCTTAACGGTCTTGTACCTCCTGATCGATACCTGCTGCAACAGAGCAAATTTCACAGGGCTTTAGGCATTTCGTTTAGTAAACATGAGAAAATTCCCAGGTTGTATTGATGCCGTTTGAGACACGGACATTTACCAGCAGGAGCGCAACTGAGCTCAAACTACCCTAATGCCACGCATCAATAATGAACAATGTCTAATGTTTTCATGCAGCTTGTGTGTGCAGGCTTCTGTTGTGTCTGCACTCAACAGTTTTCACACACCGTGTAGTCCACAGACGGCTTGCTTTAGTATCTCAACAGTGATCACTGCACTGCCTATCTTTTAACCTACTTCATGCTTCTCCTCTGTTTCCCCTTTCAAGACTCTTATCAGAACTCCACACAAGTCTTTAGAGATTCAAGGTCCATTTGAAGTCAAACTTCACCCAACTTCAATGTAGTTTTGCTGAGATTTCCAAAATAGCAGAAAAGGAAGGGAGCCAACTTTCAAATATAGCAGCTCTGTGTTGGGGATTGATATGACGAATGATTGCTTTCAAGTCTGAAATCAAAATGAATCAAAATTATATCAGTTATATAAGTTATTTGTAAATGGTTTGTTATTATTTGTAAATGGTTTGTTATTCATTTTTTTAAAGTAATTATAAATAAATAATTGAATTGATAGAAATAGTGATAGTGTCTGTGTTTGACTGGCAGTGGAGCAGCAGGCTGAGACCTGACATACACATGTGAGCTGCTAACTGTAGCTTACAAGCTGTGGGCAGATTGCATTTTGTTAGCAGTGGTATGGAAGAACAAGGACTATTTAGCATCTAAACCGGCCGATGCTGACATTTTCTGGTACGTTTTTAAGCTGTTTAATGTAGCTTAACTATCTAGCCTGCAAACTCATGTTAGCAGCGCTTTTCAATGAATGTTTGTTTGGTAACTCGCTCATCAAGCTAAGATGCAGGAGGACAGGACGTGTCCTCATTTGAAGGAGACGTTACTGCAGGTTGTTTCTGTTCAAATCTGTGGCCATTGTGTTGGGTTTCAGGCTGTTAGTCAGTGTGACCATCTGCCTATGATAGAGCATGACGTTACTGCTTTATGCAAATACATTTGATTGGCTAAGGGCTAAAAAAATTCTCCATCTGGAAAAAAATGCATTTATTTTCATTTAGGTTTTAAAGCTGCAAATAGTCATCAGGATCGCCTCAACCCCACGAATCAACACCCCTGGATTCACCTTATTTGTCCAGATTTATCTAAATCCTGCTGTCACACAATTTCTACACTCAAATTAGGTGAAGAAAAGAGTTGATATCTCAGCTGTGACCTATGGGGCCTTGATTTTCTTTTCAAAATTGGAAAATAGATTTTAAACAACGTGCAACGTGCCATGTGTGGCTACTCTGCTGTCTCATGTTTTATCTTATTTCTCCATTCTTGAAAAAAGGACAGTGATTTGATGGTAATTTAAAAAATAGGCTCAATCCACCAGAAAAACCACAGAAGGCAGAAGCTGTCGTCCATAACTGCAAACTAAAGCTGCATTTCAAAAAGTTTGCTAAACTGTGGCTCATTTGGACACAGGAAAATCACCAAATATCTCATAATGTGATAAAAACAAAGTAAATCTAACAGATTATCTTAGCTAAGTCCAGTGAGACTGGAACTACCTTTGAAATCCAAGTGTCTCCTGAAAATACCTTGAGACGTCTAAAAGTAGTTTACTGCTGTCACCTTAAAGGATTCCAGGGTTTTCTGTTATTGGTTAGTTTTCGTGCCCTGTTAGTTTATAGCCTAATTTTAACATGACTAAAAAAAGAAAGGAATTAGATTGAGGCTTGTCCTTACTTGACCATGCTGCGAGCTCCATCAGGGTCCATGGCGCTGACTGAGCCCACGGCCACACCCACCGCAGCGTCTTCCTTCACCTCCATCAGATAGCTGGCTTTGTCAAACAGCGGCGGCTCATCGACGTCCTCCACGGCAATCCGAACCGTGGCCACGTCTTTGGAGCCTGCGGACATGAAGCGAGGGTCCACCTGGGTGTTCTGGACCTGGATCTCCACTGTGTAGGACGGCTTCTTCTCATAATCCAAAGGCTGCAGAGACAGAGAGGGAGAAAAACAGCCGGGAGTTTGAGAACAATGTTCCTGTTGGTACAGATAAAAAGATAAAGCTAACATTAATTTCCCATTGGGCCAGCAATTCAATTTACTGTACAACACAGACAGGCTGAAGTTCCAGAGGCTGCTAAGTTCAAATACGCACCTGCCGAGAATAATCAAATATAAATGAACTATTAAGCAGTTTAGCAGAAAGAATGTACGGTGGCCAGTAGGGACAAAAAACAAACAAGCAAAAACGTTGTTATAGCTAGCATGTTAGCAAGCAGTTGCCTATTTAGACATCAGACACAGAGCAATCGTAGTGCTGATTTGGGGTTTTGTTTGAGTCCACCTGATGAATCTAAGTCCAACATTCACTCTCTTTTAGCTCTGTCTTTGGTCTCCTACGACGCCTTTTTGCTAACTTCTGCAGTGTGTGCAGAAACACTGTTTTAAAGAGACGTTACAACGTGTAGACAATGGCGAGCGGTCATGTTGGACCAGGTTTACTGGCTGCACAGTACAATTATTGATCTAAAATGTTTGTATTATCGTGAGAAAACATATAAAATAAGAAATCTGACGAGCCTGAAATTCAGACTGAATTGCTCTTATAATTTTACAGATAGGCAGGGTTGTGATCCAGGCAAAACACAAACAGCACTGTATACTGTCACTGCAATAGCAGACTTGATACAGTGCAGAGGGAATATCTGACTGAGCAGAGAGTTTAATTCAGCTGAGAAGTTGAGCAGGATTTATGGGATGTTGGAACACATCTCTTTTCTGTATCAGAGCCACTGACTGCCTGAATGATAAAGACTGAAAAGAGCAGCACGTGCTGTTATAGAGGAAAATCTAACATTAATAAAAATGTCATATAAATCAGATGGCAGATTCCATCTGATGACAAATGATGAAGAAAACGTTGATTGAATCTGCTTCTTAACACCAGCGGTGACAATGCTGCATGGCTGTTGTTTCAAACGGCTCTACGCGCGCTGCCTTCGCTTCCTTGAAGGAATCACAGATATTGTCCTCATCTCGTATCCAGCTGACAAAATATCATTACTTCTTTGTTGAAGCTTGCAGACTTTTCTTAGGTTGTGTCAGCAAGAGGAACAAAAGAAATTCTGAAAAAAACAAATGTGATTGTGTATCAGTAAACACACACTCTGCGAGGACACTGTGATTCATTTCTGAAATCCAGCAGCATAAAAAGCTCCGGTCCTGCTGCACAGGCTAGGACTGGGGGTTGTGAAGGTAAAGATGAATAAGTTTAATTTGGTTTCTTTCATCTGTCAAGCATGCCCAGGCTTTGCATATTTAACAGTACGTGTAAAACAGACTACGTGGGCAGGGTCCTTATGAGTGGAAAGTGTGGGATCTGCTGAATCACTGCTTTAGAATTAATTTGATTTAACCGCTGCCGTGAGAAAAATATCAAGATAATTAAAAGGCAGCTTCATTTGATGGTGGCCATCGGGACAGCAACAGATTCTATATTATTTACGATAAATGCAGTTTGAACTCTGCATTTCATTCTGTGCTATTCAGTGTGTAACTACTGGAATTTACTCCGCTGCTAGTTAATTTACTTGCTTACATAATGACTCTTTAACCCTATTTTTTGTGTTTCCTCCTAATTATTCTTGTTTGTAGAACTGGCTTTCATATTAGTGCTGCACAAACAGTTTCTAAATGAGATCAGCACTCGGAGGCCACAGTTTCGTGCCTCTCCCTCTCACCTTGCTGACAGTGATGACTCCCTCCTGGGTGTCTTTGTCAGTGGAGATGTCGAACATGTCCATGCCGTCTCCACTGACGATGGTGAAATACATCTCAGCGTTCTTCCCGATGTCTCTGTCGGTGGCTTTAATTCTCCCAACTGGAGTGCCAGACTTTGACGACTCAAAAACTCTGAACTGGTAAATACCTGAAAACACAGACAATAAGACTGACAGTTAGCTGCGTGGATAAGGAGTGTTTATGGCAGGTATGGTGGGATCAACTGCTTTTTGCCACTATTGGCCACTGTGTAGGATTGCAAATGTCCCCGTGGTCATATCAAAGAGTAGTACATAGTACATGCCTGAGTTTCATACCGAATAATCCCCCCAATTTGACTGGAAACCATCTGGGCCAGGTCACCTCCCAGATTGTATTACTTTTATGTCCCGTGCCAAATCTTCAAAGACAAGGCCACACGCAGCCCTCTCATTCATTTGAATGGAGCGAGTCTGACCCAACACAAGCTGACTCTCATTTTCTGCTACCTGACATCATCTGGCAAGGCGGCCAATCAAATACACCCCAGCACGCAGTCCTGTTGGATTAGTTTGTAACGCGAACGCGCTATTTCTGCTGTTCACCTCGCGACCGTCATGATGAAAGAGAAAATAATTCATTTTCAGCCTGGACATCTTGGATCAGATTTCATATCTCTCTGAACAACATGCCCGCTGTGTTGAGTTAAAGCACCACTGTTTTTGGTCTGAATGTCCACTAAAGTCAACATCTAATTTATTACTATATTTTTGGTCCAATGTGGATATATTGATTTTCTCAAAAAACTATATAAGAGCTGAGCAGCTGGGAATTAGTGTAAGAGGCGTATGGCGAGGGACACATTTCTTTGAACTGAGTCATAATCATTGTTATTATCGTTGTCGGTCCTGATGCAAGCGATGTCTGAAAGAACCTTCCTTGTCTTGCTGCCATGTTCATACTGTGGAGCTCTCGGTTTGTGTCATAAAGATTAATTTGTGCTACATTTATGCTCCTTGTAACCATTAGCAGCACTATAGGGGCAACAGTGTAGATTGGAAAACAATTGACTCTCGAATCCATTTCTACAACCTTAAAGGTGCACTGTGGAGTTTTCTTTACAAGCAAAACTGGTTTTCACATTCAGTTTTCCTCACCAAAACACACTGCCTGTATCCTTGACAGTGTTTAATATATTTCCTTCCACATAAAATATTAGGAAAAATCAATTCTGTGTAAATCTTGAATTGTTTACATCGATTGTTTAGTAGCTTGCAGTCTTTTTCCCTGCCTTCAGGTGATCAAAAACTCCACAAGGGTACCTCGTACTGTATGTGAGGACTTTTGTGGGATGGCTCTGAGATGAAATTTACAAACTAACCTGACTTAGGTTAGTTTGTACACTAATATCCCTCTGTATTCTGACGACTAAATCCACTGTAAGAGGGCACAAAAGTAAGCTCCCTGCCAGAGGTAAGGGTAACGGTGTGTAGACATAAAAACAACAGAGAAAACTTTCATTTACAGAGAAATGCAGGGACCATAGTCCATTATATTTGTAAGTCTGGCTTTACTATCCTCCTGTTCAGTAGTTTCTGTAATATTCTTGCCTTTTTTATTTTTTATTTGTGTCATATTATTATTGTGTCAGTGATCCACTACCTTGTCATTTGCTTCTTTTCCTTTTATGTAATCCCTCTCCAGGTCTCCTACACTTTTCCCTTTAGGGTTTATTGGTTTTTTGGGGGATGAGGTGATTTATTCTGGTGTCGTCTCAGGCAGTTGTCTGTGTTTCTTGTCTAATGTGGCCCTGTGAGGTCTGTTGAGGCTCTTACTGGGATTAAGAGCTGCACAAATAAACCTGCCTTAACACAAACCCAGAACTTCACCACCTGAGTAAGAACAGACTGACTGGTGTTCATCAAGAGCATTAATCCGACCTTTCACATGGTGTGAGGGAGTGACAGAGCAGGGTCAGTCTGACTCTGCTAATGTGAATAACACCAGTCACAGAAAATGGATGCACCACACAAACTCAGCCGAAGACAGCTAGAAAGTTTGTCTTCCCCTTAACTAAATCATCTGACAGCATAAATGCTGAACGAAGAAACAACATCTTTCCGTTGTCTTAGAACTTCATAAAGAAGGTTAGACAGGTAGACAGCAAGAACAAAAGCGTTTTCGGTCCAAAAAAAGTAGTGCAACTGCTGATGGAAGCCAGGCGCGGGAACAATGTCTCCCCGCCAGACTGCTGACTATCATTAAAAAGGTATTTCAATGTATTTTTGTGAGTGTGATGTATCCTTTTGTTCTCTGGAATAAGTGCTAACGCTGTGCTTTGCATCAGTTTGTCGCGGAGACGAGACGGCCGCTGCAAAGAGTTTTCCTCCACATTGTGAAACCAACACAGCCTTGGCCTGTTTGAAAAAAGCCTATCGTCTGAGTCGCTGAATGTCGTCCAAACACGACTAAATGAATGCAAATTAGATGTCACTCCGCTAACCTGAGGCAGTTTCACATCGGGACACTTACCTTTACTCACAATGTGTGCGTGTGTGCGTTTGTGTGTGCATGTGACTGTGTACATACGCTCCGTCTCAGAGATCTATTGGTGTGCATAAACCACTTGAGTGAGTAATTATATGCTGCTGTGACACAGCAGGCGTCATAGACCCTGGCAGCTAGACACTGCTCCACCTGCCACTGTTTCGGTATATTTATGTGTGTTTGTGTGTGTGTAACCTCAGAGAGAGAGAGAGAGAGTGAAATACACAGAAACACACTCCAGCAGCTGCAGCTTTAATAAAGAATCATTTCACTACCTTCTTTACAGATATTATACAGATGTGCATACGCACCTCTGTATTACGGTAGCTGTCGAGCTCTATGTCATCAGTGAGAGACAAAAGAACTGGAATGGTGAACTAACAAACCAAACCAAACCAACCAGTGGAACCACAAAAAAACAGGTGCTTTTGGCCGTCTATTCATGTACATATCTCTTAGCAAAATACCAAAACAAACAAGCGGTGAAACCCTGAAGAGCCCAGAGGTAAAGAGGGAAGAAGAAGAAGCAGATTTCATCTCCACTCAGTTTTCTTTCTGGCTGGTTGGAGATTGTGTTGCCTCTTGGCTCTAACTCTGACAGCACTGATTGGAGTCCTGGTGTGAAGTGAAATGAATTGACACGTGCGGACCAAGGTGTGTGTGAGACTGTGTGTGTGTACTTTTATGAGAACCAGTTTCTGACCTACAGAGTGAGGACAGGATTTGAGGGGGTCGGAAACATACAGTGTATAACCAATGAATTGTCCTCATACTGGTAGAAATACAAGCATGTGTGTGTTAAGTGTGGTGACTTAAACAGAATGATAATGCCACATGCAATCTGCTCAGCAGATCCGAGGGCGAGCTTGTTTTGCACCCTGCACTGGAGAGGGAAACAGTGGGTGAATGGGTGTTAATGCTGGGTGGGGAGGAGGAGGGAGAAACTGACACTCCGATACAGTGACTGTGATTGAACGAGGCAGAGATGGAGAGGGAGAGAGATAAACAATTAGAAGATGAAGAGATGGATACAGAAAGCCGGAGAGCCGGAGAGTCGGAGAACGAAGGGGAGGAAGTTCTGCCTTCATGTCAATTCATGAGGATTAGACGAGAGAATGACTGATGAGATCGGGGCCAACAGAGCAGCAATTTACTTTCTTCTTTTACACTGCTACGGGCACTGCAACACTGCTGATGGACACACACACACAAATGCTACAATGTGCCAATACAGGCTCTTGATGAACAGCTGCCACATTTGCGCCAGCTGTTGCTACGTTCAAACTTCAACTGTTACAATGCATCTACTAAATTGAGATTAGCGCTGAATTATACTGAGCTGCACTGCACAAACCAGCTCTGACAGACGTAACTGCTTTGCTGCTGAGTCACGGTAACGGCAAATGAAATGTTGTCGTCTTGACAACTTGGAACAATGACAATGCAACACATTGCCTGAACAATTTTCTTTTTTTTTTCTGAGTGCTTCAAAGGCTTCTCGTCCATGTTGGAATAAAAAGATGAGGTTCAGCGTTAACTCTTGATCTCGGAAGCAGCAGCGGAGAAAATAATCTTAACTAGAAGGTGCTGAGGCTTTCAATCATATCCCTTTATCTTCATTAGAATTAACTTTGAAGCTCAGTTTATAAACCAACACAGATGAAAAGTGTTCAGAAAGAATTCCACAGCAGATGGAAAACTCATCTGCTGATGGAGATTGTTTGATGTGATTGGAGCTAAATGGACCTTGTGGCGAGACTGTTTTCTCAGCTGCTTTATCCAAGGTCAACTAGCACCTAGAGAGTTAGTTAATCCAAATTAGAATTAGTAATATCTAACCATACTCGCTTATAGTTTGGGTTTTATTTGCCCACGTTGTGAGATATCTGTCTCTGAGGTTTCTGCCTCGACCAGTGTCCATCAAACGTAGAGCAGAAAACAAACTACATGAATCTTAATAATTTGTCGAGAGATGGAAACTAACCAGTTCTCCTCCTTTAATTACACCCTCCTCCATGTTTGCTGTGTGTCAGACATGATACCCGACACATTGGATGTTCCATTAGTGTAATGGATAATCACTGATGTTGTCCTTTCCATAGATTTGGTTACTGGTGCAGACAAACACCTGAGTCACAGGTGCTTATACTGTCCGCTTAATAGAAGTTCATCCACAACTACCAGTCAGAATTGAGTACTGTCAGTTTTCACATTACAATCCACAGTAATTTGATTAATACATCATAAAACATCATGTACTTTTGAATACGTACCATAACTAACGACTGAAATAATTCAGGAAATTCAAACTGAAGAGACCCTCAACATTAGTTTAAAATGCAGAGGAAACCTTAAGGTCCTTACCACTTCAGGTTGCATTAGTGCAAACACATTTTCCTTCATCAAATTATCACAAACTAATTGCCACACAGTAAACCTTTGGAACCCCAAAGGGTCTGGGGCCCCGGGGTAGTTCCCTGCTTTTCCCTGATGCTGTCTTCGCTCACAGTGACATTTAAAAAATTCAGCAGCAACTTCTCTTCCCAGAGACAGTGCCCTTGTTACTCTGCATAATCCAAAGAGCATGCTGTCAGCTAAAAGTAGTTCACTGAAAAGTGTTACTGCAAGGTCTGGATTATTCAGAGCAACCAAACCAACCAAAGCCAGGGCGATCTGCTTGGTTTTATATATCTGTTGTTTTTTGGTGAAATGGCCCTTGAAAGACTCTTCGGACAAACTGGAACAACATAACAGGCTACAGCTACTTAACATTTCTGCTTCTGTCAACATCATATTCACAACTGACCCTACTCCTGTGCAGCATTACATGTGCACTGCTGAATTAGCTGTGGCTCATCTAAACAAGCTCACATCACAGCACCGAGTTTTGCTGTGTACTATGTTTAATAATTAACCCCACATTTAGTGAGATTAAGTTCCAATCATGAACATTAGATGGCAAAATTGGACAAGCTAATCAGCTCTCACTATGAACACCAGCTTTGATGAATGAACAATTGTGGATCCATAAATGTATTTCTGTATGCTTAGTGCTGGCCACAGTGGACCTGTTGCCATGGGAATCAGGGCCAGAATTAGTAGCCCCAAACTCTCCCTAGTCCTCATGGGAAACGTCACACTTGCAAGTGAGGGGAAGACAAAAGTCTTTTTATTTGACATGAAAGTGCAAAGACACTCTGCTGGAGGATAAAAACTGTTCGAGTCACTGAACTTCTCGAATAAAGACGTTACCAGAATACTTCCAATTCATGTTCTGAGGTAACAGATTTTCAACCAGCACAGAGCTGAAACGATTAGTCCATCAGCTGTCTGAATCAACAACTTTCTGCAAATGCCAAATACTGTCTGGCTCCAGCTTCTCAAACTTGTGTATGTGCTACTTTTCTCTCTTTTATATCACTGTGTATTAAATAGCTTTGGATTTTAGACTGTTGCTCAGACGAAACATAATAATAATCATAATTAAAAGAAAACTCAAGTTGCAGCCCTGAGCCAGTGCTGGTCCAAACTGTAATTTGAAGCCAAATCTGAAGAACATACTAACAGACAGTGGTGCTGTTGAATCCACAGTCTGTCTCCCCCTAATGAACACACTACAGCAGGGGACTTGAAAGAGTCTGTCTGCTCGGTACAAAGCCCACATGTTTACAGTGAGACTGTTCCTGTGATTAAGGATTAATTAAGTTTAATTAATTAAGAAGGCTTTCGGGAAGAATTAATGTTACTTGGACTAATTCCCATGGACACGCACAGCTGGTGAAATCATTTTCCAGGGAAGAAGTGTTTCATATCTCCGACAGGGAGGGCTGGACTTTGAATGGATCAACATGCTGGGAGTGAACAGTGCTCCTGCTGTGATGGAGTTATAGAGTTTGTGAGAAACTTCACTGAATCTACTGCAGTGGCTGTAGTGCAGCAGTGTCTGGCCTCTTATGTGTCAGCTAAGCACACAGATTTACTGATCCATAACTGTGAGGTGAGCAGTGATTATGAGCAGAAAGACTCCAGCAGTTAGTAGCAACTTTGAGTTTATACTGAAGTAGCACTGATTTCAGAGGTTTATTTTTTGAGTGTCTACCTCCATCATTTGGTTCAGTTTACCTAAGATTAACAAACAGGGGTGAAACTGTAATGCCAACCAAGTTTGGATGCTCCACTCTCTCTTTCTTCTCTTTGATGATGTTCACTGCTACTGATGAGATGTATAATTCAGGGTACTCAAATACTCATAAAATCAACGTCTGTGTCAGTGTCCTCGGTGTGGTTGCTATGGTCACGCAGCAAGCCACGGCAGCAGATTGAAAAAGTTGAACCATCATCCCCTTTGACGACAGTGGTAAATAGCTGCTCTCATTCAAGAGAGCGGCAGCCGCCTTCTCTCTCTTTGTTGCTGCTTTCGATCGTTGTGTTTGCATTGAAAACAATGGAGGCGGCGGCGGCGGCCACAGCTCGCCGCCTGAAAACACCTTGACCCCAGCCCCTGCAGATCTATGGCAAAGCAGTACGCTCCCCTTGCTTACACTGCACAACTTTCCTCAGTCCTCAAGAACAACTGGAGAGATGATGGGCTAGCTGGGGGCGTTTAAGACCGGGTTTGCAAGAGATTTGCAAAGGACTGTTTTTCTGTTTGTGCTTTTCAGAAGTTTAAAATGTTAGCAAAGCAGCAGATTCCTTTTCAACTTGAACTTACATGACTTAAAACACTGTCTGCAGCTGTCACAATCTGAAAAGTTCTGAATCAATGAAATCAGCAAAGAGAAATTACTCATTATCTTAGCAATGTCTGCTTCACTTACAGAAGCAGTGACTAAGTGACACATGCACTGTATGTAATTAAAACCAGCAGCCACTCTTCACTCAATAACCAAGATTTCCATTAGTGTCTGCACATTGTGCTACCCTGAAAATCCAGAACATTGTATTTTCTTTCTCATTAAACAGTAACCCTGTGTACACTTGCTTTAAAAATGTGTTTCAGACACAGTGGACAGCTGAGACACGTCGACATTCACACCTGTGTCTATCAAGGGGCCACGTGCACATTTCTTACATCAATCAATATGATACGATAGGAGTAGTCAAGTTTTTGGTAAGAAATGAGAACTGTCTGTCCAAATGGAGATTAGGCATCTGGTTCCACTTGCACTCTAACAACGTACATCAGCGCTCCTCTCCATTTTTTTGAGCATTGTCATGAAAACAACCACCACTTAATGCACTGGTGACATATTTCACTGTCACATCCTTAAGTCAGGACGCATTAGCATTTACACTACAAACGATCTGTGGTGAAAAGTGTTGCAGTCCACCTTGGCAAGTGGTTTGAGTGATCCAATCACAATGCCTCTTGGTAGTAGTTTACTTGTCAGATGTAAAACTGCTCAGTGAGACATCACATGTTTTCAGAGGTGGCCTGTTGTGTGTTGAAGATGTTTTTGTGGCTTTGGCTTTTGTGTTCATATTTAATACAATGTAGCATGTGCTACCTTATTGGTTCCTGAGCGGACAATCAATCTGTAGAAATAAAGCCTGTGACATTTCACTAAGTCTGTGAGTTCTGTTCCCTCTGTAACCAAATCAATGTTAACAGCACACGATAACTGAAAGAGTCTGTTCCCAACATGATTACGAGCATTTGATTGCAGTGAGCAAATTGTTCACATTGAATAAGGTATGGAAAAACATTACAGTTGTTCTGCCCTTTTCTGTTTCTGTACTCTATAATTAATGTGCGTGTGTGACTCAGTGTTTCATCATTTGCATGCAGGCTGTCCTGCTTCAGTGCTGTTATCTCACTCTGAGTGAAGCGGGGAGGGTTGTCGTTGACATCGGTGAGCGTGATGTTAACCACGGTGGTCCCGGTAAGCCCTCCTCTCTGTCCAGCCATATCTTTAGCTTCGATCACCACCTGGTAGTGCTCCCTCTGCTCACGGTCCATGTCACCAGGGCCCAAGGCTGTCCGGATCAAACCTGAGCAAAAAAAGAACACAGGCTGCTGTTTAAATTCTGCTCATTTTCTCTTTTTAAATGGCTTTGTCTTCATCGTCAGCCCTCTTTCATCAGAATCCTACATCGTGCTAAACTCTGACGACTCACAGAACAATCAGAGAGCTTGCTGTTTCCAATTAAAATGTATTTCTTAAGATGAACTAAGCCTTTCTACAGCATTGTATTTTGCTCTTGTTTCTTCTGTGGGTGAGAAGAACCTGCCATCTGTTATACAGATATTCTGCTTGTTTTAAATCAATACACAGCTTGTTACATATGTTTCCCAGATATAATCAGTCGTTTGGTGCAAACACTAGTTTAAAGTGAGGGACACAGCAGAACTGTGACTGGTCCTGTGAAGATCACTGTAGCATACAGACTGGAAACAATGGAACAGCTAGACTGGTTCTTGTCAAAAGCTAAAAAATACAAGTACAAACACCACTGATTAACACTCTGTATTTGATTTGTTTAGCCCAGACATGAACAGAAATGTAAACATGACAATTTGTGGCTTCGTGGAGTCATTTGCTGGAAGAATTTCTTGGCAAATTATACAAGGCTTATTATTACAGTTTTTTATTTGACTGGGTGGGTAAAAATTGTTTTTGTGACTTCTGATGATTTGGGCTACTTTTTGTAGCATTTTGACGGAGTGTATTGGAAGGAATTGGCCTCTCCTCTCATCAGAGAAGTATGGTTAAGATTGGCAGGTCCTGGAGTTCAGTGGGCTCCGTTTCCTTTTCAAATTATTATTTGGTGAATATTTTGTCTTGCAAAAGCCATTAAATATATTTACATTCAGTAATCTATAGTCATTTTTATGCCACTCTCACGCTGGATTCAGATTGTCTTTGCATGCAAAGTGGATTGGCAGCAAATGATGCAGCATGTAGCCCAGTGTAAGTTTACCAGCCTCACTGTGTGCTGTTAACTCTCAGCAGAGGCAGCAGTAACTCGATGTTAATGCAAACAGAACATCCTACTGCTGCTGCTGCCTCACATTAAAAGCTTTAAAAGCATTTATAACTTTAATGCACAAACATGAGATTGGTACTGGTCCCATCTCACTCTTAGAAATAATGCAAAACAAGTTTCCCAAATTGTTGAGCTATCCCTTTCACTGCCATTAGTTCCTGAGCCACAAGTTTGCCATTTGCTACAACGTCCTTTTTCACATCCCACTTCCTCTCAGCATCCAGAGATCATGCTCTATCATTACTGCTTAATCCATGCAAGCAGTAATCTGGCCAGGGCTCTGACTCCTCTACTTGTGAGAAACAAACAGATGAGCGGAGAGAGGGAGATTACTGCACTCATTATCTAAATGGATGGCTAACTTTTTAATTTATAGAGAGGCTACCTAAAATCAAAGAGCTGAGCTGAGCTGTGTTTTTTCATGATAGCAGATTTTACAACAAACCCCTCCTCTCTGTCTTTTTTCAGTGTGGTGGGAACATTAATGTGCAGGGAAAAGGTGCACCAAGTGTGCATTTACTTTTCATTACTAGCTCTTTCCAGCTTCTTATTGAAGAAGAAAAACAGAGGCATTGGTTTAAAATGAGATACGGAGCTGCAACAAAGACGAGGCTATTCCCACTACCCGAGACACTGTTGATTCACTTTAAATTCTGGTGTTGGTACAGAGGTGCAAAATTTTTTCCACAGACAATCTGATAAATTAAATCAGACAAAATGAAAATGGAGGAGCGAGATTCAAAAGAAAAAAGTGGACTGAAATTCAGCAATCCAACTGTAAATGAGATACAAGTGTAGCTTCTTGTAGCTCCATCTCAATGTACTGTCAGTTGTGGTTGGAGTTTTAATTCACTATTTTTCTGCTTTGTTACACTTGCAGAAGAGCAATAAAGTCTAATGCTTCGGTGACACAGAGTGAGAGGACAGTCTGACATTTTTGGGATATGTTCATATGCTGTTTTGCTGGAAAGGCTGACATCAGCGTCATCTCTGCGTGTCCACTACAGAGATAAGTCTGTGGCATGTTTAGCCTTGCTTAGCACAAAGACTTGCTTTAAGGAACACACTGACATTTCCCAAAATGTCAATCTACTTTAATCCATACTTTCTGCTGCTGTAATAGCTCAAATTACAAATTCAGTTTAATGTACATTTCCACAGCACTTATTCTATCAGTGCAGTCACCAGTCTGCTGCTCTCACTTTCAGAAACGCTGTTTTCATGCATTAATTATTTCAGTTTTACTTTTCCATTTTTCTTAAATTGCAATTGAGCTACTGTCAATTTCACTAAAACAGGATGAGATGAGGGAACAGGGAGGCTTCTTCTTGACATCTAAAAAGGTTTAGTTATAGGAAATAAAGTCATATGAGCATGTTTCAAATAAAGGCCTGGTTCTCAAATAAAGGTCTGGTGTAGATAAGTGGAATAATTATTTACAATATGTTCAATCAAAGTAATATTTTTCTTTTGGCAAATGTTTCAGAGGAAGAAGGGAGGAAAAGATGCCTTCACAGCTGATCTGGTTAGACTTTAACATTATGCAGCCTTGACAGTACAACTTATTAGTTCACAGTTTGTAACAAGGTTTAAATCATGTCCAAAAGGTTTGTCCCAGTGTCATTGTATACTTTGCTCAAGAATTAAAAAGTTATTTGATTTACTTTAAGACTTTATACCTATGATGTTTATGTCTGTCTGCATTATTATGTATTATCGAGCTGTCTTGTACAGTAGATATGTGGTGCTGTGTCTGAATGCCTTTTATTCTCTAAAATAATATTCTTCGTTGTCTTACTGGATGTCTCACAGGGAATGAGATTGTATGGTTCTGTCAAACATACCTGTGTTTGGGTCCACAGAGAAGTAGGGGTGTCCCTGGCTGATGCTGTAGACCAGTTTGGCACTGTTCCCATACATACTGTCATCAGCATCTGTAGCTGTAACCTGGATGACTGATGTACCTGCGAGATATACATGGATATGACTATCACTGACAAACAGCACAAAATCAAGGTTATTCCTATTTAAATTATTTAGAAAAATCTAAATAACTAAAATTATATGGAAAGCATATAAATCAAAACAATCCTATTTTTCCTCTGCCAGTCCAGTGAGAGCTGCCCTTACCGATATCAGACCTCTCAGGTACACTGCCGGTGTAAACCTCTTTGCTGAACTGAGGCTCATTATCGTTGATGTCGTGGAGTTTGACGATGAACTCAGTCTCTGGCTCCAGCTTTTGACCTGTCCGTTTGTTGACCACTGTGGCTTTGAGGATATAAAAAGCCTTCTCCTCACGATCCAGGCGGCGAGTGGCGTGCAGGTCACCGTTACTCTCATCAATGACAAAGATGGTGCCGGCCCCCTCGCCAGACAGAACGTACTTGACTAAGCCGTTGCCATGGTCCTGGTCCGACTGGAGCTGCAGATGGACACACACATATGAAAATGCCTACTTATCATCCTCTGAATGACAGTTACATAACAGACTTCAGTAACTCAGAGTTTCAACATGCCACATTTCAAGAGCACTGGAGCATAAACTTGATTTTTCTTACCCCTTTGGTTCTTTTATTTTTCAAAAAGTCTACTCCATTTAAAGACAGCTATGATTTGACTTTTTCCACTACGGTATATTGTCTAGGTGGGTTTACACCCAGGTCTTTAAAGTAATGGCAGCGCCTTTTATTATGGATATGAATTCACTTATCAGTGTTCTCTGTATGTAATTAACTGAGCCCATTCATTATTTATTTTGTTTCAATTCATTGTCCACCTGAGTATTAGGACAACTTTGTGAAAAAGAAAGTCTGAGATTCTGAGATTAAAGTCACAGTTTTATGAGTCAATTATATGGGAAACAAGTAAAGTGACATTGTTATATCCCAGCAAAATTGAGGTCATGGTGGATGGTTGTATCAAAAAAAGAGTGTGGTTTGGTTTGTCGTTTCCTGCTGACAGTAAATGTTGGCTACTTTTAACCATGACAACAATCTTTTACGAACTTTAATGTATAAGCAGGGTGATTCCTTTGGTCTTTTCATGGAATCTGTCAACAATAACATAATGCAATATTAACAGCCTCATCCTCTTGCTGAAAGGGTTGTTATATTGGAAAGAACTCACAGTCTGTTTGGAAGACAGTGACTAATTAAGTATTTAGTCACTAAGTTTGGAGGAAATGTTGAATGTGTAAGAATGTGCTGCTATATATTTCATATAAAGTGATCATACATCTTACACAACAACTGCTGCGCTGAGCGGTTTGATAGCATTCTATATGCTATCTATTCTAATACAATAAGCTAGTGCATGCATGTACAGGACATTTTTACTTTCCACTGCCAGTGAAGCACATGTAATTCTACATCTGTTTTATAGTTATTTGGACCAAACAGACAGACGTTTAAGCCTTGTCAGGTTTACTTCAGTCTGTCTAAATATAAACTCTCCAATATACTTGTACTTTCCTTGTATCATGGAAAGAGCTTTTTGATGGTACATGGATGTAGGGAAAAGAGGATGGACAGGCCAAAGGATGGTGGTGAGCCGCTTATATAAGACAGAAGCAAAGAAGAGCAAAGACAGAAACACAAATGAAAGAGCAAGAGTCAGCTCAAGACTGAGAAACAAAACAAGAATCTTCTGAAGGCAAAAACCCCAGCTGAAAATGAAGAGAGAGCAGCAGAAAGCCATAGTTTGTGTTGTGCCTGAAGGAGTAAACATCTATCGGATCTGCTGTGAGGTCTGGTGCTTTTACTCTGATACCTGCAGCAATAACCCTGCTCGCTCGCTCTCCTTCTCGCCTCTTGTCTTTGTCTGTATCTCTTGACCTCAAGTGGCTTGCTGCTCACCTTTCATCCCTTCATCCCTGCTTTACTCCTCCAGGCCAGGTGTTAGGGTGAAGCCTTTGATTATACGTGTGTGAGTGTGTGACTGTGTGTGTATGTGTGTGTGTGTGTGTGTGTGTGTGTGTGTGTGTACTTGTGCAGCTATCTTTGTGAGAACCACTTTGAGTTTTAGACCTAAAGAGTGAGGACATTTTTGGAACGTAGGACATTTTGGACAAACCTTCAAAGGGCTGTTTGAGGGTTAAGGTTAGGTAAGAGGTTTAGGTCATGGTTATGATCAGGGTTCATGTTGACATTTAGTTTTGATGGTTAAGGTAAAAGTAAGGAGCTCAGGAATGCATTATGTCAAAGACTGTCCTCACAAAGATAGCAGTACAAGGATTTGTGTGTGTGTGTCTGAGAGTGAGCCATTATAGCTGCTACTATCTGCACTACCTGTGGGAGGTGTGAGCTACTTACAAGCACTGGCTTCGGATAGATTTATGTGAGGGTTTGATATTTTTTATTTTTATAGAACATATGATTCAAAACTGATTCATGCATTGTTTTCTGCTTCTTATGTGAAGGATATGATCTGATCACATATGCACCAAAGAACTGAACACTGCACTGGTTTCCTATGGGGAGCACTTAATCTGAGCCTGATTCAAAATCCCCCTCGATTAAATTACACACAAGCATACTGTATGTTCTGATCTTTCCTTTTTGTTGTACTAGCTTGCCAGGTCATGACCGCGGCAGATTATTGAGAGACGCAGAGATGCACAGTATACTGCGAAACTGTAAAATCGTGCACAGGCTGTTGCCATGGAGTCATTTTGTTGCTCTTTGGCGGACACCCTTACTGGATACCCCAAACCATGCTTCCCTCTGCAGAGCAGAGTGGACAAACCCTACAAACTGTATGTAATCCTCTCCCTACGAACAGGCAGACAAAGCCTTCCTGCGACCCTGGTCTGTGCTCATTTGGTATATATCATCTCACAGACAGAGAGGGAAACTGCAGCAAAAATATGAAAGCAGCTCGAAAAAGAGACAAAAGCCAGACAAACATGATCAAAAAAATGTCTTCCTGAATACCAGAGACTGAAGCTCTGATATCAGCTAGCCTTCTTGCTGATTCCCTCCATTACTGACCAGCAACTACACTCTGACAAGCAGAACCATACATAATTCTGACAAGCCCCAACTGTAGTTGCCTGGGTAGGCTAATTATCATTTCAAATAATCCAACTGTGTTTATTATTTGCAGAAATGGCAGAAAAGTGTCTGTGAAGCCCTTCTGTCCTAAAGTTACTGTGCAAGTAACGGTATGAATTCCAGTGATGTGAAAAGCCAGACTAGGAGTTGACAGCCATGCCGGCAGCTCTGTGATTTCACTGATGGGTATAGTTAAGAGATTACAAAAATCAGCAGGATTCATCTTCTGGAAATCATGCACCACAATTCAATAAATACAAACAATTGTGGTGTATTTTAACATGTGACGTGTCAACAGAGAGCCCTAAAATGAGTGTAATAGTGTTGGGCAAGCCCTGATCTTCATGTTTGCCCCTGAATTTCTACTTTACTAACTAGCATGCAGATTTACAGTAGACAAATGATGAACAACAGTTTTTAAGCTGCTGAAAAGATTTTATCATTTTAATATGGCAAACTTCCTACCTGCTTCTGGGATTTGGGCAGGCAACACTGAGATTAAAATGATTTTATGTGAGTTTGATGACAGTCGATCTTAGGTCTCACGTTGGGGTGTGCCTGTAGCACTTACAATCAGAATAGGACTAATAATCACTGTAAAGGCTTGTCTGTTCGACTGAAGCCTCAGCACGAGCCATCATTCTGCAGCTAGCAGGTGAACCTCTACAGCTCTACAGGGACTTGGTCAGTACTGTAGCTGTAGATCGTTAAGTAATTTTTGTAGGTTGTGTGTGGAATCACTTCAATCACATATAAAAAGTCAGTTATTAAGGATGAAAGGATCATCATTCACTGAGGCAGCAAAGAATCCTGCTTTATTCACTGAGTGACTTCACATGTTAAGGCATCTGTAGTTTGTCATGTGGGGCTGTTATCAAAACCAATAATTCAATGACTGGGTCAGCCTCTGAACTTTCTGGCCTTCAAAACTCCCTTTCCTGTCCATACCAATGAGTCCTGATGAGAAACTGGAGTGCTGACTCACAGCCTCTTCTTCTTCCTCTTCAAAAAAAAAAAATCCTAATCTGCAGACTTGGCCTGTTGGAGTTTTGCTGGGTTGTCAATGAGAGGATTTTCCTTTCAACTTAATATCTCTGTTCCCACACAATTCCTGTTCCTCTGAACCAAAAAGCTACGTCCAAGGTCTGCTGAAGCTATTGATGTTACTACAATGCAGAAACCCTTTAAAATTTAGCTAAATTCAGCTCTGCTCAGGAGGATGTTGGTTCCACAGGCGTAATACATGATCTGATCAAACATGCTGAAGGTTTTGCCCTTCCTCACCTTTCCGGACTGGACAGCCGGGGATATCATGACATTTAGTCTCTTGTATGAGTCAAACACCAAAAACATTTCCCATAATGCAATATAGTTGTGTCTTTTTGTTTGACCCTCCTTCTCTGGGAAATGGCCACCTCTTTCAAACCACCACCCACAATCTGTAGTCTCCAGGCCCTGAGATAACCCTGACGTGTAGTTCCCCTTTTAATGAAGAGGGATGGCTGACGAATGACAGAAATTACAACAGATTTCAGCACCAGTGGTGAAAAGCCTTCTTCTGAAGCTTTAAAATCCTGTGTGAATGGAGTGTTATAATTGTATGCATGAAACAAATACTGGAATACTGCAATAAAGTGAATTAAAATGATTCCTCAAGTGGAGAATAATGATTTTAATAAAACTTTAGTCTCTGGTTAGGCTGGACGGACTTTGGCGGTGGATGATGGATGGTTCTGGGAACAACTAAACCACTCCAAACAAAAGTTTGCACAACTCTGATGAGACTGGGGGAATAATTAGAGTCTTCCACACTGCACCACTTCCTGGCTCATTGCTGATAACCCCCCGCTCAACCACACACAAACATACACACACACACACACATAAAAGACAACATTGCAAATCAGCCGTGTGGAGGGATGGGTCACACTTCATCTGCCTGGTTCTGGTGTCTGGAGAGGAAGTATTGTGTGGTGTGTCTGTGTCACTAAGTCAAACATATAGATCATCTTTGAAGTGCTGTGAAAACATTTTGAGAGGGACTATTCTAAAGGATTCAGAAGTTATTTTTTCCTGCGCCCATGAGCCAAAGGAATGGTTGAACAGATCGCTGAACAGATGTAGTAGTAATGCAGCACAAATGTAGGGTGAGTTCATGAAAAGTGTGTGACAATTCATTCATCGATCAATCATCACAGGAAAACAGGGTATATTTACATGGGCAACATATAACTGGGATACTCAAAAGTCACTGCATCTGAAATTCCATTCACCTCCACTGTTCTGTGGGCACCTGAAAACCTCAGCACATTAAACCAAAACTGTCAGAGCCAAGCAGCAAATATTTTTGTGATCTGACTCTTTCATATTACACAAACTTTGGACATAAAGCAATAACAATAAAATAGAGCAGAGCAAGAGAAACTACAAAGACCATGATAATCGTCAAAGCTCATTCTGACCTTGGAAATAATTTGACAAAAATTCCAACTCAAGGTCCTGTTTCTGGCTTTTTACAGAGCTTCCAACTGCATTACACATAATACAAGTGGATCCTCTTGTCCAACTAGCATTTCCATGCTCAACAGTGAACTTTAATTCATAACTTTTGGGACAGCCCATACTAGAAGTCCACAGTGCCATGCAGGAATAACAGCTGCAAATCTCACATGTCAACAGATCCATCCATCTCTACTACTGCGAGAACGACACATCAGACCCAACAGGCCAGATATTCTAATCATCATCATCAACTGACAGCTACAAAACCTTGACTCAAACTCAAGCACAACAGTTACCACAGAGGGGATTTGTAGCCCATCTATCCATTTTGTCTGCATCTTATGTCTGAGCAACACTCAGGCATATCCACTGAGGTTATATAAATAATGCTGTTTATATAGAGACATGTATCCCTTTACTGCAATATCTTTGGGTCTATAAGACCACTGTGGGAGACATTAGCCAAACTGATTCATGTGGGATGGGATTTTTTAGTAATTTTGGGATCAATGTGATGTAGCACCTGGATTTGTCAGATATTTACATTAATTCTGTGGATCAATCAAACCTGCGTTTGATTCCAATATGATCATTTTATTAAAAAAGGAAACATCCATCAACATGATAATATATATGATATATTCTGCTGATGTATTTGTTGTCCTTTATTGAAGGTTGCTGATCTGATATTTCACTGACATCTTTTCATAAAACCATTCAACTGTTCAGTCATCAGCACATCACACAATTTCATTTATTATTTAACAGCGGAAACATCAAATAGCATCAGTATTTACTGCATCAGCTCTGTATCAAATATTCTGCTTCAAGCAAGTGTCCAGCAGTGAGGGCAGTGGGCTGGATGTAGCTGTTTGTGTAGCTGGGGCTGGAAGCTGTCTCCACTTTTCTTCCTTGAGTTGACCTGCAGTGTTTCACCTTTTCGCTCTCCACTCGTCAGTCTACCTTCTCTTCCTGCAGACCCTCACGTCTTCTCTTCTTGCTGCTGAATTCTTGTTCTCTTGTTTCGTCCCTGTTGTGCTTTTGTTCTGCCTGTCCTCCTCGTCTCGAGTCTTCTTTTAACAGCACCTTCTCTGTGCATATCGCTCACATTAGAAAGCCTACATTTCCTTACCTCCCCCCTCACTCTCTGCCCTTCTTTCCCTCTCTGTCTCTCCTTTTGATCCTTGCTGCCTTTTCTCTCCAGCAGTGTTCAGTCTGATTTGATCTGTCAGTCTGCAGGGCTGCAACACCTCTATGCTTTCACCTAACACGAGCTGACGAAGCCTGCGGACATTTCACCACAGCGCATTTCCAGAGCGGAGTATGTTTTCTCCAGTCCTTATGTGTCCCAGATCACTGTCTCTACTACCATATCTCCACCATACTGCTGTCTCCTCCAGTTTTTCACAGTCACCTTCACACTGACAGTGGTACCACATGTATTAGGTGCCACAGAAAGACTTTTTCTGCTCAGTGCTACTTCTAACTTTTATTGATAAACCCTGCAGCAGTGGGTCTTGCTGCATCTATAAGACTCAGATATCCAGGGCGTTACGCTCACTTGGACATTTTCTGTCTTATCATTTGTAAGTGATTCAAAGAACAATTTGGCCTAACCAATAACCCATGTACTGTATTTTTACGTTAAGGTAAATTATAGTCTTGTCCTTTCTATAATCACCAGCGTACACAACAACAACCATAAACACAACCACATGGAGAGGACACAGCAAAAATATCCATACACAGACATCCACCACAGACTGTCTTAAGGGGTTCAGCATGTACACGTGACTTTTGAGATGACATAATAAATAATATATAAATACTGTGATTGAATCATAAAATGGAAACCTCTGCTCTCTTGCACAGCTACTGTAAGTAGAGTAGGTGGAAGCTGAAGCAGGAAGTCAGTCTGTAAACTGTGATGGATGTTAGAGTGGCTAACCTGGGGCTTTGTTCCCAACCCAACTGATCCTCTGGCTGGCTTCCTTCTAGTTGCTGTGTTACCAGATCCCAGTGATTAACTGGATGAGGACACTATACAGTAAACTATGTACTAAAAACTATGAAAGTAAGACCTTAGTTGCAACAGAGCAGAATTATCTTGTCTTGGTTTTGGATGACTGTGGCTGACTGCACATGAACGCACCACACAAAAACAAAGCCCTTTGTGTTTTGTTTTTCTGTCTTTTCTGAATCCTCCCGGGGTTTGGCTCCCAGACAGGGAGTTGGATTGGCATAAGTCAGTTTAGGCCTGGAGTTGTTTGTTATTTGTTGTTTACTGCTCTTACATGGAAAAGGGTGATGTCAAGCAGAGTGCATCTGAAGGTAATGCTTGCTGTGTAATTGAATATTAATACATTGGATGAGGACTGCATAAATATTCTGTCTTCACTCCATGGGATCAGGAGTAAAAACATGCCATTAATGTCAACCTACCCATATTGTTGCCCCTGCTAAACACATCCCCATCCCAGCTAAACTGTCTCTAAACCATATTGTTGTCACTAAAGCATATCTGAGGCACCCAGCAGACCCCCTGCAGTGAAGGCAACACCCCAGCAGGGAGGAAAAGTCTGCTGACTCTGTCTTGCTTCTCTCTGTGTTTACCTCAATCATGGCAAACTCTTGTTTGTTTCAAAGCTGACTTTGTTTTGTGCTGTCAGACAGCAGGCTTCATACAGAGCAGCACAATACCTCCCGGCATCTGGCTACTGATCAAACAGCACAGCTCCAACTATCATCACGCTGCACTGTGTGCTAACTTCACTAATAAGCCGACAAGTAAGAAACTCCTCTTGATATTAAACAGAGCAGCCAGTTAGATGCAACATCCCTTCATCACCTTACTATGTCTGCACAAGGTAAGTGAACATGATACATCTGATTCTGAGGGCAATGAAACATCAGCAAACAGCATGTTTCATGTACGGCTACATTGAGGGCCTTACTTATGCATGACTGGATGAAACCTTTCTTGGCCCTGAGGGTCTTAAACAGCAAAAAATACATTTTGTATGTGTTTAATATATTCAATTCTTCATAGAATTTGTAGGAGATACAGTGTGTTCATTGCATTAACTTGTGTTTGTTTATCGATTCCAGTCATTCATTCATAACAGCCATTTCTTAATGAATTAAACATAATGAGAAACTTCACATTCTGCATTTGTTATCTGCCAAGCAAACGCCAGCAATGAAAACAGCTAGTCTAGACATCCCACTTTGCAGCTCAGTTATGGGTTATGAACAGCATACACAAAAGCTATTTTTTTTGCCCTTTCATGCATGAATTATGGCAGCCTCAGTCAAGATTTTTTCCTGTGTAAAGTTGAACTTAATTTTTTGCAAACAATCTTTCGAAGAGTTTTTCTCGTGTCCACTCGGGTGGACAGCATGTGTTTGAAAAGAAATATGTGTTAAACACGCCAATGGAAATTTTAACAATTGTACTACTCCTTAGTTGTTACTTGATGTTACCAGATTTTATTTACCTGCAAGGTTCTCCTATTATAGAAGGACTGGCGAGGTATTCCTGAGCTGCTCAGCATTCCTGGCCTTCCGTCGGCCATCTTGGTTTTGAGACATTTGTGTTGCACTTACAACGGCTGGCCAGTGGGTGGCAGTGTAAGGGATGACGCACTAGCCTCCACGGTGGTGGCTGATGTGCAACTATACCATTAAAACCCGTACATATACAAGAAAACAGCTTTTGAATAGCTGTCCACTGTTGTGTCCACTATGTGTGAAGGGGTTACATGTTGTGGTTCCCCTCTCATTTGTTCAGAGCTCCAGAACAGCTTCTACATGGAGCTCGAGATGAGACTGTGTGTTTAGTTTGGGGTTTTTCTCAGTTTCCTGTCCCACCAAGTTGGTCCTGTCAAAGGAGATGTTAGAGCTGTGTGATATCACACTTTTTCACTTCAGAACCTTAGCGAAACATGAAGTAACGTGAAGTCACCATCACCTTTTCTGCTTTTGTTTCCGCTCCTCTCTACTTGCTCTATGGACTAGTTCCTGGAACTTAATGTGGGCACTGCTCAGGAGGAGGCGCAGACACAGAGGCTGCCAGCATCTGACCTATCACCAACAACGACCAGATAACACACAGCTAGAAATAGGGAGAACTCAAAAATGTCTTTCTTATTTGTCTTATGATTATTTTACAAAAACAACAACAAAAAATGGAGTCTATGTACCCATCATTTTTCCAAATGCCCAGAAGCGTTAGAAATATTGGAAAAATGGGGCCTCCTCATGCCATACATATTAAGCGATACTTCTTTACAACCTCTACTTGCAACCGCTCTTGTCCTCTTCTCCTGGCCGCTGCCTCCTCCTCCTGCAGGAGTCATTCAAGGCTTGCCAGTTGCACTCAGGAGTCCAGAACTTCATGCTGTTTACATGATCACAGTTCATTTTGGGTGACATTTCAAATGAGGCATCAAATATGACTATTTTAAGCTCAGATGTGGTTATTTTTACTGATGTAAGGTGATGTGATCAAGCACTGTTGAAAATTGAAAAGTCCAATGATCATCCCTGTTTTCGGATAAATGGTGTAATTTCTGTGATTATTTTAAAACAACACATGCCTTTCAAACCTGACAGTGGGTTTGCGGTTCAGAGGCACGAGGGCAAAACATTTGAAAAATTCAGTACAAACACAAGGAAGAAGCAAGTACCAGAGATTTACAAGGTCCCTGAAGGTTCAAGCCTCAAGTCACAAGTTATTAAGCTTCTCGAGCAGAACAAGGCTAAAATGTCACCAGTGTTTCACCAACACCGGATGAGTAAACAATGATGACATATATGTTTCCCCTTTGAAATGAAATATAGAAATGAAAATGTGTTTCTGGCTTTCAGAGGGTGTACAGAAGCAGCAGTGGCACAAACAGCAATGAAACACACTGAGACACAAACAAAGTGTGTCAGTATTATGGAAAAGGAGGAAAAGCATTGAAACAAATAGCACTTAAAGATCTGTATAAGTAAGTAGTAAATATATGTATATGCATATAGTAAGTATATGTGTATGCATATATATGTGTGTGTGTGTGTGCATAGAACAATGAGAGGATTAGGAGAGAGCTATCGACAGGATGGTGTGACATTAACACATCCCCCATGGCAGTCATTACGTATACATCCATCTGCATGTGAGGTGAGGAAACTTTACACCTTCCTCATATATTCACTTCACATTGCACATTCTGTCTTTGTGCCCCTCCTGCCATTTTCTTCCTGTCAGCTCTCTGCCTCCCTGTCCTGAATGTGTACTGCACAGCACAGTCGCTGGGCCACAAACACATCATTATCAACACAAGTCTTTACAGTTTGGAGGAGCAAAAATACACCACTGTAACATTTTTAGATATTCCATTATTGTGACAGTCTGAGGAAACACAGCTGCAGCAACGGTGCTTTCAATGCTCCACGGCAATTCAGAAGTCTGACGCACATCCAAAGTTGCCCAAAATATACGTTCTACAGTTCTGCAGTACTCTGTGTTCAGTGTATCCTGCACTGCCATTGTGAGCTTAAGTTTTAAAGTAATTCTAACTTATAGGTCTATACAGCTAACACTGTGGGGCGCCGAAGTTAAAAGTCTTCTAATTCCACATATAGTGGCTTTAAAGCTGAATTGCTCGTTTCATTTCTTTTAGCACTTCATCAACATTACACACACACACAGAGCACCAGTAGCATTCATTTGGAGTGGTGTTTCTGGCCATATAATGAGTGCAAGTCCAATACTCACTGTTTAGCTCTGGTTTGGTCTCTTGAGATCAGTATCAGCCTTTAGTTCCTACATGCTACAGTATTTTCACCAGCTAATGTGCTCTGTGTTCTGTCATTTGGTCAATATCATGACTTTCTTTCTGAAAACAGCCTCTAAAGAGTTGGGCGACTCTCTGGGCTCATCTCTACGAGAAACACTATTGACTTACTATTAATATAAAAATACTGATTAGTGTGGTGGTGTGTGGCTGATGAGTGTCTTCAGGACTAATCGAGGGAATGTGTTACCATATGGGACATTTTACACTGTGAATGGAACCAAAACTCTTACCTTGCCAATGTACTGGTAGTCACTGCCTGTATACTCCTCCTGCAGGAAAAACTGATTCCACATCCAGCCTCGTCTAACTCTTTTGAGCAGCTTCTCTCCTCTGATCGCTGCTCCAGTTCCCTCTCCATCTACGGTCTCAATCATCCGTCCGCTCAAAGACAAAGCATCCAGGGACAGGGGAAGACAGAGGACGCATACAACACCCAGGAAGATAGTCCTCATTTTTCTATCGGAGGTGTAGGATGCACAGGTCACAAATGCTTTATCTTCCCAGCTGGACCACCCTGAACTGGGAGACGAGTCTATCGGTCATAGTCCTCCAGATTTTGACTGGCTGGGTAAAGGAGCTGTAAGAGAAGCAGAGAGACAGCGATGAGCAGGCTACAGGGCCGGGCTAAATGGCACAACACTGATGTCTACTGAACTGCTTGACGTAGGAGTGCAGAATTTTCATCTTTTGATTTGGTAACGTGTGCAAGTCAAGTTATGGTAAACAGAAAGAACACAGCAGAAACAAAGCTTCTGAACCATCACTTCCACCTGAAGCACAGTGGTCACTGGAATTACTATTAACTCATGTCTGATGCTGTTTGTAAAGAGCATGAACCAGGCTAGCCTGACAACACAGTGTTCTTAGGTGCGATCAGTGAAATGCACC
This sequence comes from Chelmon rostratus, assembly GCF_017976325.1. Classification (NCBI taxonomy): domain Eukaryota; kingdom Metazoa; phylum Chordata; class Actinopteri; order Chaetodontiformes; family Chaetodontidae; genus Chelmon; species Chelmon rostratus. Next base: position 2,429,761 of record NC_055669.1, on the reverse strand, counting down.
CTGTTATTCATCATGAATTTAATGGAGGATTGCACTAATAACAAGTGCAGATGTGAGAAGTGTCGCTGATTGCATATTCTGTTGATTTATGAAGATTCACAGGACTTGAAAAAAAAACAACCTCAAGATGGAGATGGAGGTCCCATTTTGCATTTCTTAGCTTACGCTGACAGTCTACTGAAAATGCTTAGCATGCAGTGACAGTGATGCTGTACTTGTACATGTGCATGCATTAACAAATTCAACATCTTCCTCCTGAGGCATAAGACCAATGTGAAAATACTATTTCCACTCACTGATTCGGTCACTCCGACTTCCGACCATCAATGAATCTCACTTCCTGCAGATGCTTCATGCATTGCAATACTGCTTTTCAGTTGTTAAGCTGCCGTCAGTGAAACACTTCCTGCAAATGTTTGACATAAAAAGCCCACAAAGAATTGTGGGAATTATGCCCTGTAAGTATGTAGAGTAGCTGGAAGCCTTCCGACTGTGAAAAACCTGTGCAGGAAGTTTCCACTTTAACTGACGGGAGAGTAACAGCGATCAAAACAATGCAAAATTAAAGCAACTTGAGCATGACGCTTCTTCTGTTGTACTGATGGAATTAGTGTGGCTGATGTTTACTGTTTTCTACAGAGACAACAGGGAGGAAGTGTGCGGCAATAGCATCCAGCTTCAGCAGAAAATGAAAATGGGAACAGATCAGAAAACAGGGAGGCTTATGCTAAAATATGGTAAGAAGTATTTGTAAAACAGGCAAAATTAGAATGAAAGGTGTTTGAAATACAAGTCTGGCTCTCTGTGCAGGTGAGGTGAAACAAGCCTTGTCCACTATTTGATTTCTGTGGGTCCTGATTGCTTCATTACTTCCTGCTTGGTAATGAAAAAGAAGTATTGTGATGTGGTTCTGCTTCTTATTTCGGAGTACACACGTGACCAAGACGGGAAAAAGGAAGATTTATGTCATGAGCGGCACCATTAGACAACCCTGCATTCACCGCACTACGTGTGGTTGAACAGCATAATGAAGAGCAAAGTACGATGATTTAGTCATTTCACTGATAAAGTGGCTGCTCATTACATTAGACGATTGTGGGGTAAATGCTACATGCTTCATGATCCCAGATCTCCAACAGCTCCAGCAAATCAAACAGCCAAAGCACAGTGGAGGAAAGCGTCAGACCTCACATGCACACTCAACGCTAGGCAGAGAGACTACTTCTCTAAATCTCATGAACGGACCCAACATTTTTTACGCATTCACACAGTCGAGCTGAATCTTCTTTCTTCCCTTGACAACGTTGAACATTCCCATTTACCACGGCTGTCTCTCCGTAAACAAAGATTTATTTTTGCCTGGCATAAAGAGGAGGACACATAAATGCACTCAATGCTCCCACCGCTCAGCCGCACAGTCATTAGTAACACATGGAGAAAGATGTTTAACAAAAAGCAATGGAGTCAGACTATCATTTCACATTAACACAACAAAGGCAGAAATCCACTGAAAAGAGCACAGAGAGGCTGCAGCAACAGCAGAGCATTACCGAAACCAGCGAGAAGGTACTGACAAGGTTAAGAAATATGAAAGATAAACGGCATGTAATCTTTACAATCTGACTGCTGAAGGCTAAGGCTGGAAAAGGCCTTTTATCAAGCTGTGTGTTTATAAGAGGGCTGAATTATTCACAAATAAATACTTTGACTAGTGTTATGTGTGATGATGGCGGTAATATGGCAGACACCTCCTCCCTGCACAAGCTTCTGCTGTCCTTCACATCCATCTCTCCTCATAAGCTGAGTTTTAAGACTTTGCTCTTCAAAGCTGCACTACTGATATCTTTCCATACCGACAATGGATTAAATGATGATGCGTAAGGTGAACTGCTTGAGAAGACCCCGCAGAGAAGTAGCACTGACTCTGCAGTTCGCCTCAGCTCTACGGAGCATTTTAGCCTGTTTTAGCTCATTGTTTTGGTTGGCTGTTTGGTCATACGCTCGGCATTCAGATAAAAAAGCCCTCTGAGCTACCTGTCCAGCACCAAACTGAACAGGCAAAGTTGGCCACTAACTGGGGAGCAATCAGCTTAACATCAGCCTCCTCATAAAGGTAACTCAGGACTATGGGGATTCAACATGGAGACCACAACAACTGTGATTAGTTTGTTTAAAATGTGACCATTTGGGCGCTTATTTAAGTAACTTACGATACTAACTTAAGAATCTTAGGACCTCTTGCTGCTAGCTGCTAGCCTGAGCAGACAGCTAAGCAGGACTTGCACATCTGTAACTTGTTAAAGAATTCAGTCTATACACTGAATTGAGCCCATAACGTAACGTGGTGCTCCCATGCACACTGTGTGACACTGTGAGCAAGCTTCAGAAACCTAAGCTTAATATTAGCTTCCTGAGAAGACACGTTGTAGAGAAACAAAGGGCTCCTCACCAGGAAGTTTGCTTCGGCTTGATTTTTAATTGAATGTGACGTTTCGTAAAAGTGCAAATTGGCTCGAATTCCCTTGCAAATACTGCAGGGATTGATTCAATTCGCTTTAATTTATGTGATTGCAAGATTAAGAACGTCTGGAGGGACTGATTAATGCTTGATGACTGAAATATGAGTTTTTTTTGTCCAACATTACATTTACTAATACATTTCATTTGGTCTGGATTCAGTCCAAGTTTAAATGTTTAATCATACATTCTAACATTTAAATCTTGATTTTCACTCATTTAATCCTTATTGCTTTAACCAGCCAGAAAGGTTTAAGCTTAATTTAAACGTTTCTCTCCTTCTCTTTCATCTTTCCTTTAAACCTGTTCTTCACTTCTGCCTCGCCTTCATCACTGAGGTGGCACAGAGAACAGAGCTTTCACCGGAGACTACTACAGGTTTACAATGTGTTCACAGGAAATGACATGTTCTCTTATTACTGGTGTGACCTGGTTGTCTGTAGTCTGTAGTTGTTGTACAGATTACAGAATGGTTTTACACCGGTGGTTAAGGTATATATAAATATTCAACAACAGTTCCTTCACTGCACACAGTGAGCACATCCTCTTCCTCTCTCTGCATGCATTGTTCCAGCAAGGCAAAATGTCTCACATTTAAATAAACGTTTTGCCTGAAAAATCAGATTGACCACTGACTTAGTGGCTGTAGCCTCTGAAAAACACTTCCTAAAAACTGTCTTTGTGCACTTAAAAACTGCACTGGATCAATAAATCCATACGCATTCACATTGAAGGATCTAGAAGGAACGCTTACGCAGCAATTACGGCAGTGAAAGGAGATGTGCTTTTATCTTCCCACACAGAGCTCCGTCAGGGTCTTGCTGCAACAAGCAAAAATAATGTTCTTTTTTACATGAGCTACTTTCCATACAAATGTAACTCATTGGACTCTGTTGACATGGCATGGAAGTACTTCGTTCACACCAGATCAATGTCATCTTTTTAGGATTCACAAAGATTTTTGCACAATGAACAGACACGATCATGACCCGACTGATCAAAATGAAGAAGGGGCAAATCAAATAATTATGTTCATTGTGCACTGGCCTTGCAGAGCTTAATTTGAAGGATAATGCACATTTGCAGCACTGGGGTGCAGCCCTGATATGCAACAGTGGTTTTCAACCGTCAGCCATCGGCTGTGTCGAAGCAGTGCAGTTCCCTTATGACAATGACACCAGCTTGTTCAGATCAGCTAAAGCATACACCAGAATCATTCTCATGTTCTGTGTTGTAAATATATAAATTTTTGACATGACTGAATTGAACAGGGCCATGTTTAGTTAAAGCTCTTTTAGTAAATGATTGATGCTGCTGAAGCCCTGAACTGCTGAATGACAAAGCATTCTCACTCACTCTTTCCTGTCGCTTTCCCTCTCTTGTCTCTATCTTGCGCCGGCTAATGTTTCCTCTCCCTTTCTCTGGATGTACTGCATTAGTCCCATTTAGTTGGTGCTTTATGAAAAGGCTTTAATTGAATCAGGTGGAGAACACACAGGAGACTGATTGATTCTGGCTGGACGCCTTCACTCGGTTTTTAACGAGCCACACCGCTCCATTATGGTGCAGTGAAAGAGGCCGGGGCCTTCAAGTTTTCCAGTTCAAAGGGATTTCCCCCATCGCCTAGTTATTCTAGCGTGTGCTTGAGTGTGCGAAGTCACCGAGCACTGTTACAGCACTGCTGTACTGGCCCAAGTCCAAGCCTTCGAGAAGCCAGCACGAAAATCACCGCAGATGATGATTCATTTCCAACAGCCACCTATGACATGTGTCTCCTTCCAGTACCTCAGTTATTTTTGTAAGAGGTGTTGGTGTATTAAATTTTCAGCAGCTGAACAACATCAAACTTCTGTGAAATGCTTTTACTATGATATAGTTCCTTCATGAACCAGGTCTTCAAGGAAAATCAACATTTTGCGAGTCGACCGTTGTGTTGGACCTCGCCACTGCTTTTACAAAACTTGGCCAAGTTACTAAAAATCACATTTATTTTACATTACCACATAGAAACATGTTTTAAAATTCTGAATCTGTCATTCCAGGCATCCAGAGATTTCACATCATTTCAGTATGGTATGAAAACCATCACACTCTTACTGCTTCTTCTTTTTACATCATATCTGTTAAGTAGAATGAATGAACTGACCTTGACTGAGCAGCTTTCTGAACAATAGTACACATTAGTGCAGCCAGTAAGTTGGATATGGGAGAAACTACATGAAAGGTTCGGATTATATCTTGCAGTACTGCTTTTTAAGCATATTGCTGTACAAATATCTATGGAACTCTTGTATGGAAGCAAATAATGGTCATTATTATTTGGAGCTTGTGAAATGATGTTCACATATTATTTAACAGACTGCAGTTGCATATCACCTGTTCTGTGCGTGTGAAAAAAATGCATGTACATATCTGATAGTGTGAATTTGTGAAGGTATAATAAAGGTTTCGTAGCTGTGTAAATATTTTGTGCAGGTGGGAAACGTTTTCTGCATGCAGATGTCATTTGAACATGTGTAAAAAAACAAGCTTTGTTTCTGTAGAAGCTGTTTTTGTACGTGTAATCACAATTTCTGCAAGTTTGAGAGACAGACACACACATTTTCTATGTGTGTATGCACTTATATACACTGAAGTTACAAGCTACAAGCACACATTTTGAATCTATTTTTACACCTAATATGGCCGGCTCACTGACCATCAAATCAGAGGAAAGCAAACTGTCCACTTCCTTCCAAAATATTAATGGACCTTATTTGCTTCCATACTCTTCACAGTTGTTTCAGCCTATCAGCAGCTGATCTTGAGCACAATAGGCTTAAAGGTCTGTGATGATGATGAAATGATACTACAGGAAAGGCTTGTGTCGCAGTGTTCAGGCCGTCTCTCTGACCGTGGCTGCAGGTTTATAGGTGTTCTCTTTCTTCATTAAAATCCTCCCTGCAAATAAATGTCTATATTCTAATAAGCAGGGGTCTCAAAAATGTCTGATCTCAACTGGGGTCTAGATCCAAAAAAGGCTGGAAGCCCCTGGTTGAAGCTATCATGTGTTACATGCACGCTGTACTTAAAATGTATTCAGACGCTGATTTTTTGTGTTACGAGTCAGACTCCCTGCTGCTGCTCTTCACTTCATAACAGCAGCGTATGCATGAACATGTTAGGGAGAAATCTTAGGATTTGAGAGCAACTGCCATATTTTTCCAGCCAAGGCAACCAAGTGAGTGACGCATTTGTCTAATCTGCTGTAGGAAACTTCCATGGAGACATCTGAGTAAAAGAGAGATCTGTCAATCATCGTTCTGCAACCTCCTTTAAATGACATGTCCGAAACAAATGAGCCTTTCCACAGCACGCAAAAATGGAACTAACACAAAATACTACTGTTTCCTTATCCTAAAATGAGTTCCAGTTCAAGTACAGCTCAGAAATGGACAACTACATCTTTTCAATTGTGTTATATTGAGACTCCAGGATATTAGCTCCAGCTCCATATCCAGTTCACAGCTGCAGGAGAGCTCCACACATCACACAATACTGCTAGAACCCTGTGACCTTTTCGACCAAACAGTACCATCCTCTACAAAAAGTTGAAAAAAGTCAAAGTTGTGGATGGTACCCACAGAGTCACTCCATCCCCTCCTGCTTTTTCCTGACCCCTCTGTTCAGGTACACAGCACACTGACCCGGGACCTTAAGCTGGAGCTAGAAGCACTGCAGTGTGTTGACTGGTAAACAGAATCGGCATTTCTTGCGTAACAAAGGACTCAATGCACAAATGCTCAAAAGCTCTGAAGAAGCGTTTCTTGAACCGTTTTTTCCGGCACTGTTTTTCCTTGCTGCCTGCAGCCTTTACTCAAACAAAGCTTGTCTCCTTGTTGCAATAAACAGCCGAGAAGAAAGAACACAAAACATTCGATGTCCTCCATTGCTTTCTTGTCTTCCTTTGTTTACACTCTTGCCTGAGATATGCTGTGACTACTACTAATGTGGTCGACGTGGCTATTACCATGTGGTAACAGCCCTGCCTACATTCAGCAGAACTGTCTGCAGTGGAAATGCAAAGCAGATCCACGATTTAGGTACAAGTACGTATGGGTTAGGTACGGCTTTCAAGGGTACTATAGTGAAAGTGTTGGACACAGCTGATATGGCCAAATCAGTAGTGAGGCTGTCATCAAAGCAGTCAGGATTCATACAAGTCACACCCAGTTTAGAGCAGCAGTACAGGCCAACATGATATTTCCTCTCCAATCTCCCCTCCTTTGTCTTTACAAACAGTGATAAATGCTCATGACCTTCTGGTGACAATCACAGCTCCTCTCCTCCTCTGTCGCCTCCATCTCCTACTTCTCCTGATGCATGGCTGTGTATGTGCGTGTGCCCGCGCATGTGTGTGTGTGTGTGTGTGTGTATGTATGTGTTGCCACCTTGCAGACAGCCACTGAGACCTCTGACAACTCCCAGAGGACCAATTAGAGGTGAAAAAAGGAGAATGTCAGCCACTGAGCAGCTTGTGTGTGTGTGTGTGTGTGTGTGTGTGTGTGTGTGCGTGTGTGTGTGCATGTGAGAGAGAGACAAGTACAAACCCAGCCACCCTTTTCCATCAGAATAGACCAGCCATCTGAAGGCAGCCAACAGCATCCACACCGCCTGTCCAGTTTTAACTCACACACTCTTGCTGTCTCTCCCTCAAACACATACACACACACACACACACACACACACACACACACACACACACACACACACACACAGCCGTCAGATAGTCCAGTCCCCGGTCCTTGGGAGTGTGAAGTCTCATTATGAATAAACCATAAACGAGGTGCAGAAGCTGCACCTTGACTTTAGACACTTGACTAGTTTTTAAAGAGTGAACTTTTTCAGCAACTTTTTTGTGATCCACATGACATGACCATGAATCATTCTCTTTAATATAGACCAGACACCAGAGACACAACGTAATTTAGTTACTCAGTCATTCAGCTGGTCAGCTGGGCAGCCATGGTCAACACACGCATGTCTTCCTAATCCACTTACGAGCCAGTCAGTCTGTCAGTCAGTCATCTTGTTAGATATTCAGTCTGAGAGAGAATGCACAAAGATCCCAGTCAGTCAGTAACCCAGTTTCTGGCTTGGTGTATGTAAACATCATAACTGGGTTATGATTATGATAAACCCAGATAACTCTCAATTAAAATGAGTCGCACTGGCCTGGACACATCGTTCTGCTTTGACTGGAGTCTTCAAATTTGTGCACTCTGACTGATGTCAAGTAAGTATTCCTTCTACTACTGAGGGGAGCGTTGCTCCTGTGCAGAGAGTATATACACAATATATATCATGATACAGTAATGATTATTGCTGGAGAAATGTGTGTTGGACAGAATAACCAGAAAGTATGTGTCTGTTTTTGTCTGCCTCAGAAAATTAAATGTATCACCAATCAAAGCACTTCATCACATTGAAGTGAAAAAAAAAATACAATTTTGCCAATCCATCAAATGGAGACAAAGACAGTGAAGTGTTTGTAAAAGAATTTAAAAAGAGCTTGAAAGAGAAAAGGAAAAGGAGAAAAAGATGGGACCCTGCCAACATATCAGCCTCTGCACACCTGTCCAAGTGGGGGCAGTGTGATCGGCAGATGGATTGTTGAACGCAGCCCCACCATCCCCCATTTACCCAGCTCTGACATCATAAAGGATTGGGGGAGGTGGTTTCAGACACTGTTCAATGATCCGACAAGCACTTCTGACCCCTTAAGGGTTTACAGTCATGCTAGCATGGCACTAGATGAAAAGTCAGGGGATTCATCCTGAGACCATGGACGTCTGTTGCAAATGTCATGGAGATCCATGCAAGACTTGTCCAGATTCCTCTCTGGACTCTCTGGACTGGTAGAGAGAAGGAGGAAGGAGCAACTGACTGAGGGACAAAAGACAAGACTGACTACATTTATTCAAAGTCAGATTGTGGACTGTTTGCTGGAACTCCACAGCATGCCCTCTAGCATTTCTTATTCAGCATATTTCTCATCAATGAAATAAACTTTTCAACTGAATCCCAGAGATGCACACCTCTAACTTTATGAGTTTTACTGTATGGACAAAAAGTCATTCAAGTGTCCTGCTCTGCCTTCAGACGTACATAGAACAGCTGCTATTTTAAGATGGAGGCTGCATTTTGCCTCATCTCTTCACCATGTGTTTAGTTATTGGAGTAAAGCTTTTTCTGTTACAGTAGCTTTGACTGGATGTAAGCCTGGTCTTGCTGTGGGTGAACATGACTTGCTTGTGTAAATCTCTCCAGTGCGTGCGCTGTGCTGCCCCCTGACAAACTCTGCATTTAGCTGCAGTTTGGCCAGGATAGCTTTTCAACACCTGATCATGGAAACAATCTGGGCCTAAACTGTTTTCTCAGTCGTGTTGACACTGTCATGAACGAGTGTACAAAGGAAGTCCTTCACAGTTCAACACTTCGAAAATGTCTTGAAAAATTCTGTCAGCTAGTTCGAAACATAAATAACTGAAAGACATTAAAAGACCCAAAAAACCTTCAAGACCACTTTCAACTGCTGATTAATAGACATGTGATGCTCTCTACTGAGTATCTATGACTGCAGTTACACTCTGAATACTTAACTACGCAATACTGAAAGTACACAACATAGCATATCTCATCCAGCCATCACTGGCCTTGATTAATGCCAATGCAGTGCAACTCTTTAGAAGATGTGGATTTTCATACATATGTAGAATAAACTCTATTCTTATTATCTGTAGTTTAAGCTGGGACAGATTAGTTAACCTGAACAAACTGTTCACTTAAAGGTAGAACTATAACTAGCCAGCAGGGTCATGTGTGAATCAGATGTGTTAATAAGACAATCTATGTAAAGCTAGCTACTGAAGCCATAATAGAAAGCTAAAAACTGATCAGTAATGTTGCAATCACAGTTGAAATGATCACCTCCCAGTAAAGGCAGAGCTTTACTTTGGTCGTTTGGTTGAGACAGTGAACCCAAATGTTGAAACGCTATCAGCTGATCAGCTGCTGACATTTATCCTTGCGCATGAACCGATGACCTCCAATACAGCTGCCGAAGGGCACGTTACATCACATTAAAGCTCCATTAGAAGTGAGTCACTGCGGCCCAGGCAAGGTAAAAGGGAGATGCTATGTGCCATTTACTGATTTATTCATGGAAATATTGACCGCTATTGATCGCGTTTCTCTCATGGACATACAGCTCACAGGGCTGCAGCAAAGCTGTTTTTGTACTCATGGTGAGTTTGGGCACATGCCCCTGGTTTACCCAGCTATAACAAGACAAGAAGGAGGGGAAACACACGACTTGACTGGTCAATTTCATACAAACTCTGAAGAACTAGAATTGATTCATTTGCGATGGTTTCTATAGGACACCACAAGTTTGTGTGGGGGGGAAAAGTCAGGCCTGCAATGCTCAGCAGGAGGGCCTTTTACAACTTCATGTAGGAGCAGAAAAAACAAACAGAACTAAATGCTGATCCTGAGGAACACAAATGAATGATGTACATACTAGGCAAGCACTGTTTTCTAAGCATCTTTTCTCAGCATTCATTGTGCCCAGGTAGCCAGCTTGTCATCCACCCAGACAGGCTTTACAGCCCTTTGTTACAAAGCAGCGATCAATAACATAAACACATCAATACACACACACAGGAGCAATGATCTTTGTGTATGAAGGACAGCTGGGGTGTGTAGACAGCTTGTGGTCCACAGGCCGTCACACAGCACCCTCACTGTGTTCTCAACACTCCTGCTGTGATCAAGACTCTCATTATCATCACCCAGCTCTCTGATGCTTCAAAATACAACAAAGAATTCAAAATCAACACATCAGTCCTTTCTTGAAAAAAAGCAACCGCTTCAATGAGCCGGGGAGGGCAGAGAAAAGGTCCTCCAGCGAAGACCTCCAACTCTCACGGGGCCGCATTAGTTTGAGTCGCACGGTCTCATTACATTTTGCGAGAGAACAAAGAGGTTTCAAATGAAAATAACATAATGGGTCCATGAAATCGACAGAAATACACTTTCCAGCTCGGAATGCAGCTCCTTGACACTGATTTGCCAAAGAGCAACGCGAGAAAGTTTGAGTGGAGACATCCAACAAATACATTTCCATTAAGCACTCAAACTGAACCTGAACCTTAACCTTGACTACAGTCCAGCTGATGTTTAAGTGTTCATATGCTTCAGCAGTCCAGGATTACTGCATGTTGAGTCTGGAGGCCCCTCTTTGTGTTTCCAGTGTTTAATTGTCAGGGGACACTTCCTGGTAGTCTCATGGTTAATTGTCACGACAAACACCAGTGATCCTACGAACAACAACCCATGAACACAATTCATTTGGCTAACTCAGACCGCTGAACACTCATATCAACTTCAGCTGATCTTCAGACTGCATTTTTGCACAGAAGGACTGTGGATTTTGTTCTTTAACTTGGGTTAAAGCTGAGTCAGAAACATTTCCTAAACCTAACCCTACTATACTTGCTTTTCTTGCCTAAACCTAACCATTAACTAACACTTTTCCAACACAAACATGATAATGGCGTGCCAAATTCTCGCAATTGTCACATAATCATTTTCAGGTGGAGGACTGTCATCCTCAACAACAACATCTTCTTTAGAATTCATAGTTTCAACATTTCTGATTTGAAGGAACTGAAGTGATTATTATTTCTGTCTCAGTCACTGTGAATGAATAAACATGAGCACAGAGCTCTAAACTCAGAGTACAACAGTCAGATTTGCTCCATTTGAAAAGGCAAACAAAGCTGGTACATAGGAGTAGATCCAAATAATATAATAAACCAAATCTATACCTTATAACTGCAACTGCTGTTGGCTCTGGTAATAGCTGAGAATAGCATGTGTTTTCCTCCATCGGCCACAGGGGACAGCGATGAGACCACTCCAGCTGCACTTGATATACACAGAGCTACTGAAAGATGGAAGTTACAGTATAAACAGCATATTTCTCTTTTACAAGACTACAAACTTCAAAGATTAGGTTGCTTTGGCAAATGTGTGTTCGCTTAACACCTCCAAAGAGGAGCAGTGCAAAACAGCTTCACAACACTTTTCAATGGAAGGCATCCAGGTGGGGCTGTCTGACCTACAGATGCAGTTCAATCAGCTGCTCTCTGTTCGTGTAGGGTGTAACACATTTTGTTCACAAAGGGACAGACTGCGCTTGCATGAACAGAGTAAATGTAAAATAAGTTACAACACTGAAATGTTGACTTTCTTTCCACACTTTTTTGCACACATACTGCATAGAGAAGAGTAAAGCATTTTAATGGATCAATGAGTATTGAGCATTTCGATGCAAAACGCTGTTTATCCATAGAAAGCATGAACATACTTTACAGTTGCTAGTTTAGAGGAAGAACAGGGGGCTACTCTTTTCCTACCTCGACCATTTTATTCTCTGGGAATATGGAGTTGTGTGCACAGCACAGACTAAATGTATCATTAATTACTTTTGACACATCAGAGCACAGAAGGAGCTCAGTGCTCCCTTCAGTGCTCCCTCACATTGGAAAACACAATTGCCAACTTCAAAGTAATATCAAGATGGTGTTGAAGTCTCATTTGTGTTGCACTGTTGCTTTTTACCTGAAGGTATTTTCTACTAAATTCTGCAGTACTCATACAGGTTAGAAGTACCTAATGGCCACTGTTGCTTTCACTGACCAAGAAAAATAGTGTTTTAAATGAGGGGAAAATGACATTAAAACTTTCATAAATGACATAGTATAAATCAGAAAGTAGCACATGAAACTGCCCTCACCTATTTGATGTTGCTGGGCGTAGAGAGAGAGAGAAAGTTGTCTCATTGTTTTAGTAGTGAAACTTAAACCACACTGGTAATTTATATTCATTGATTTTTTTTAATGATATTCTCATGGCTGCTATGCTTTGCCCACTGTCACTGATCCTTTACTGTGATATTAATGTGAATTAATGAGTTTGATTTGCACAATTACGAGTAGTGCAACTAATATGTGTTCATTTTATAGAACAGGATAAGAATCATATCAAGAAATCACTTCATAACCATTGTAATTCTACTGAATACTTTCGCACAGCTTACTGAGGGTGAAAATGTTTACAAAGGCGGGGAATGCAGGGGTAACACGTGTAGTGGTTAGCTAATGTGAGCAACACTTAGCTACCAGAGCCAGATGACACTTAGTCCACACTTTACCTCAGTTTCAAAGCAGTTATTGTTGTTTGGTTCTTTGCTTATTAGATTCAGTAGATTTGCTGTTAAGTTAGCAACACTGAGCTGCGGCCGTATCAGAACACCTGATTACGACGGTAGCTTGCTCAACCAGATAACAGGACTAGCTTGTATCTAGCAAAGTTTCTACTCTGTTAAGTCATTAAACGCATCGTTCAATAGTCCTTTAGTGATGGGTGATGAGATCAGCAGCAGAAATGTGGCTGACCACAGTAAAAAGAAAGTATAGCTGCAGACAGCTAATGAAGTAATATATTTTTCTGCTGAAGAGCTGACATGTGAAACCATGGGAGGCTGACTTTGATGACTGTACATCCCAGTTATCTACAAAGGAATAATAACAGAAATCATTCTAGTGTCCAAATACGTGTGGCCCTAACTGTAGGTGTGTACTCTCACTCCCAGCTCTCTGTGTGTATTTATGTCCGACATCGTATGAACGTTAACACTGTTCCATCTTTCTTCACCTCTCCCAGCTCTCCAGCAGGCTGAACTCAAGGCCTGGTCTCTCCTGAGGTCTATGACACAGTCTGCTCCTGCTCAGTGGAGTATTCTCCTCAAAAACTCTGTGGCATTACTTGTGATGTGGAGTTTGAATGTTTTTTGCTGTCAGTGTATGAACGAGCTTTTGACTCTGATTCTTTGGTGTGTGTCTCCAGATGTTTTGAGCAGTGATCATCCAGTGAAGTTTATCGAGCGCTCACAGTCAGGTGTCCACGTCTCCTTTTCTTCCTGCTGTGTTGGTGGGAGAACGTAACGGCCGTTTTGAACACTTAGGCCTGCTTTCCACCGTCTTTCTGTCCCTGAGGGAAATTGGATGAGTTTCTCTAAAGACTGCTCATTCAAAGAAGAACGTATCATCCTCTCTCTGGATGTGTTGTATAATAAAATGTTTGACTGAATGTAATTGGTCGCCTTGTTTATTTCGCACTATTGAACAAACGTCTTTCTTGGCTTAAATTGAGCAGTCGCTGGCATTGATTGAAATTCACTTGTTGTGCATGTTGATGTGAATGTCTTAACGTTAGGATGTGAGTAATGAGAGAAAATATTCAATACTGGAAGTCAGGGGTGGAAGAAGTACTCAGATCATTGACTTAAGCAAAAGTAACAAACGCACAAAATACTCTGCTACAAGTACAACTTTTGATGTATTAATATGTACATTACCTCAATGCTGCAGCTGGAGGAGGTGGAGCTCTTTGTTTCTTGTTTTTCCTTTTTTGCACTGTCTGGTATTTTGCCAATCCACCCTGGGGATCATCTTTCCCATAATATGACATTAGAATTGATTTGGTGATTATATTTTGCATTATGAATCTCAGTCTGCAAAATAACTTAAGTTTTTAAGTTATAAGTCATAAGTTATACGTTGTGGCAGAGTGAGTAACTATTTGTCTCTGAAATGTAGTTGTTGTAGTGAAGCAGAAAATAACAGAAAGTAAAGTTAAAGTAGCTCAAAACTGTACTGAAGTACAGCATTTGATTAGTTTCTTCCCTCCTTTACTGTAAATGTATTCTGTGTTATGGGAGCAGTCCCCCTTCCCTCCAACATGAACACAGAAAAACTGATTAATGCTGACTCTCTGCCACTCCCAGAAAAAATACTACATCGAATAGAAGTGTAGTCAACGACATGTATTATACACTAATATTGACTAAAAATTGCTACAAACAGTCGCTGCTGCAGTCTGTTGGATTTGTTTGGACTACTGAGCGTTACTCGACCCACATGACCGCCTGCATCAGTCGATGTGTTGATATGCACAATGCAGTCCTATTTGCCTGAGAAGCTCTTCATATGTGACCTTGACTTCTCCCACAAAGGAGTCACACTCACGTCCAGCTCCTTGTCCAGAAGCCATCCTCGATGTTTAGTGTGTGTGCCTGTGTTTGTGCTGTTTATCCCTGGATGCTCTGGCAACTACAGGCTTTTGACTGCCAAACATCATTGTGATCACAAGCCATCTTGTTAAAAACCAAACTACAAGCAAGCTTCTTAAAAAGATGGCTGTCAAGTTTCAGAAAGATGGTTACCACAACAATGCAGCATGACTTTTTAAACCAAAGATACCAGCTGTGGCTGCATGCCATCCTGGACTCCTGAGGCAACTGGCTGGAGGATTTAAGACCTCAAGACCACAACCAGTATGATTACTGAACGTTGGTAAGAACAAGTACTTCATTTCAAGCACATTTAGTATAACCGAGTGGACTGTTCCATTCAAAACATGGACACTCTTCAAAAAGTAACAGGTCTGCAACCTGTTGAGAATAGCATAGTTCATTTACTCAGATGGAAATGCCTCAGTTACTCAACACAAAAGACATTCAGCAGAATTTCAATTGTTGGAAGAATAATGAATCATTTTTCTGGTTGTGTTACGGTAATCGTGGTAATTTAACACAAACTGGTGACTGGTGATTTTGTAAAGTGTTTGTCCACAAAGGGGCAGCAAAGCCTCTCGTCTGGTAGCCTTTAACAGCGAAAGGGCTACTGAAAAACTGTTAAGCGTGAACAGAATTGTTCAAAAAGCATTCTTAATTGCTTGAAATGAAGATATGTGGACCCTTTATATTGGACCAGAATGCATGACGGGAATAAAAGTGTCTTCTTAAACTGTGACCTTTCAAACGTTTTAAGGAAAGTTCAGCTGTCAAATGCGACAGCCTCCTTCATTGCTCCCTGTAGACTCATTTTGAAATGTGCAAAAAGCTGAGATGCATCTGCGCAGCAGTTTGAATTGCTTACAGCAACATCATATTATCATATTGCATAATTTCCAACTTTAGAAACAACACAAGTTGTGCTACATTACAACGAGTTGAAACTATATCAACAACAGATCAGAAGCCTCTATGTAATGTGTAAGGGGTCATTCCACAGAAAACTACCTCCTGATTCTGCAGCCTAACAGAGCGTTTAGCTTCCTGTATGTTCCTGTTCTGGTGCACAATCAGGCAGCTATTTTCAGTCGGAAAGCCACACAGACTAGATGCTGAATGTAATGGCGAATTTAGCCGCTAACGCTAAATTGTTCTTCTTTGAGAGTTGGTGGAGACCAAAGCAGAGTAACTCTGGTTGCTCTCAGAGTCATTCTAATACTCACCCCACCTAAAACCACTGTTCATCCAACGAAACCACATCACCATGAACAGTTCAGGCCAGGTTTTGGGGTCACTCTGTGATTCAGGAAATCAATGAACTTGATTTGGGCTCACTCAAAATGTGACAGCAGTTAGAGACCAGAATCAGTCGACTGGCACTGACACCTCGTTTCAAGGCAGCTACTGGTCAGTAGGATGTGTATGGATCTGATTTTTGTTTGTTTTTAGTGTCTCTACTTGAAGCAGATTATTAGCACCATCTTAAAAACATGGCAACCTTTCCCGCCTGTCCCCTTAGTATAGACCATGTAGTGGGTCAGTGGGGGTGGGGCTAGACAGCTAAAAGCTCTCAACCGTGTATGTGTCAATAAAATAACCTACATATATGGTATTTAGTCCAGTAGTTTGGACAATGCAGAGTAAATGGAGATTTAGATCCTTACTGCATGACATCCAGGCTTTGATAAACATAAACATTTGATCTAAAGCTCTGAGCTCTTCAGCATTACACTGAGGACATCTACAAGCAAGCTTTTAGTGGAGTGTAACGGTTCACAGAAACTGACAAAGCACACAACAGGACATGCACATCGTGGGTCATGTAATCCCTGCCCCCTATGCTTGACCCCAACACACACACATACACACAGTGCACTCACTGGGTGACCCATTCCCAGCAATTACAAAGTCCCAACCAGCCTAATCCCCCATGCAACCTGAGCTGCTTTAATCTTAACAAAGGGGAGATAATAGATGTTGAATGTGTGTGTGTGTGTGTGTGAGATGTGTTTGGTTTTGCTATCCATCCAAGACTCCACCAGTTAAAGTTTTACATATTTGCAGAGTTTAAAGTGAGTCTATTTTATCTCAGTCTGTCTTTTTGGTTAAGATATGTAAGCAGGGAGGTCCTCATAAGGATACATTACTGTGTGTGTGAGTTGCGTGTGTATGTGTGTGTGTGAGAGAGAGAGAGAGAGAGCTCTGATGACTGTTGCCATGTGCATCAACAACAATTAGTGATGGATAGTGTTGTTGGTACCAGATGGTCCTTTAGGATTTACAACGTTATGTAACCACAGAGAGGGCTTGGGGAGGGAGGTCAGCAGGACTAAGGAAGATGAGAGACCTGACACATCACGAGCAGCTTTTATCACACACCAGCAGACCCAGAACACAGCAGGAGACCGTTTGGAAAATCACTGACCTGAAATCCTGTCAGGTGACATCACAGTGCCTTCCTTTGGTGGAGTGAGGGCACTTTCTCTGGACAGAGGAAGAGCACGTTTGGATTTCTCCAGGGCTGCAACTGATGATTGTTTTCATGATCAATTCATCTCTTGTTTTTTCTTTCATGAATAATAAACTCCTTTATTTTTATTTTTGTCCAAAGAAATCAAATTTTAGATATGAAGTCTAAGAAATATCAGAACCAGCTATAAATGTGTATTTTTTATGGGATCACAGGATGCACTTCTCTCCTCTTGTTCTTCAAATGCCAGACACATGACCTGAGTAAGGACGTGACCTCTGTGTCCTACATGGTTTCTGCAGCCCTGAGTGGCATCCTCAGGTTGATTTTGGTACCTGACCAGCAGTTCAAAGCCCACAGATAGATTTGGTATTTGTGCTTGGTGGGTGACTTAGCAATATGAACTTTTATGAACAGAAGTGTTCCCAGACCAGTGACCACACCAACACCAGAATTAAACAAGAGGAAATCTACCTCCTCTCAAATAGTTGCAGCATGTTGAATTTATGAAAAGATCTAATATGAAAATGCTTGTAGACACAAGAATCTTTAAGAATCGGTCAATATGGCATTGATAACAACATCAGACTGAAAGATTTCACTTAAATGACCATATTACACTTGAGATCATGTAGAATTTGAAAAAGAAACTGGTGTAAGGACATAAAACCAATGATCTGTCGATCTTCACGGATCAAGACTCGAACGTCCAACAGTCAGAGTGCCAGTGCTGAAAGAAAAATATTTAAATGGAAACTGAATCAAAGGCTGACCTTAAAATTGAAAGTCAAATGGAATAGTGGGTTTGGAGAATCATGACACGCCTAATACACAACATGTCTGCGACACTGATTCTTCAGTGGGGCATCGGCCCCTCGTGAATGATGTGAGCTTATGTAACAGCTCAAAACAAATACACAAGTATTGTTTTCGGAGGGATGCTCCTCATCATTGGGTATCACATTTTCTACACGCCATTCAGTCTTTCCCAGTTCCACTTTTCATGCTCTGCTGTTGCAACTGTTGCTTCTGTTTACATAATGTTTATATAAGCCCTATTCTTATTTTTATCTTACTTTTCCCTGCTCTGGACCCACAGTAGTGGTAATAGCAGCTGCAACAATCTCTGGCAGGGATCATTGAAGACACTGATTTTGTTCCAGTTACCCTAAATCAGTAAGATTTCCATACAGCTCAGTACTAAAGTTCCAAAACCTAACTCTGAACTGGAGATGTGTGGACACTGATGGACACAACAACAAAACCTTTCAAGCCTCGTCATTCATTGCACTAAAATTAGCACAAGAAACAGAGATTATTTTAAGGAAGCAAAAGGACAAAGTGCCATGAAGACAGTGAAACAGCTCTGTGCTGAGAAGGCTTTCATGTGGCTGTGTGCCTGTGTAAAAGTGTTTTAAAGAACTGCTTTTCCTTATTGTGACAGTGTTTACGGATGGCTGTAGTGGTGCTCTGTTTGCAGTTCTTTCATTCACAAGGACATCTTATCATGATGAGAACTCCTGTTTTATGGCTGCCACAGAGCCGGGAAGCAGCAGGAACACACATACACAAAGACAATGCTTTTGTCACTCTCCTTTGGAATGTAGCAGGCCATTACTATGCAAATGAGCAAACATCTAGCCTCGTAAACTACGGTGTGTGTTTACATGGGAGCGTAAGGAGCGAGGATAGTGTAGAAAGCATACAGACAGGACAAGGCTCGTGTTAAAGAAAGCCTCCAGTTAAGATGAACATCTAAGATGTGCTTCACTGATCCACTTTAATTTCCTTACTTTGGAGGGAACATGCAGCCGTGTCATCCTCGGCTTTTTCTATACATTACATTACATCCTCCTTCTCAATGTGGGGATCAGTGTAGTTTCCTCTTATCTTAATCTCTTCTACAAGCCATGAATCCAATTTGGAAGCAGTTTAGGAGTCTAGTGAGAAAAATCGACTTGTTCCAGAAACCACCATCAAATATTTATGTTCGGCCAGCTCCAGCTTCCAGGCCACTCGTTTCTATGTCACATCCAAAAGTGACCAATATCGAACACTCTGGTGACCGTTCAGGCTCACAACTAGATAATAAATAGGAAGGAATTCTGTCTCTACTCACAAACTAACCGGCATATCCAACCAGCATCTTTCACAACCAACAACCCTTTTGATCCTGATGGAGTCGCTACCAATAAATATCCACTCAGTTGTCAATTTATATTAGGTACACCTACCTTACACTAATGCAGAAATAAATGTTCTGATGTCAGTTATTATTGGTCAGTGTGGAGGCTGCAGGCTGTGCTGGTCCTGTGCTGTATTATACTGAGAGGTGTTTATAAGATGGACTACCCTCACTGACATTATGGACACACAAATAAAGGTTGCTGATTGAGTTAAACTGACTAGGGGATTATCACAGCGTAGAGTGCAACACACACAGGTTGTGTTGCCTACTTTCACATCTTTTTTTCTTACACTGGGCATGCCACACAAACAGATGAACTAGTCAAGGTCCAGCAGACGGGCTCTGCCAAACCAGCGAGTGATCGTGTTCGTGACTGCTGTTCTCCTGGGGAGCTGACACTGTGTCAGTGCTGAGAAACAGGACTGTGGTGCATCCTGATGTGAAGACAAAAGCGGTGGCTTGCATAGAAAACAGTATGCACTTAGGTGTTGTGATTTGTGTCAAACGCCACCAGTGTGTATTGTCCTCATGAAGTTTCACACTGGTGAAAGTTTTTCCTCGACCACCACCAGCCCCTGTGATACCAGGTTTTGAATGGCATCTCCTGCTGTAACCTTCATCAACCAACATTTACAAAATACCACAGTCTGAAAAGCTAATCTCAAGATCAATGAACGTCAACTCTGGTGTTCAGATCAGATTTCATGGCTGCTCTTGTCATTCAAATTTCACAATGGATCTGTAGCAAATATTCTTTCTTTAAGAAATGTACTGCTTCCTGGCTACTGGTCCAAGGTGTGACCCGATGCATGCTGGGATAGCCTCCAGCCACCTGTGACCCTGAACACTATCAGTGGGTAGAGAAAATGGATGGCTTAAAGATCAGTGAGAGAGCAGCTCACAGCCTCGGTGGTGGGTGGTGGCTAAAAGAGGAGAATACTGTACAGTATATTATCTAACAGAATAGTATATATTCTGTCAAAGGCCATGGCGAGCGGAGAGCACTTGGCTTTATGTGGTCGTCTATTGTCCTCAGGGATTAAATCCTTGGTATTAACTCAGCCTGACTCACAGGCCTCACAAAACTAAAAAACAAGTTCCTGCCAGTAAGGTTAAAGCTCCCAAACAGAGAGAAAAGCCAAAAAAATTAGCTGGAACGAGCCAAAATGTGATTCAAATATGATTACTATTATTTAACCCCCCCTCCATTCAAAAATCTCCTTCTCTTTTCCTCTTGCTCCTACAGTCGGATGTTTGAGCTCTGCTCTGCAGACTGATGTAGGTGCACAGTTTGACACTGGAAGGCTGTTTTTACATTCATCTGCTTAATGTGGAAAGTTTCTCTGGGCTCATTGAAAATCCAGTTTTATGCTACAAGCATCACAATGCAATCAGAACTAGTCTGGAAGCCAATTCTGGTCCAATATTCAACTTATATAAGTATGATGTGGAAACCTGAAGCCTCCAGTGCACAAACACTGAGAACTGACTTTTTAATGAAGGAGAAGAAGAAGAAGATGTGATTTTAAGGATTTTAGCAGGTTAGTAGAACTTTTTTGGTTGAAAAACCATGATTAGTCAGAAAATCTACGTATTCACACATGTCTGGAGGGGATCTTTAAAAAATTACTCCTTGTTTCAGTGAAGACTGACTTCATTGAAACAAGGAGTAATTAACACATTACTGACACATATAAATGGGAATTATGGTTCAATTTCTACAATTGCCAGCAAAATATTCAGCACTTTCTATTTAAAGACTCACACTGAGGAATACAGTGAAATTAAAACTGGGCCAGAAAACATGTAAAAAACAGACCACCCATGTAGAGAGCAGTAATAGAAGCTCTCTTTGAAACAGAGTCTTTTATGATACAGTTTTATCACAGCAGCATGTCCGGTCCAGTCCAATCCAATGAAAGTCAACACTAATCAAAAAAGAAATGAAGCTGAAAAACTTAACCTTTGTCTGACTGCCCTCCACAGCCCCTGGAGACACACACTGGGCCATACAATTAACAACAGCTGTGGTTAGATTGGGAGGGAGTCTATTAACTATTCTGTTTCAAACTACGTTTAGCTAACATATACGCTCCGTCCAGCTTCTCCTTTCACCTCCACTTAAAGCAGACAAAGCCTGATGAGGAGGAGCCTTTCACACCAAACAAACAAGACAGTCACATGTGGAATGGTACTTTCCTTGTCAGTGTGTTTGTCTTCGTGCTTTTAACAGCCTGTGAAACAAGATGTAAGGAAATATTTGGGTTAGGAGGCGAAACATTCCTCCTATTCAGTCTTCTCCTACATGTTGTGTGGCGTTCCTGTGAATGCCAGTCCTGTCTTTTCAAGCTTCACGCAGTCTGGACGTGACCACAGGTACGCTGTCAACTGCTCACACCTGGAAAATGTTTTCTATCTGTGTATGTCATTTCATGCGAGCCATCGTCATCCAATCCTTTCCCCCATTCACTATCCAACAAACTGCTACAAAGCCCCTCAAAGAGAGAAAATAGACTAGAATTTTTTTTTGAATTCACACTCATTCTCCTCAGAGGAGTTGTGTTTTCACCGTAGAGATTTTATGTGTGATCCTGTGACTGACGATGCAGCATTTCTCCATAAGGCTTACGCTATAATACTTGTTATTTCCACAACACCTGCACTGTGAATGTAAAATGTGAGGGTGTTGACAGTGCCTTATCACGGAAACATAGCAAGACCTGAAAGGAGTACGCCACAGAAAATCTATCTTTTTAGTCACTAATTCTCACCACAGGTAAGCTGGAGAGGTGGCTGTAAAAGTCTCCCTCCTTTGTGAAGGACGGCAGCAGCACTCAGTTTCAAGTCACATCATCTACAACGGATTCCAATCAAGACTCAGTCACAGAGTCAGAATCCACTTCTCTGCCACTCATTCATATATTCAGCACATTGCAAACAAACCAAGCTTCTCCACAACATATCTAAATCCACTTCCTATGTGCTGTGCTTTTGCCTCGTCAGAGTTTCGCCGCTGGAAGCATTTTCTGCCTGACTGGCCGGGTGACGACTGTTTTGAACTTATTTTGTCCGTCGATCAGAGGTGAATTGAAGGACAGGTGAAATATCTTTCATGGATGTTTTGATTCTGATTAAAGCTGCTATCCTGAAGCATTTGTATCGCAGCCACGAGTTTCAAGTTCAAGTGGACCAAATGAAATCTAAAAAAAAGAGTGAATACTGGATTTAGGATAAAAGCACGACTCCAAACGAAGGCTAATGCTAACACATTTCACTTAACGGATTAATAAGGTAGTAATATGTCAGAAGTTGTTTGAGTCCATCCTCATATCCTCCATCACTGTGCTGCACTGCTGCCACTGACCAAGGACAAGGACAGACGGCAGCGAATCATTCGCTTTGCTGAGATGGTGACTGGCTGCAATCTGCCACCCCTCCAGGACGTGTATGCCTTCAGGACCCTGAGGTGAGCGGGAAAGATTGTGGCTGACCCCTCCCACCCTGGACATAAACTCTTTGAAACACTCCCCTCTGGCAAGAGGCTGCGGCCCATCAGCACCAAAACCACAACAACAGCTTCCTCTTGACTGCAGCCGGCCTCATCAGCAAGGCCGGGACCCCGCTGTCACTGACTCTTATCCTGCCCCACACACGGTACAAGTTACAACAACGGCAAGTCTCCATATCTAACGTGTCACGTTATATTAATGCATGTATGGAAATCTCTCCATGCTCTTCATTTCAAACACTGTCCAGCTTTTTATTTTAGAATATATACTTTTTGTTCATTTCCATTTTCTGTTCATGGCTCTTGACTGTTTTTTTATTTTTTTCCTTTGCTCTTATTTTGTTTATCGTGACCATAGATACGTGCACTGTAGCAGACAAAAAAGCAGTTTAACGTCAGTTGGACTGCTCTTCTTCAGTAGTGTGGGGTATTGTGTCAGTGTGAAAACAGCCTTTGAACCAGCGACTACATTGGCAAAGCCCCTGAGCAAGATTACACATTGTGCTCTCGTCATGTACCAGCATTCCCCCTTTCGCTGCTTATTTTCTCTGGTCCTTTTTTATTTTCAACAAAGTTCTCCTCTTTGTTACCTCAGGTTAGCTATCAGACATGAATTAGATAGCTTGCAAGTTGCTGTAGGATCAAAAAACGCCTCTTGTCTGATTTCAGTCAAAACGCTAAAGCAGTCCCGAGAATTTCGACGCGCTGCCACATCTTTTCATTCTGTCTGACCCGGCTTTGATGAACAGCGATCTACTGTATTTGCAAACACAACACACTTGGCCTGGAGAGCTGTAATTGGAGGAGCTGTCAAGCCAGAGGAAGGGAAGGCTGAAGTTGTCTTCAAACAGCAATTTAGCGGCTCCCTTCCAGAAAGATGCAGCTGAACACCTGTCAGAGGAAAACTGTTCATTTACTGTGAATGTTTTCTGCAGTGTGTTAAAAGCTGCTGCTATTCACATGCACACCAATTTGGTATGTGCTGTTGCCTAGAGTTATGAACAGGGAGGTGATAGCTAACGGTTATGGCTGTCCTGTATCACAACCATGACCACTCTGCATTGAAACATTCCTTCGGCCTATGCTTTCCATGCAATTATACTCAGTCATGGTGATAGAGGGGTATGGGTTAGAAAAACAGACCTGGGCAATGTTTGAATCAGCAAATTGTCTGGCAAAATATGGACAGGAAATGTGCTTTCCACTGGAAAATACTGATAGAAAGGATATAAACACACACATACACACAACTCTACTGCAGCCACACTTCTGCTACTTAATCCCCTTAATGTACCTGATGATGCACCTGGACCAAATCAGTGTTATCACCCTCTACACACACACTCCCAACCAACTTCACACACATGCATACAGAGCACAGAGACTATTGTCAGGGCAGTTGTCGGGCGTCAACGTAAATTAGCACACAGAGCAGTTTCAGGGCTTCATTAGCATCCAGAGCTTCTATAATTAAATGTGTGTGAGTGGCTGCTCTGTCAGATGGCATCATGTACTGAGTGTTTTTAATAGTCATTGCTTTAATGAGACTATCCATTACAACTGATATCCTCTAACAGCTTTTTCACCAGCAGCATTTCTCTCTTTCTGGTACATACAGTGGTTCTCTATGGTGGACCCATGACTAAGCATCAGTAAGTGATCATAGAGTGCCAGTGTTACAAGTTTTCAACTTAGCTTTTACACTTTAACGCTGTGTAATAACTTACACTTGAAGCCTTGTTGGAACAAGCTCTCACAGTCAAAGGTTGAACGGTTTGTCTGTTCAACCATTATTTGAAACAAGCCAGACAGCTTCACTAATTATTCAAGGTTTTGAGGTGTCGTAAACTCTTATTTAAGTTCTAGGCAGAACATTGCTTTTGGGACAGAGCACCGGAAATCGGCCGGAAAAGTGAAACCAAAGCAGAGGTGCATTAAAGCTGCAATCTTTCTAATGGTCAGCAGGGGGCAACTCAAATGCTAAAAAATGAAGTCTGTATGAAGCTTATGAGACAATGACTCTACTTCTCACTTGATTTATTACCTCAGTAAACAGTTTCCTCATGAGTTTAAGGTCTCAATCACTAGTTTCAAGTGTTCTCCAATACAGCATGATGTTGTAAATGATGAGTAAAACAGACAAAGGGTTTGCTTTAGGGCGTGGCTACCTTGTGATTGACAAGTTGCTACCACTTTATGTCCTTGGGTTCTCGTCAAATCCAATCAGGGTAGTGGTGTAGCAATGTCCATCCTCTCGCCCAAATATGGTCAATTCTGGCTCCACAAAACCAAGATGACGAAAGCTATATTGCCAAACTCGAGGCTCATACAGTAGTCCACCAATCAATGTGTGACATCGTGGTGAGTACGTCCACTATTCATTGTACAGTCTATGGTCGCTCTCACCCTCGCTCACTGTGCCTTGTGCATGTACCCTGTCACAGTGTATGAGATGCAGAAGAAATGAAGAGCCCTACTGTGCTAAAATAGTGTACCTGACCATGCGTTTTTCTGTGTGCCCATTAGTTTATATCACTATATTTACTACGCTACAATTTATTAAAAAAAACTTAATTCAGCAATATGCACAATATGAATTAAAATACTGAGTCAACGCTCTCTCTCTACAGAACAGGGCCATAGTAATTCAGAGCACATTTTAGTTCATTTTGTACTTTAATGGTAAAAAATCCCTTACATGCTATTAACCAAATAACCAAAACCACTTGACATACATGAACCTGAGTCATTTCTGGCCCTTGAGGCCCTTTGCTCAGCTGGTAATCCAGCCTTGATGCTGAAGCGTAGCTGCCTGTGATATCTCACATTATTAACGTTTGACCACCAACTGTTTCGCCCAGAGGACACAAGCACAATGTAGAACTTTCATGTAGAGTAGGGCTGCAACAATAATTTTCATTCTCAATCAAGCTGAACATTTTTCCATTGATCATTTCTATGAAATATCACAAAAGTACAGAAAAAAAGGACTTGTTGTGTTCAAGCAAGCCCAAAACTCAAAGTGATTCAGTTTCCAGTGATATATAACAAAGAAAAGAAGCAAAGTGTCTCCTTTGGCACATTGGAACCAACAAATGTTTGGCATGTTTTTTTTTTTTAGTTTTTTTGCTTTCAAAACGACTTTATTGATTTATCAAAAAAGTTGCACATTATTCTTCTTTCAATAAATCACTCCACTAATTGTTTTGGTTATTGGGGTCTTTTTTAAAAAAAGTACAATGAAAATAATTCCAATAATTCCCATGCACTACAAGGCATTTAAAAGATTCAATATTTGCACCCTAAAAATGTCCCTGAACAAACAAAAATACTCAAGTTTTGATAATTCGTACCTATCAGTCGCACTGGTTAAGTCTCTTCCCCTGGGCCTCTGTCTTCTGAAAAGTAGATTGCTGATAAAATTAAGGTAATCAGAGCCTTACATGTTCTTATCCTATCATCATATTGATCATTTGGTGAGTTTAGTCTGATCTTAGTCTGCTCTTCCTGCTCTTTTAACATCATTCCAGCATAACGTCTCCTGCTTCAGGTCTGCCAGTGTTTGGCCTCTTGTACGGTATATACCAAATCTGATCCATGTGATGCGGTACCAAACGCTCCATCTGGACTTGGGTGCAGGCCTTGACCCTGCAGCTTATGACGTCATTATAGACAGAGTGCACATGGTTTTTAGGGACTGGCTGAGACTGGTTGTACTTCTACGTGACAAACAGAACACACTGAAATACTGTTGGTCAGAGCAGTCTGAATAATGTCGGAAACGACAGATCAGCTGTTGAATATTGCTGTACTGTAGAAACTGACTCATTTATTTCCTATTCAAGTGTGCACAGGTAAAAACCTACTGGGAATGTGGCTACATGTATACAAGGCTATTAAACAAATGTAGTTGTGAAAACCAAGTTTTTCTAGTCTTTTATACCATTTTTTCCAAAACTGGGGCATTTACATGATGTTAAAGAGATCAGGTGACAGCAGAGAACCGACACTCACCAGGTTATTTAAGTGGCATCTCCTTGATTTTGTTTGCCAATGATCCAGCAATATTAAAGCTGCCCTCAGTCATCTTAATAAACACTCCAGGCCTGATCCCAAGCCCTAATTTGGAATGACACACTAAAATACTTGTTCATTCAGGCTTTTCTGGTCATCTGGAGCACTTCTATACTTAGATCCATCCTGACTTTCAGGAGAATTACATGCTTTCATCTCTTCATACTTTAACTGCTGCAGCCCTGCCTGTTTGTTTACCTTCGCCAAAAAAGAGAATGCCTCCAGTGTGGCGAGAGTGCTGAAGCAAGGCCTTTACCTGCAACAAAGAGACGGGCCCAATATCTCCCTCTCCTCACTGATGGCTTCACCAGTTTTTGTAGTGATTTTGTGCAAATGTTTTCCTGGCCTGGCTCCAGGTTATCTCAGTGAACTTTTGACTGCTTAACAGACTACAGACTGCATGACTGACCTGATCGTGCCCAGGATAAAGACTAAAGGTGACTGAGCTTTGCCATCACGGCTCTGTGGCTTTGGAGCGATCTGCCCGAATGACTGAAGCTGGCGGTGTCTCTATCTTCTTCCACAAATCTCTTCCTGACACTTACGTTTCCTTAAGGCCTTGAAATAATCTCCAGTTTTTGTTTACTTGTTTGCTGTTCGAGTTACTGTGTAGGCTACTCTCTTTGTATTGGCTTTATCGCTGTTCTTCATCGTTCATTCATTGTATTGATCTTGGTGAAGCGCTAAATTGTTTTTAAACATTAACTTCATGACCACTTCTGCTTCTCACAAATTGAGATTTTGATGTGGTTGAAAAGAAGTGAAAAATAAACGTAAGCAGACCTTGATTTAAGTTTTTTTTCTTTCTACAAAGGTCAAGAATTTTCCTGCTAATTAAAAAAGTGAAATGAGGTATGCTTGAAGTGCTAAATTTGCACATGAGCGTGACTAAAAACAGAACCACTATTTAAAATTTGAGTGCTTTTGAATCTACTTGTTTTAATGAGTAATATTTGCTTCTTCATTTTATGTTCCATGTTTTCCAAAAAGCATTTTTATGTTTTGGATTTTTCCATCTACTCTGCTGTTTTTATTGTGCTCTAACATTATATCTGGCATCCTGTTGAACTGTAAGAATTGCAAGTTGATTACTTGTTAATCACAGATCACAAGCAGTGAATCTCCTCCAAATTTAGAGTTTGATGTTTGGCTGAGCCGATAATTAATTCTGCCACATTCAAGTAGCCTGGGGTAAGTGCACTACAGCTCAGTCAGCTGATGGTCACTATGTATCTCCAACAAGGTCCACCACTGATACGTTAGTTTTAGATTAAGGACTGTTAAGGTTAAGGTCAGGACCACCCTGGGATTTGTATGCAGCCTGAGAGCAGTGTTGCCTTAGAGGCTTATCTTAGGGAAACAAGGTCCCCTATTGTAGTTTTCATAGTTAACCACAGTGGTCACAAACAATACATCCTGATACATGCAGGCACTGTGGGACAGGCTTTCTGAGCCAGTTTCTCTGTCAGTGTCAATGGTACCAACATGGTTGTGCTTTTAATAGACTGTCCACCAGCACAGACTGGATGTCCATACAGCTAGCAGAAAAAATATCTATTAATATTGCTGTTTTTGGCAAGAACATCTAGAGGAACGAGGCTTTTTGTACAAACTGGCAATGGTTTCTGGTAAATGAAGCATCATTTCTATCCACCGACAGTTGCTAAAATTCAATTATAACCTATACAACAAATTCACGCCGGTCACTGCAGCCTGGAGAAGAGTACTGTTGGAAGAGGATTATGGGAGTAACACACAAACCAATTTTCAGTTGTTGAAAAAAAAAGCTCTTTGGATTGGATGCATACTTAATTTCTGTGTCTTTAGTCAGGCTTAAAGTGACAATAAACTCATTATGTACCAACCAGCCAGCAGGCTGCTTCTGGCTCTCGCTCCTTCAGAAATACAAGCGATCGAGGTCACTTCTGAGTCAGCGAGGAATGTTTGTGAGAACGGACTCAGGCCACGTAAACGAGGCGACGGATGAAAGTGCCAAGTACATTTCTAAAGCACCACATGCATGCTGGGAAACCCCAGAATCCTACAAAGTATAAATCAATGAAGCTCAACAAGGGGTCTGAATTACCTGCCATGGCTTTGAATTCCAGTGGTCTGTTAAGGGTTTCCACAGATCGTTTAGGGGTTAAGAGTTCACTACAGTGCAATTCCTTATTATTCTAAATGATGAATTAAGAGCAACTAATTTAACAACTAAAATCTTAACAATTAAATCATTTGCAGCTACACTGGGTCAATTTTGGTGTTTTGTTATAATCGAAGTGCATCAAGTCATAAAATCCATTCTTGTTGTTTTGACTGAACTTTCTGGGGTATCAGTCAGTAAAATTAGAGATTAAACCTGCTTCATCCTGCTTTAAAAGCTTCTGACTCAAACTTGCCTCATTAGCAGAGACTTTTATGATGACTAAACGCTGCTTTTACATGCTTCTAACACCATATAATCAGTGGAATTATGGGGTGATTTCAAAACTCCAGAATCCACATTTTGCTATGAAAACTGTCAAACAACAAAGATTATTTTCTCAAAACATGCCACAAACTCTTCTCAATCTTACCTCAAGGCCACCTTGTAAAAGAAGAGGATCTGGAATTTTTTTTTAGATTAACATTATAATCAACACTGTTGCTACACAGCTGGCCAGATGTCAGACACCCCCAGACCTCTGGCACTGCAAGCAGGTCAAATCCAACACTGAGCAGCCTGATCTGAGGCCGCCATTTGACCCAAACCCGCCACCATAGCCATTCTAGCTGTCCAGTCTGAGACGACACACACGTTCAGCTGCTGGGCCTGTGTCAGGGTGACAGAGGCTCTCATTACAAGCCACCACAGACACAAGTGAAGAATAACTCAAACACAAGACAAAGCAGGGGAGCAACGGCTCAGTCGCTTTTTCATGTTAATATGACAAGTTCAGTAAATGGGTTTGATCATTTATCTTACTGATGCTACATCAGATGTGAGGAGATGGATATGAAAAAAAAATCTCTGTATCCTCTGATGAGATGCTAAGTTCAGGATGTGGAATGACAAAGATGGAGTCAAAGAGAGAGAGAGAGACAAAGAGAGAGAGAGAGAGAGAGAGAGAGAGAGAGAGAGTTGAGAAAGACATGAGAAGCAGTCGGAGCGGATCAGCATCACTCCTCCCCTCCACGGTCCCTCTGTAGGTCTCTGCTCTCTCTCTGCTCTGAAACCACGACATTCATCTTTCTACCTCTTCTCAGTGCTGCACTCACTCTCTCTCCTTCAGTCACAATGCATCAGATTTAGCACATTTCTGTGATATTACCACGCATAATTAAATCTGCGTCAGAAGAGAAATCACCAAACCTGACAAACTTGCAACAACAAAGAGAAATTTCCAAAGTGAAGTTGTTGTGAACGCCAGGTCCAGGTTTATCACTGAAGCCGGGTTAACTGCGTCTCCGCGAGCCGCCTGTCCACTTCAGCGCGTGGCGGCTCTCAAAGAGAACAGTTCCCCAATGGAGGTTCAACCCAGAAGCTGTCAACACACACTGTTCACGACTCAAGAACAAAAAATAACCTGCAGTTAAGTCAGTGTAAAAATATGTACATGTATAAATAATATGCTAACTACCATACAAGTTGCCGTTTTTCACTCTGCTGTCGACGTTACGGCGACAGTCTGTAGTAACTTCCACTTAGTGATGGTCACACAATAACGGGGAAATTGAGATAGTGTCATCGTTTTGAGAAAAAATACGCTTCTTTTCAGAAATTCACACAGGTCAGTGTTTCCAAAAGTGGCTGAAGAAAGCCTCATCTGAAGATAAAAGTTGCTAACTAGCTTAGTTTCACCGTGTTTCCTCACTTTCAGCTGAAAAGCAGCGCACAGCAGCGCCGGCCGTGCCCCCCCGCCAGCACCGCGCACCGGCTCCCCGCACCGTGCCCTCCGCCGGCACCGTGCCCTCGCACCGCGCCGGTGACAGGCTGCGAATGACTCACTTCAATTAGGCGACATCTCACATGAAAAGAGCTTCAGAAGAACCAACACTCCGACTGCTGGAGCAACAACGTGGAAATAAAGACGTGGAAAGTGGAGACGAGTGTCTGCACAACAGTTTCACGTGCTGTGAAGCCGCTGAAGGGCCACCAAAAGCCGCGTAGAGCCAGTGCCACTTACCGCTGAGGCGAGGATGGAGCTTCACTAAGAGCCGCGGTCGGAGGCGGACTGCTGTTCTCCGCGTCGGTCCCCTCTCTGCCGTCCTCACTCTGCCTCTGCCTCTCCCTCTGCCGCGCGCTCTCTCTCTTTCCCTCTCTCCCGTTCACTCCTTCCCTCTCTCTACCAGCCCTCCGTCCCACGGCCCCCACTCACCAAATCAACAAATTGAGGAGTTGAACTGGCTGCTGATTGGTCATTACAGTGCCGTCAGTGATTAAAGGCACGCGCGCACGCACGCACGCTCGCGCGCACAGGAACACACATCCTGGGCTCAGCCTTCACCCCAATTCAAGCAGCCGCTCCTCTCAGAAGCTGGCCGACTGCTTCCTTAAAGCACAACTCTGGCTTATTTGAAGACGTTTCAGCAACAAGATCACATGAACTGACGAGCTGTTTGTGACGAGCTTCACTTATTACAGCCTGTGAGCTACAAGCCACAGGAGTCACAGCTGAAGCTGGCTCCAGCCTGGACAAGTGTCTTCTGGGCAGGATGGCAGTCTTCTGGATTATTCAAGTGCACTATGTGATCCTGTTGGAATTTTGAAATTTAAAGATGCACTAATCCACATTTATATGTGAACAATGGATCAGATTTCAAAGGTGTCTCATCATCACCCTACTCTGCAGTTCCCATCCATTCTCTTCCCTCCGTAGCGTCTTTGTTTTGATTTTGGGACCCATAAATTTATTGTTGCAGTTAATAGGATCTGAAAGAGATACTGTAAGAGTTTTTTTTTTCTTCTGCTCTGTGAAGAATTTTGGATGGAAGCTGCGTAAGGCTGCACAGAGCAGGTCGAGCCAGGCAGGAAGTCAGACACAGGAACAGAATAGAGAATCCAGTCAAATTTCAAAATAAATCGCACTGTGACTCCCGGCTGTATATCGACAATAAACACAATTTAAAAAGACAAAAAAAAGAAACCATTTAACTATGTGGCCTGCTTAGAAGCACAAACATCAAGAAAAAAAAAAGATCAAATCAACAAAATCTGAGAAAGTCAACAAAATCAGGGAGGCAAAATGCTCCGCTTCTGAAACGCTCTCGATGGGGTATGCGGAGGATGGAACAAAACCGCATCACAGACCAAATGTGAGGCCGCTTTTCATGGCAGAATAGTTAGCTCACTCTCTCCAAAGCCACCACACTACATTACACACGAAAGCCAAAATTTTTCCATGTAAAAAACATCAGTTGCTTGTCTACCGCTGCCTTGTTCGGTTAGTTAGTTTGAGGTACGGTGTGATTTTGGTGTTTTAAAGGGTTAGTTTGGCAGTAGACCTGCAAGCCCTGTGTTCTGAGAGATAAAATGACTGTGTTTGTCAAAGGAGTCTGGTGAATTAGGAGAAGGCATTGATGGAAATAACAGCTTCAGGTACCTATTGGGAAGGGTTGTCCGATGCCAAAGCAAAGCAGTGAAAATATTCTTAATATAGTGTATACTTAAACTGATATTGAGTTTTTTTTTAGGTGGGTCTTTTCTTAGGGGGCTAAAACACCATTTGTGGCTGACCCACGGCTCTCCTTCTATTCTGTCAGTGAAGTTGAGAGGAAGATAGGCTTCTTGGATTTGACTGACTTTCTGAAGAAATGTTGCTTACCTGAATCTAGGTAGTGCTTTGAGCACCGATAGCGGGTGGGCATAAGAAATTCAATTTTTTATCAAAAATGTAATATGACTTTTTTAATGTGTTCTTTAAGGCAGAAAACATATATAGAAAGGATTTCATTTCACACAGCGGGCTATGCATCTGCCGTTTTCCTGTTCTGATGGCACTGTTACTGTCTGTCTGCTTGAAGGGGCCCCCTGACCTTTCTTTGCCGTTTTGGTGAACATTAAATTTAGTCTTTTAAATTCATTTGAATTGAAAAAAAAAGGTGTTTTATCTTAGAATGAATCTAGTTTGACATAAAAGAGTATGTTATATGTGTTGCAGAATACATTTGACAAAGATCTCTGTCCTGTTGTACATTAGTGCCTTTTTCAGGGGGGCCTGGTTCCACTGTGCCAGTCCACCAGGGCTAAAGTGCTACAGAAGGGACAGAAAGCAAAAATCAGGTGCACAGATGTGTGAGGACAGAGAAGCTATTGTGACTCTTGTGTTCTTCAAATGTTTTCAGTGCCAGTATGAAGCAGAAAGATTAGACATTTACTTGTATTTATTTTGTTATTGGGAGTTAAGTGAGTAATTGATTATCTCGGAGCAGAACCAGTCGTCTG
Source organism: Chelmon rostratus (assembly GCF_017976325.1). Taxonomy (NCBI): domain Eukaryota; kingdom Metazoa; phylum Chordata; class Actinopteri; order Chaetodontiformes; family Chaetodontidae; genus Chelmon; species Chelmon rostratus. Next base: position 2,396,399 of record NC_055669.1, on the reverse strand, counting down.
TGAGAAAGACGCAGCACCAGGTAAATAAATGTACAGGACTTGCATCTTTGCGAGAGTGACGTGAACAGAGGAACCAGTTTGGTGCTGGATCTGTGGCTGTACACTGTTCTGCTAATCTTAGTGTAGAGGGTAAGAAGGCAACACTGCTGATTTATTCATACCAGCTACTGGGATCTTGGCTCTATCTACATATCAAGGATGTGCTCGTCAAAATGCTGACAGTGAGGATGATATTTTTGTTGCTGGTTTTGCAGAGTAAAATCTTGTTAACTGATAAATTCAGACCTGTGGCGGGTGCTCTCCTTGGTACTGAAGTATGTTGATGTTGTGGCTGTTCAGCAGATGACTTTGGATTACTGCCTTGCCCGGCCTCTTGTTTCACAGTTGTAGTAAAGCAGTAAAGGTCAGTAACACTGGGCTGGGTGTGGTTGTCCTGATGTGGATGCTTCATGATATTCTGCCTGCACTGTTCAGCTTTGGTGGATACAGACTGTGGCACCACCTGTGGCTGGCAGACAGATCTCCTCTCAGTTATCTGGAGAGACTTTGGACAAAGGTCCTACCATTCATCCAAACTGAAATATCTCATCAACCATAGGATTGATGGCCATGAAACTTTGTACAGACATAAACGGCCCTCAGAGGAGGAAGCTCAGTGGCTTAGATTGACTCTTTTTCTAGTGCCAACAGCAGGTCAAAGTTTTCACTGACTCAGTGAAGTATCTCAATATTTACCAGATAGACTGGAGCATTCATGGTCCGCAGAGGATGAATCTAAATGACTCTGATGATCCTCTCAACATTTCAGTTTCTCCAATTCTTCTGCTAAGGACCAAATACCTCTTTAAAACTAATGACGTTCCAGTATCTACATAGCTTTTTATGTGCCCCGCATGTCTTTTGTTCATAGCTGTCTGATAATCATAATCAGGGCTGGCAGTGTAAAATATGCACCTAGCGTATTTTGATGTAAATATGCTTTTAATGTGGGTTTTCTATTTTACAGTAGGCAGGATGTGTCGCCTTCTCGAGGCAGAATGCTTACAGTATCATTTCTTCTGCACAACAACCTGAAATTTGGCCCGTAGGTTACTTTAGAGATTGAATGTTGAAGGAGTTTTTTTTTTTGGGTAATCTCAGACAGTGTTTGCCTTTGTTCACCAAATGATGTTTCCTTTCCAGGAGCCATGTGCTTGTGTGGACTACATGTGATTATATCTGTCTGGAGGCTGCTGGATCTCATCGAGACTGTGGAGAACTGAACACTTTATCGATCTGAAACAGCGCCATGTTTAGCTGTAATAAAGTTTCATTTCTGTTGCTACAGCAATTACTTTTCAGCCCCTCAGCCACCCTTTACGGATCCTGCCTCTGTAAGTGTCAGACTTATGGAAATTAACCTTTTGTGCTGGAAATAAATGTTGTGGTAGATTGAATGATTATTGTAAGTGAAGGGTATAGAAAGTTTTCCTACATAAAAGGGCCAGGGATATCACAATATTGATAATAGAGGAAAACTTACTGCACTCAAATGTCTCTTTGTCTAGGAGTGCAAATTAATTACCTACATGCAATCATACCTACAGCGTACATTTGTCAAAGAGGCGTCTCATGCTGTAAAACAGCCACCATATTTCACTCAACACTCTAACACACTTGACACGAAATGATAGAAATGATTTGACTGGCTGCAATAATCACAGCCCTGATCCTAAATGTGTGGAGCTGGGGTCTCAGTGATCCTGCTCACCGTGTAGTGCACTTCAGACCTCACAACCTCTCCATTTGTGGATCCACTGCTCTCATCCATTTCAGCTCCCCAGGGACCGGCCCTCACATCATTGTTGAAGTTTGATGCTGATACTGCATTAAGTGCACCGGTGACATGGTTTCTATTGTTGTTCTCTCTGTTTTATTAATTTCCTTGTTGGGGTGTTCACTCGTCCAGAGCTAACAGCCTAAAGAGTGTCTGCCCGCCGCTGTGAGGCTGCTGCTGTCGTAAAGGATTATGCTAATGACAAGTGGAACTGCAATGTGCTTTTAATTTCAGGACAGTCACAAAAGGAAGTCATTTATTTAGGTATGAACAAATCAGTGGTGTGCACAGGCTCACGGTTTCCTTATTTCTCTTTCAGTTTTTCTGAGAGACAAATCATTTGTGCATCAGGTCAATTGTTCAGCTAAACCCTAATTAAATCCTAAAGGCCAACTGGGTTGTAAGCAATAGCACAGAAAGCTGGCAAACAAAACAACATCAGACAAAGACACAGGGAAAAATGTAACCGGTTAACATGGGGTGAGTCATTCTGGGGAAAGATTGTTGAAAATGGCATCTCTCCTTCTTCACAATGCGATTATCCCTCTCGCTCCCCATCTCCCCTCCCCTTCCCCCTGTCCTGTGCACAAGCATGAACGCCACTTGTTGCTGATTGGCTGGAGTAGTGGTGTGTGGCTCGGTGTGAGCCGCTGTGTTTGTTTCCCATTTACACAGACAAAGCCTGAGTACAAAAATAGATTTTTTTTTTATTTCAGCGCACACGGAACGAACCATCAGGAGGTATTTGCTGAATTTTTCAAATTCAGCAAATATCAACAATCTTTCTCCAGAATGACTCACCACCTTTAAAACTCTGCTGGGAAAAGATGGAGAAAAAGATCCTTGAAAATATCAATTCGTAATTTAACTGAGAAAAGAAGAATATTTTAGGAGAAAAGTTTTGTAGAATTTGAGCGTGGTCGTTCTTTCTTGAACTTGGGAACAGTATACCACATGTGACAAAATAATCTCACGTCAAAGGTGCACTAAGAGCTTTCAACAGCACCTCATGACCTTCATTCAGCATTCACGGTCGTCAGTCACAGGATGCTCAGAAAGCTCTTCAGTGGACCTTTGAGCTTAGATCATTTTGTCACAAATGAAACGGCATTATCTGTACATATCTGAACCTCTAAACTCTCTGCCTTTAAAAGTACATTTATCCAACCCAAGTAATGAAAAGGTAGCTTTCAACAAAGTCTGTCACCTGATGGCTTTTCTCTTTAACTCCCAGCGCCTGGAGGAGGTGTAGGCAGCCATTTCACCAAGACTGTGTGAGCAGTATGGCCTCCAGTGTTATATCTGACATTACATTGAGCTTTTATGCTGGATCAGAAGGTACACCTCTGCTCTCATGAGGACCATTATCTGCCTGTTATGCTACATCTGTGAAATATGTACTTTATGGACAGAAATGTACTCCTGTACCTGCATTTGTGTGTACTGAGCACCTGAACGTAGATCGGCAGAGTCACTGAAGTCTGAAAGGATGTTCAGCTTCCTGTAAACCTGCCTGACACTTAGAATCTGCCTCTTCCTGGTGATGCTGTCAGCTCTGATTAGCAAACAAATCCCAGAAAAAAGCAATACTGTGGCTCATAGGATTTCTAAGTGCAATCTATATTTTCATTAGAGTATTTTGTTTGGATCACTTGCACACACTGTCAGTGCTTTGACTCAACCAGTGGCGTTACTTCTGCCTCACAAACAGCTCTGCCTCTGAGAAACACTGGAAACACTGAAACAACACGGAAAGCAGTGCTTTCAGCATTTTGTGGATTATTTTTACCACTATGACAGCCAAGAATGCTCGATGTTTGTGGTGGGTTCTGTAAAACATTCCAATTCAATGTGTGTTTTTTCAGATGTTGAATTAAAGGCTTTGGTTAAAAACACAAGTGAAGGAAAAAATGGTACCTAAACATGATTGAAGTGATACAAAAATAATGATTTTTATGCTGCTTTTCTACTGAAGACTCTTCTACTGAACACTCATTGGTAAATTGTGGAACTGCAAGCACTTTTATTCAAAGACAGACATCTGTTTGAATGCACAAAAATGAACAAGAAACTACAAACACTTCTGTGCCCATGGTGGTTTCTGATTGGCTGGAATGTTAATATTGTACAGGATACTGCAAACAGGTTAATTCACTAAATCATTGCCAAGGCTACATTTTTTTACTGACTTAAAACACTCAATACTGTGTTCTGTGCGCCAGAAAATCATATATATATATATATATATATATATATATATATATATATATATATATATATATATATATATGATTTTTTATCATGCAGTGGCGTCTGCTGTTTTCCTGTACCTCTCAGTTCTGGTGCCGTTGTTGTCTGTCTGGTATCCCTTGAACGGGCCCCCTGACCTTTGCTTTGTTTTGTGGATTTGGTGAACTTGTTAATTTTGTCTTTTAAATAAATGTAAAAACACAGAAAATGAACCTTTTTTAAAAAAACACAACTTTTCACAAAGGAATTTAGACAGAGTTTAGTGGGTGATATGAATTGCTGAATACATTTGATGTAGATCCCCGCATGCATTTAGCCTTCAGAATATTTCTCATAGCTCATGTTTTCATGAACTCGCTGCTGAATATCTGAATGGCTTATCTGGATTGAAGATTTTATTGAGGTAGAACAATATAGGATATCTCTTGACTTGTCCTTCTATATTTCAAGCTTTCAGTTGTGACAAGCATGAGAAAAATAGGATAATGCTGAACACATGTAAATTAGAAGCAATTCCACTTCCATAGACCCCAAAGCTTTTCCAAGACTTTGTTAACCTAAAGAAAAGGAACTTCAGGCTCGAGGAAACAGGATTTTTTCTTTCTTTTTTTTTTTTTTTGTAAAGCCAGCTGCATGTATTTTTAAATCATGTTCTTGTTCAAATATCATAAAGAAATGTCAGGCGTTGACTGGCTTTAAAACATAATCATGTCACATGTTCTTGAGACTTAAAGCCAGCCACCTACAATGGCTGCAAATATCACAGGACGCAAACATTTTACATAAGATGCATTGAAAATGACTATTGTTTCTTTCACTAATTCAGTCCGTCTGTGAATATTTGAGAGGATTCTCTCAGGCTTAGCACAGGAATCTCTAATCCGCCTTAAATCAGTTACACCATATTGGCTGACTGGCTCTGGCAGTGCTGTTTACTGTTCCCTGCCAAGACAAAGTGAAAAACTGGAGCTCTGACTGAATAAGGGTGCTGGGATGGAAGCAGGAAAATTAGCTTTTCGTTCGGGCTCTTTTTGTCGCTATATAAACACGGGGGTGGACATTTTCCACAGCATGATGGCACAATTTCAGTAACTCTTTTTCTTGAAAACGAAATTGAGAATTGTGTGAGTGTCCTGTTAATACTCATTTTTGTTCATTCATTCACCCCATTTAATCAGGAAAGTTGTTGAATACACCCCCTTTGTACGAACGGATGAGTAAGGTGTCTGTTTTTTTTTTTCAAAAAGGAGGAAGCTAAAGAGATAAAACACACCCCTTCCAAAAGAGTTGAGACGCTGTGTAAAATATGTTTTTATGTAAAAACTTCATTGATTTTTGTAAATATTTGCTTGTTCTGAAATTAAAGCAGCAACACGTTTTAAATAAGTTGGGACAGGGACAGCAACAGACTGGGAATGATGTGGAACGCTCCAAAAACACCTGTTTGGATCATTCCACAGGTAAACAGGTTGATCGGTAACAGGTGATAGTATCATGATTGAAAGGCTCAGTGGTTCACAGCGAGGATGGAGCAAGGTTCACCACTTTGTGAACGCATGACTGTATAAAGTATGTAAGTATGTAATGACATTTGATCACAGAGCCTTCAATTGCACCTGATATGAAAAATGTTGTAATCAGGAGTCAATATGCATGTAGCTTAGCTGGAAGCCAGCAAACAGTGCATCTGTGTGTGCAGTGCAGGATTTGAGTGATCAAGTCCTGCACTGCAAGGCAAGGACAGATGGAGACGCCATCTTGCTAATTAGACTATATGTTACTCAGAAGGTGATGCTGTGGAAACACAAGGGACAACAGTGGAAATAAGTGCAGGACTTTAATGGAAGAGGTTTGATATATTTTTCATTTAACAAGTATATTAGAATGTTGGCAGTAAAACATAACCAAACCAAAATCACATGGTGTTACCATGATTACCCCCTGTTAGTCATGTGACCATTGATTGTCTTTCATGTTTGGACGCATACACCAAAAGAGCACTGACAGCCGTCTGTGTTTTTGGGCCCATACAGTGCACGCACGTCCGAGTCCTTCAGTCCAGTCGGTTGAGAGCATGCACATTTAACACTTACAAATCTGATTGGGATGGATTAGTGTCTGATAATACAGTGAGTCATTTCGGGGGGTGTCTGGCTTTGAGCAGAATTTATCACCGTGTTGCAGCCAGATTTCTGTGGCGTGAAGAGTAACTCTCTGAACACAACTTTGACATGTTATCACCTTATATTGATATGGCTAGCATATTAGTAGGCAGCTGCTTCAACATCCAGCAGTTACAGAGCAACATTAGCATTCATTCTTTCATTTGTGATCTTTGTGTCCACATGAAGAATCTACTGGAAGTCCAAAATTCATTCTCCCCTTAGCTTCGCTTTGCCCTCCAACAACTTGTGAGAAGGATGTCTGGCTCCTGAATGCTCCACCATGTTCACCAGTAAAGCCAAAACAATGAGCTTAAAGATGCGTGAAGGCTTCAATGAGCTGAGAGTTGTTGATAGTTTACAGTGAGCTCTTCACAATGGCTGCGTTTCCATCCAATGTACCGCAAAGTGCAACTGAATTTGAAAGAAAATGCAAATGCATGCTTGTTTCCACCCTCTGCTGTTATGTGATTATTAGGAGTTGGTTCATCGAGATAATCAGCAGGTAGCTGTAGCCGAAAGCATTTCACATTCATATTAAAATGCATTTTTCCTCATGTAGGTAAGACATCCAGATCCAGATCACATGTTAATACCAGCTGGAAATGAGGTCATAGTCTCTCCATTGACATTTCCAACACTTCAATCCTCCTGAGCTGCTCTGGGGGGGCTTTTCACTGAGCTGTTCGGGACAGACTAAAAAACAAGAACCAATCATTTAGCAGCAGAGCTTCCTGCAAGCAAACCAACAGTTTTTTTTTCTTTTTAGTCTATTTTTATCTTGCTCACAAAATGTCAAATGCAAATTTTATGCAGCTTTTCTGCTATATTAAAACTATTGACAGATTTAATTGCAGACTAGTTAATCAATATGTAACTGTCCAAACCTTTCTTCTCATCCTCTCACTCTGAAATGCTGTTGCGAACGTATACTGCGACCGTCTTTTATCATCCTCAGTGCTCGAGCTGTTTATGGCCAGGAGTCACTTCACAGTCATGCATCTTTGTTTTCATACTGGACACACATGGTCACCTTGTCATCTCGAGTTTGATGTTCAGGGACTGCACCAAAGTCCTTAACAGTAACAAAAGAAGATCAGACTGTCTGCACAAACTTTCACTACTCTGGAATGATTTGCACAGCCTCAGCTTCTGTGCTCAAACCTCATTCAAACTTGCATTTTGGGGAAAATATGACTAAACGAACTTCCTCTCATGCCCACCTTTGGCTTCTCTGTTGGCCAGGAGACCTGCCTCTGGGAGCTGAACCCACGCACGAGGACAGTTGGATTTCACGGAGTCATTCAGGCACAATAACTGTCAAAAAGAAATAAGAAGCAATTCCAAAGAGGAACCGAAAAACAATGCTTGTCATATACATGTATAACCCAGTGGCCCTGCCATGCATGAAAGACAATCAAGCAGTCATACAGACAGTCAAACAATGTGAACAAGACAAGACAAAAAAACAACCAGACAAGTGAGACACGTAAGGATTATGACCAGATACAAGGTTTAATCACTATGTGAGAATTGTTTGGCTTCCTCTCAAAAGGCTTTGTGTGACACCTGCTCCGGGGAGTTCACATAACTTTGGCGTTCTTGGGTCTGGGTTTTTTGATTACTGATGTTCATAATAGAAGTATCTTGTGTCCATCTAAAGTGTTTCAGCATGAAATCTTTCATTGATTTTAAACTTACATTGTCCCATTCTTGGGTTCGAAGAAGTGCACCGTGGGCTACTGTGTGATTTTAGAAAAGCCCACCACCCTCCAGAGGTATTGAAATGGTTATCCCTTTGACACATTTGTGAGATTTGATAAAAGAGAGGTAGAAATGGAAGGCCAGCAATTCAGATGTCCTTGCTATTCAAGTGTCGATGAATAAAATGTAAATCGTTTGTGAAGAAGCATAGACATATTGTGCTGGAAGTCCACATTGTGATGAACTTTTCAGGATAATGTAGTTATTATTGAGGCTAATGATGAATCTACACAACAGAACATTTGGTATATTGCTTGGTATAAAGTGAAGGCAGAAATAATAAGAAGTGATGAATATTCTGCTCCTGAGAGAAAGCTCCAAATATCTCCAGTTTCATTTATTTGTATAAATACAGCTTCACAGTTGACGTGAACTGGACTACGTCCATGCCTGCTGTTGGCAGGTTGGTCAAAGTATTGGCCAAGTTTTAATTCTGTTATTGCAGTTCATCCTGAGGGGGACATGAATGTCTATGCCAAATTTCATGACAACCCATCCAATAGTCGTCAGAACACCAAAGGATCATCATACTCATTACAAAACATCCCCTGGGAACCACAAAGGTCTATACCAAATATTGGGACAATTATCTAGCAGATTTTGAGATATTCCACTGGATAAGTGAAGACTTTAACTTGCTGTTGGAGCTAAATGAAAAGTCAGGGGATTAACAGAGTCATTAGGCTTAATGCTCCAGAGACTATGAATGTTTTACAAGGCTTCATTCAAATCCATGAAATAGTTGTTGAAATATTTCTGTCTGCATCAAAGTGGTGAACCAAGTGAACGGCAGAAGTTGCTATCCTATAGCCACGCTCCTTCAAAGAAACCTACATTATGAGATAGTTAATCAATGATACAGATTGACATGTGAAGCATATCAGAAACAGAGCAGGCAGTCCCAGCCAGCTTGTGTCATCGTGAATAATAAGCAGAGGCTGAGCCTGTGCATGTCTGACAGCTTGGCGGTAGTGTTTTAAGTACCTAAAGCGTCCTGCGGATGAAGTAGTGCGTGTGTATAGCTGGTGATTTGGCCTAATTCATGGGATAGCTGGAAGCATCTTGGTAAGTTTAACATCCTCTTGCAGGGATTTGTGAGGGCCTTGCAAAGAGAGTAAGACGTTGTCAACATAAAGTCAAACACAGGCAGTTTGACTCCCTTTGATCTTACTCATCTGCTGAAAGTACAGAAAATACCGCAGCAAGCTTTTTGATGACTATTGCAACAAGGGACGGATTCAGCAAGCTTTGAAAGCATGTTACTGATATGTAATGGGGAGGGGGGAGGGGTGACAGTACATTCATGGCACACAGAGACTTTCATCATGTCCTCAGCCTGCCTGTCAGCATCAATCACCACGCCGAGATCCTGCTCAGGCTTCGGCTTAGTCAACGCCGGTCTCGAAACAAGCAGCACCAGACCCCCGCTGTTCACGTCACAAGTGTGCGTATGTGCCTTTATCCATGCAGTCACCTGCACAAGCAGCAATGCAACATGCTCGCATGCAGCACATAGAAACAATGCATCCGCCCTTTCTCATACACACACACACACACACACACACACACGTCAGTTCATCAGCTCAGCCAGGCCTGCCAGTCTGCCCGTCTCTGTCAGCCTGACAAACTGTATGCCTGTGTGTGTGTGTGTGTGTGTGTGTGCGTGTGTGTGTGTGTGTGTGTGTGTGTGAGCGGCTCTCTGTGGAGATTGCTGAGCACAGCTAATCACTCACTGGAGCATCTTGGAGCCCTCTGATGTCCTGTGAGATTCCCAACAAACAGACACACACACACACACACACACACACACACACACACACACACACACACACACACACAGACAGTCCAGGGGAGCTGAGCTGCCTGAGGCCATGGAAGAGGAAGAAATAAGAAACTCCTTTGTGTTGTGCCTCGAGCTCCCATCTCTGTTTCTCCTGAGAGAAAGCAGTTTAAATACAGGAGTGTTTACACACAGATGTTTGAATCATACAGCAGGATTAATTTAAAGTCTTACCCTTTAAACTGCTTTTCTCAAAGGAAGGAATGTCTTTGTAGCTTCCACCACACAGTCTAATTTCCCTTCTCTGTGTACGTTTGGTCTTAAAAAAACAAAAAAAACAAACCCGGTTTAGTTTAAGCGACACCTCTCGGACACAGAGGTCTCCAGGTGGAGGGTGGTGAACGTCAGGGGTTATTCCATCCAGCTAACACCCCTTTCAGTCTGCGGTGCAGTGGCCCATCATAAAGCCGTGTTTGCTGCCGGTCTGAATGGCTCAACACGTCCTGGCTTTGTGACCCTGCGCCTGAACACGGTTGAATGAGGCTCTCACACTGCTGTGATACCAGAGGGTGATCACGTGCTTCTGTAATAACTTGAATGTAATACAGCTGAATTACTGTAAAACTACAGAAGGTATTAGTGCTGAATCTCTCAGAAAATCCAGTGTATTCAAAACAAGACTATGTTCCTTTTAAAAGAGGAAATGATTAAATGAATCCTTGTTCAATTCTCAATATCATGAACTAGTTCAGATAAATCAACTGACACAGGAGACTCTTGGGAAATGAAGGTGAATTTTGCCACAGTGTGACCACTGTTCAGAAGAAGTCTCTTTTTGGCAAAGATGCTTTCACATGATTGTAAAATGAGAGTCGTCGTTTTGATTTCCACAAAACATTCTACACTTTCCATGATTAAGTCTGCAGAGCAAACATTGCAGGGACCATTTTAATTCGCTGAAAATTGATGCTCAACAGTGGAAAGCATGATGCATATGGAAATCTTTACTGACAGTCTTGTGTATGTATTGAAGTGTTAAACACAAGTTCATTTTCTTGCATAATAAATGGCATTTTATGCTTGAAATTGGAATGTAAACACTGCTTCTTGATCACATTGTGCACAAGTGGAACTGTAGGTAATTGATGTAAATTAGACTTATGCTCGCTGTCGTCTTCTTGCTGTTTGTTCCTGTGGATTGCTCATGCATACAAGCGTTATCTCAAAACATTCATGTTCAATAAAATGTAAATGATAATAAGTTTGAGAGATAAGTTTAGACAGATGTTTCTCCCTGCAGGCTTTACAAGGATTGTGAGACGTGACAATGGGCGTGTACGCCCGCATCATAAGATTATACGTGCACTGCAAATCAACAACTGTCGTGCATATTGCACACCACAGACCTAGAGTCAGTCCGAATGTGAGAATGAGGTTGTGCTATTTAAACCTGAAGAGTCTGTTCGGCGTGTATGATGCAAAACAAACAAACAAAAAAAAGGCATAGGCTGAACACAATCTTGAGAGCCTTCAGTTTAAATCAGATAAACTTCAGTCAGTACCACTCTGCTTTCTGCCCACCAATCACACGTTCAGAAACACACCCACCCTGATCCTTAAGCCCTCGTAAAAACTCTGAGCCATCAAAACAGGCTCTCTGCTGGAGTATAATAGCCCCCTCTTTTCTTCCCATTTTACAGTATTTCCTCTGTCCAGCTCTGCTGGTGTGGGGGGCTCAGAGACAGAGATTAGAGGCCCCCCTCTGACTCCACAGATGGACGCTGCCATCCCCCTGCCTTCAAATTCCTCTCAGATCACACACTGCTCGTTTTGTCCATAAAATAGAGCTGTAAACCAGTGGAGCTGGCTGGCCCGCTGGTTTCCACTGAAAAGTACCTCTTCATGAATAAATGTTAATAGAACTAAAGAAGAATTAAAGAACAAACCACGTTGTGCTGATAGCCAGTCACACTCAGTGTGTCACAACCTCTGCTTCTTCACAAGGAGGATCAGACGAAGCAGACAACAAAAATACATATATTGATCTAAAAATAAATATATTTAGAACTGAAAAAAGAGAATCTGTTCACAAAATAACCATGTTCACATAAATACAAATTTTCAAATCAGTCATGAAAGAAATCTTCAAACCTTCGTTTTGGCTCTTAGAGATTTTACCTGAAGAAGTGTTGAGTCTACATAAAACTCATTTATTTGGTAGGAAAAAAACAAAAAAAACAACTGGCTTTGTGGATTGTGAATTGTAGGTTTGGGTATTGTTAGACTCTACATTTTAGAAATAAAGGTACTGTGTATTGTAATGGGACAACAACACGGTATGCTGGGTCAGTAATATGTATGAATTCACTGCAGGGATATGTAAAATGTAATATTTATTTATATTTAAATGAATTATTGAAGCTCAGTGTTTAAATTAGAAATGACTGGAATCTGAAAGACGAAACATCAGTGTTAATGTTGGAGAAAACTGCTCCGGACACAGACTGTGCAAGTCTGTCAGACATTACTGAAGTACAGGACCTGTTGCTGAGGAATACTTTCAAAATACTGTGGCAGTATTTTGACAATAAATCATGCCTTACGGTCTGAGTATTATCAAATAAGAAGCTGTTATAAAGAATTAACATGATAACATTTGTGTCAGGACATATTTGATATAAACCCTCATGATGGCTCATGTTTTTGAGATCGAGTGACATTTGGTTCTAAATTATTTGATTTTGTTGACACATATTACACATATTATTAATGCACTGTCACAGTTATATATATCATATTTTATTTTAGTCTATTCTATTCCTATATTTGGACCTCTGCACTTTTTTATGCAACCCATGCTCACCCACTCACACCAAAGCCGACCAGTATGTTCTCCTGACCCGGCTACATGACCTGAAGCCATGAAGGCAAGTGTTGTAATTTAATTGGTAGGTCTATTCCAAGATGGTCTCACACCAACACAACAAGTTGTTTGCCAGTAACTCACAAAATGACACACTATTCTCCACAAACCCATACTATACGACTGAAGAGAAGCAGTAACAAACCCGTGGTTAACATCATGAAACAGTCGCAGTTTGATTAGCTTTAGGCACCAGAACTACTTGGTTAGGTTTGTTAGTGATGCAAGTTCAGTGACATATGTACTTTGTTAGGACCTTCAGTATGTCATGGAAGTTAACTTAGGCTGCATAGTTTTGGTATCACACATGACATGACCAGCAGCCCCCTGGGTGAAGGTGCTCTGTGCGACTGACCCATCCGCCCCGACCTCGTCCTTACACGGGTCATAGTGAGCTGCCCGCACAGACGACCTTTCTAGAGCGACTACACTGTAAGAGATGGGGGCAGATTCTATAGTCCTCATCCTTTGAATCTGTCCAGGAATCAAAGCTGCCTGTGTTACCTTTGCAGGACGTCAGCCACCGTGGTCACAAGTGGAGATTAGGTGAGAATGGGACATGCCAACATATTACAGTGGCACAATTAAAAAAGAGCCTTAAAGTCAACAAACTGACTCGGTCCTGTCAGTTACACAGTATTTAGACATATCTAAGTTTGCTAACTTCAGCTACAGAGGTACTGGTCAAGCCAGATCAAGTAAGACTGTGACAGCAAAATCCCTGAAGGCGAAAAAAAAACCAGTTGTAATGGTTAGAAGTGATGATCTTAAATTTGGACCTGTAGTTTTGATAATGGAATTTTGAAATCTGCTCTACATCATTTTTGATAAAAGCGAGTTAAGACATAAGTCTGGGACATACATTACAAAATGACAGAAATACATTATCCACAAAGAAGCAATCTTGTCAAGAGTACTTCCCGGTCCTTTATTGCATCATCAGGAAATTCTATTACATGCTATTGTTATTATAATTACATTCTGAGCAATAATTTCATTATCTGGTATTTAGCATTTTTGGCATTGAATGACTGTCCAGTATCTGGGCTTCAGCCATCCATCTCTGGGCACTTGGCCCTGAGATTACCTCAGACAAATTTTTCCAAGGGAAGCCAAAATGTGGTTTTGGCACTGCAAGCCACCCATGGGGCATTTCTCAAACAAAAAGCAGGGGAAAAAACAAACAAAGAATGAAAATCCAATCATGCTTGTCACCAAACACAGGGCTGTCTGCCACCATTACCATGACTGCCAAGTGATATTATTCACAAGTTGATGAGGAATTTTCACAGTGAACTGAGGAGAATCCTCCCTCTTTGTCTTCCTTGTCCATCTTCGGAAAATCCTCTCACTCAGACAAGCGTGACACTGCAGGGGATTGGATTTATGACGTGTAATATAAAGTGAATAGATCCCTGAAATTCCTGAGAACTAAAGAGGAAGCAGGAGAGTATGTACTCCGGGACTGCAGCCGGGGTGTCTCGTTAAGAGTTCGTCTAATGTGGGCCCCTTCAGGTGTACAGCCTTAATCCAGTGTGGTGTGTTAGTGGGTCTGCAGGGGGGTTAATCCCCTATTCAGACCCCACTGTTAACCCCCTACCTTCCTTTCTCTTTTCCTGTTTTCCTTCCTCCTTCCACCAACAGAGGCGCCTCCCCCATGATGCCCTCCAGTCGTCCCTCTCCCCAGTTCCTTTGCCCTCCTACTGACTCCGTCCCTCCTCTAACCCCGGTCTTCCATTCTTTGGTCACTGTTTCACTCGGCAGACGGGCGACAGACAACAATGCAGCGGCAGGATGCTGACCGTGTCTCTGTCTGTCCACACCTCACAGTGAAGCCCAGCAGACAAGAAGTTAGCAGGAGGGGTACACCTCACAGGCGTGAAGGCACACAGGGTACCGTGATCCAAGTGATGCTGCAAACTGCTCAAAGGATATTAACTGACCACATCTCCTAATATTTCAGACACACAGTGAAATGCTATTGGCCAAACCACGAGATACCTTCTTTGAGCACTAGGACCGCTGAAGACATATTTGTGACATGAGTCTGATTCTGAGTCAGTCACTGTGACAAAGCTACCAAGGTGCTCCTGTTCCTCATGTTAACGTTCTCCACTGTGCTGAGCCATGATAAGGTTCAGAAAGGTTAATGCCCCACTCATACTGAGCTCATGTAATCAGGGGAAGTCCAGTGATTCATCATCACTTTGTTCCAGCCAGTTCAGCCAATCGTGAATTTCTTTAATCTTTCCCGAAACCTTTTCTGACGTATCCCTCTTTAGAAGCCATAAAGAGTTCACAACTCCTCCCCATAGTACCAATCATTACCCGCTAACAAGAAGGACCCAAGCTGAATTTTAGTGAAACTCTTGTTTGTTTATTTTCCCATCATAAATCATATTCTGAATGAATGTTTAGTTTCATCCACGCCCCCTCTGCAGTGGCTTTGGGAACCACTGATCTAGCCTGTTAGAGACTTCTGGCTTCAGAGGCTGGAGGCTTTGTCGTCCAGACCATTTAGTAATCACGAACTGGCTTTCAGTCGAGTTCATAGTGGGAAAATGAAGTAAAACATTCTGTTTACACTAAAAAAGTAATTCACTAGGAATGTGCACTTCATGGATGTGATGTGCCAATGCAGCACCTTGCTGGGTGATGTTGCATCACACTGCAGAAAAGGTTCACCTCCATTCAACGTTTTTGCCAGGTGACCGTGTGTTTCACTGGAGCCTGTGTTGCCACCTCTGCTGTATCACTGGAATGGCTGCATTCAAATGAATGAGGGAGAAATTGTTCTTCACACAGTTTAGCATATTTACCATGTTTAGTTCAGGACAGCTGCTTCTGAGGACAGCATCATTTCACTTTTGATGTGCATTCACTGTAACTAAACTAAATTCACTAAATTTAACAAGACTACAGCCATAGTCACAGAGGCTGTACTTAGACACAGTGGTGATTTGAGTTAAATATAACTTGCTGATGTTCAGCCAATATGTCCAAAGCATTGCATATAGTGACAGCACATGAGGCAAAGAGGGCCAACAGTCAGTGGGAGTCATGAGGTCCATTGCAGCCCATCCAATGACTGCGAAGCTATTTCAGTCTTAATTATGGTTTAAGTGCTTTGACATTTGGTTTAGGTTAGGGGATGAGATTGTACATATGGCTGATGAAAAGACAAACATTAACTGTGGGTTTGTGGTGAAAAGCAAACTTGCATGAAGGGGCTACGTGCCCATCCACCACCTGGACCTGGACCTGGACTACATCCTCCATTAGCCCTGAAGATCAGCATCGACAGTCGTGATTGTAATTCCTCAGGATTCTGGGCTGCTAAGCAGGCTTTCCCTGCTCATAGTGTTTCAGTTTAATCAGCAGATACTTTAATGCAAAACGGGTAAGTAGGTAGTACGGCTTCTTGTACAGTAGCTGCAAAGCTCTGCCATGTCAAGTAAACCATGACGATTACAATGTATTACCAGACAGAAACAGCTGCATGACAAACTGTCAAACTACCGTCTGCACTTCCCTGCAGTACAGTCCTGCAAACAGCATCACAGCAGGCCATACAACGACTCAAAGTCACAGGATGGAGGAAGTTAGCGTTGGTGACCACAGTTAGTTACCCCACTGTGACTGCAGAGAAATACAGCCCTTGAGGTGGCTGAGTCCTTTTTATTAATTCTATTTATAAGCTTTTCAATATAAAAGTGAAGATTAAGACAAACAACACGAGGTATCAACACAATAAAGAAGCCAGTCAACAAAGTATGGCCGCGGTGAGATATATTGGATATTTACCCATTGCTTTTTGCCAAAGAAATCATGTAATGACCCTAATATTTTTAAGAAAACAGAAAGTGTCCTACAGTGACTCACCCTGACTGGTCCTGTGTCAGACGACATGTGACTAACTCTGACTCCAGACAAAGTTTACTCTCTCAGCACGATCTGTTTTTATTCTCATTTTCATGGTCTGAGGGACATCCGTGTGCCGGCTGCCAACTCATAACCAGCTTTGAAAATTAAATGAATCAACTTGTTTTTTTAATATTAAATTGATTGATACCAGTCTCAGTTAATATGACGCTACCAAAAGCCACCTACCAGCACCTCTGAAGCTCCCTGATCAACATTTCTTGGTTTGATATGGGGTTACGTGGTGGACTATTTCTTTGCCGGGCGCAGTGAATTCCCGTTACGCGTCCTGGCAACCTCATGAAACTCTTTATCACTCCAAACCACGTGCATGTGCCTCTGTCCCTCAGTCACCTTGAACATAACCATTTCCTTTTCCTGCCGCCTACATCCTGTCTGCTTGTCTCTAATACCACACCCTGTCACTCATCCTTCCTGAACACACGCTGTGCTCACAAACAACATTCCACAGCTCGTCTCAGCAATGAAGATTCAGGTGAGGCCTTTTTACATGTTGCTCCCCCAAGCTGTTATTACCTCCAGTCCTTGTTTGGCCATTAATATGTCAGAATTAACAGTATAGATGCTATGAAGAGGCTAGGGGAGGCTAAGACTCCCCAAATTAATCATGAAAATATGTTATTTGTTAATCACTTGGCTTGCTGACAATTATTTGTATGCAATAGCGAACACAGGTTAGTTATTTTGGTGAGAGAGAGGTGTTTTAATTGGTAGCTTATCAGAGAGGTGGTTATAGCCTAGTCATCTCTCTCTCCTGGTGTCCATGGTTATAACACGCTCAACATCACAAGTGTATCACCTCACCTGACCAGCTTACCTCTGAAGTTGAAGTAAATTGAATGTATTTGTAGTCAAAGGTGAATTCAGCACGTCACTTCATGCGGCAACAGCAGTGCACTCCCTCACGTAATAGGTTTTTATTGCGGCGCAATGGCCAGCATAAGCAGCGCTCTGACAGGGAGGTGTTTTCATCACCTTGAAATTTACTTTGCCCGTCGGTGTGTATTCGCAGCTCAGAGTGCTTGGGTGGGAAGAGAGGCACAAACAGGTGGGAGGTTCATTCAAATGAGGCAGCACAAAGAGAGTTGTTATTTCGGCGGAAACTGGGTCTTAGATGATGTGCTGAGAATAGACGTCTCAGACCCGCGTCGCTTTCTGCTGCAACATCACTCAGGTGTTTAAGTCAGCATCAAAAATAACTTCTAATGCCGTTAAAGCAGGATCGTCAGTAAACCAGTCTGCATTGATCTCTTAATATGGGTGCTTATCGCAGTATCTGTTGTCCACAGCTGCTTAACGCTGCCTGGAAACCTTCTCCAACAGCTCTTTGAGTCCCTGCAGTCACCTGAAGGCAGCAGTGCACATGCTGATAAATCTGTTGTTAACCTTGATTAAATCACATACAAACTACATCAAGCTGCACAAAACACCCACACACACATCGCACCGGTCGCTTGTGACTTGATATCCTGTATTAATCCTGGGCCTCATGACCTCCTTCCCAACTTTTTTTTGCAGTTTGTTCAACATGTCATGTTTATTGTTGAAATGCATTACAGTGCGAACACTGCCGTCTAACGTTCTGCAAAATTATGACAATTTACATCACGAGATAATCTATAGTAGAATTAAGACTGAACAAGAGATTGATGCATTCATATAAATAGCTATTTTTATTAGTCTACAGACTACACTAAGCAACTGTTCAAGAAATGACAGCATGTTTGGTGCTGTGCCTTCACGTTGTGCTGCTCTGCATCAGCCAGACAACAGCGCAGAATTAATAAATACATGAATCTCCAGTGCTCAATGAGCCTGCAGATTAATTGAAGCACATTTTTGTCCAGTAAATTTCTGATACACTGATTCTGATATTTCTGATGTCCGCTGTGCTTTCAGTTCATCAGGAGCTGCTTGTAGGGATAGTATAATCTCGCTTTTGATGTGGATTCAAAGAAAGACTAAATTTAACAAGACTACAGCCGTGCTTGCAGCTCTGAGGCTGTACACAGACTCAGTGGTGCTTGGAGTTAAATTCAACATGCCGACGTTCAGCATGTATAATGTTTACATTTACCACCGTAGTTGAGCGTATTTGCAGGTTAACATTTACTCATCAGCACTAAACAAGTGCGGCTGAGGCTGATGAAATGTCAATTATTTTGCAGCTTTTGGTCATAAAGTTACACAAAATCGAAAAACTGAGCTGATGATTGTGCTACATGAAGTCAGGATCACCAAAGTTATTGAAATTCCTCCTGAGGGGGACATGAATGTCTGTAGCAAACGTCATGGTCATCCATCCAGTGGTTGTTGAGATATGTCATGGTTGGTCATGGCTTCATGGTGGCGACAGAGGATCAGCAAACACAGAGAGAGTTATTTTCAGGGGACCATGAATGTATGTACAAAATATTATGGCAATCCATCAGATGATCATTGAGACCTTTTAGTCAGGACCAAGGTGGTGGATCGACATACTGATGTTGCCAAGCTAACATCAGAGCCCTCTAAAAGCACAACATATACAGGAACCTAACTTCTAAAACACGTAGAAACATGTGAAGCAGTCTGAAAAGCAGCAACTCCCTGATAAACAGCAGGACTCCCTACTTCAGTCTCTGCATGTTGGCTCGTTTACCATGCCCTTTTACCCTGTTTTCTGACAGAATGCGTAAACAAAATTCCATTTGACTGATTGCATGCAAATGCAATGGACGGAGGCAAACTGAGAAAGATGTAGCTTCACTGTCGGCAGCACAAAGTGAGGTGAAGAGGAGTCAGCCAGTCAGCAGGATGTTATTCAGGCCCTTTCAAATCTGTCCCCCACAGCTCTCACAGCAGCTAAAATGCTCATTGTGTATTTGTGAGCAATAACTCTGACCAGTGATATCTGAGCAAAACTCTTCTGGAAGCTCACGTCACAATGATGGTGCCGCTGAGCCTGGTACACACAGGTCTGATAAGATTTCTCAATCCTTCAAAGAACTTTTGTAGTTAAACTAAACTTCTCAGTCACCAACATTAAAAGAGAACACACGACCCTGATTGTTTCTGCATTGCTTTCCAATCACTTCTAGAATATAGGCTGATGTATCCATATTTTATCCAATCCATATTTGTCTTCTTGCCAACAAATCCCATGAAAACATCCAAACAAGTGAGCACTGCACCGCCTCTTCAACAGCTGTCACTGTGTTGTACAGACGAAACATGACAGTTCAGTTTAAATCCCTCAAACCCTTTCCCCTCCACACACCTGGCCAATCACTGTGCAGCGTGGGTGGGCTTGTAAATGGTCAGAAACAGCACCCCCAACAGGTTTTCAGTGCCAGAAAGGTGTGGTGGGACGTTATTCAGGCGGTCTTCGTGGTTCGAGGGATAGCGATGTTAGTTGGTTTGTCTCCACGGCTAATGGATGATTGACATGGAGTTTTGTGTAGACATTCATGCTTGGAGAACATATGCTAATGACTGCGGTGATCCTCTGACTTTTCCTTTAGTGCCACTAGCAGTTTGACATTTTTGGTTCAGATTGAAATGTCTTGACTGCTATTTAATGGATTGCAATGAATTGAAAGACAAGTTCCCCTCTGGATGAACTGTACTCTCTCTGGTGACTCCCTGACTTTTCATCTAGCGCTGTGACCAAATGCCTGTAGAACTAATGATGCTCCCATCAGCCTCAGCTGGACTTCATGTTTAGTGCTACAGTAATTAGCAAATGCTAGCATGATAAACATAGATAGTGAACATGGTAATCATTACACCTGCCATGCAATCCACATAGCTATTTCTTTATTTTATATTTACATCTGCATGTCAATCATTTCTGTGCACATGTTCTTGTTCTGTATACTACGTCACCTGATCCTCACCATGTCCATTTCAAATCAAAATACAAGCAGTTTCTCTCCGTTTTAACGCTGTATAGATTGGAAAAGTTCTACCTTGGCCACAACAATGGAGAGCTGAACAATCCACCTTTATCCAAACACTTGTTGTGTTTGTGTGTCTGTGTGTGTGTGTGGGTGGATGAAGGTGAATGAGGTCACAGATAAGAAGTAGAGAAGACAATGTGAAAGATATGTTGCTAGACTGTGGTGGGTGGGCAGAAAGAGAGAAAAGAGAAAGATGCAGAGAGACAGAGAAGAAGTGTGAAAACATGAAGAGGAAGAAAGAGAGGTGCGTTTTCATCTTCCTCTGTGACTTCTCTGCCTGTTTCTCACCAGGAAAACTCTGCAAACTGACAGCGTTCTTTCTCCGTCAACACATGTCAGGAGCTGATCCTCCAGTCTGACTTATGGCAGTCTTAAACACCAAGAGATGTTGAGTGCTCTGATCCTAGCAAAGATCAATGCTACACTGATTTATTAAATGTGTTAAAATAAATCTGGCTGAGGATAAAGCTTGTCACAGCACACAAGCACATAAATCAGTGTAATTAGCAGCAGTTGGACTGTATCTATGTGGCAGAAAACGGCCATAATAAACAGCTGATGCATAAGAGAAAGGCGACAGAAGGTGGATACGTGTATAAAGATATATTTACATATATCTAAATATTTCTCATTCTCATTCTATGATACCATAAACTGACTTTTACAAACTGTAAAGGACATCATAAGGAAATCTGGTTCAGTTACATGAACACTTATTGTTGAGGAGTGATGTTTTGTTACAGCCTGAAATAATTTGACAGATAGAAGAATGATATGTTAGTACACAAAGTGAGGGGTACAAACAAAGGAGGAGGAAAAGATTGCCTGACATGCAACATGCAAATGCAGACCACTTGCATGTTGTCAGTGATCAGCAGTGGTGGGGGTACTGAGACCTTTCACTTCCCTTAAGTAAAAATACTTCAATTTGAAAAGACCTACATCCATATTTTTTTTTCACTTCAGTAAAAGTAAAGAAGTCTGAGCAGTGAAATGTGCTGTGATGTGGAAGCAGAACAGCCCCTGTTGCTGTTATTGTACTCCATCACTGATGCATTAATGTAGAGGCAACATTTTAATGGTGTAGGTGGTTGAGGCAAAGCAAATTTCAGCTGCATTTTATACCGTTGGCAGTTAAATCAGTCACAATGCATCATATTCTAAAAGCTGATCAGGTTTTGAATGCCAAAGTAACGGCTAACTAAAGTGGTCAAATAAATATGTAATGAGATAAAATGTACAGAATTTCCCTGTGAAATGTAGTAGAGTAGAAGTGTAAAGTGTGAATAAAATGGAAGTGCTCAAGGTCAGGTACCTCCAAACTGTGCTTAAGTGTAGTGATTTGGTTTGCAGTTCTGAAAAAAGTTGTGTTAGGCACAGTCTAACTTTAAAGTTCCAACAGAGCACTGTCTAATCAGGTCTCAGGTCAGGTCACGCAAGAAAAAACAACACTTAGGTCACTTTGTAAGTGTTTAACTTTGAACCCATCAAGTACCCGTGGGATGTCATGAACTGCACCATCATGAGCTGTGACCCTCCACCTGCCAAAGGCCAGTGACTCCATCAGGCCCTTCAGCAGGACTGAGGTAACACAACTGCAGGCTCACAGAGCGAGACATGGTCGTGCAAGCGGACTGCAGAATTAGAGCTATTAATGGTCACAGTTCATTCATTTCTTAGCTCTCGCCATAAAATGATTGTATTGTAGAAAATGAGTTTCAGTGCACACGGAGGCTGTTTCTGTTTGTGTTTCAGTGCTTCACTGCACGGCTTATTGGAGATCATAAGGCTTTAAACAAACCGGACACTTTGTCTGTAGTCACCAGTTTAGTTTGTGCATCCTAGAAAATGTTGTGTTTGTGTTTTCATCACTGTATCTAAAATCATTACTTCATTACATTACAGTGCAGGTTGCTGGATTCCTGGACTTCTGTTTGGAGTAAACTTTTTTTTATCACAAAGATTGTGGAGGATTTACAGGACTGTGAGCTATTTTGCCAAAGCTACAGTCTATTTTGAAAGCTCCTTTCTGTTGGTGACGACAAGGACACCACAACACCTGAGCTTTCAGAGGTGGCTGACGAACATGTTTCCTGCACACAGCTGCTAAAGTGACACAAGCCTTTCACACTGGTCTTGTCACAACTGTTTTGCTAATTGTTCATCCTCTATATTTGATTTTCTGACACCGCACATCATTGAGTGTAATGCCGTTTGCTGTCCAACTTTCAGATGCAGGATGTCAGAGCTGGTGCTGGTTTTTCTATTAGTTACTGATCACAGCTTAAGTAAGACGCCTGGTTTCCACTGAGAGCATGGCTAATGAACCTGACTCTTTCATGGCAACTTCAGAGGTTGCTCAATAAAATGATTTCTTCCAACAAGACTCGTAGCCAAAGCTGAGCAGAATGCCCACCCAGCATAAGGCAGCATATTTCACAGTCAGTGTTTTACTGGAGTTGTGAGAGGTTTCGCTTTGCTGGCCTTAACTTTTACTGGCAAGCAGGAGGCAACTCAAGGAACACATCAATTTCACATGAAAACCTCAAATGAATTGTGGAAACTGTGGTAGGAGCTCTAAATGAGCACCTTGGAACACATTTCCACTGCTCACCATGTGCAGTTTACTCACAAAGTTTTTGCTGTTGACATTGAAAATGATTTGATTCTTTCATCAACAATCTGTGCAGAATTTGCCTTAATAATCAATTCAAAACTTTTCAAAGTTTTGGGAAAATCTATGTCAAATGAAATAAAAATTTGTCTAAGCAACTATTTAACCTACTGAGTGAGTAGTTTTTAGGAGGACCTTGGTCAGTGTTTCCAGCTTCCAGTATCAAGGTCGATGGGCTGAGTGAGGCAGCAGCTAGAACCAGTATAGAGCTGCACACATAGAGCTGCACTCATAGAGCTGCACACACAGAGCTGCACACACAGAGCTGCACACATAGAGCTGTGGATACTGAACTGTCTATGCTTCCTCTGTCATCGCTTGACTCTGCCATCGCTTGACTCTGCCATCGCTCCCATGAGTACAACATTATACTCAACAAGACTGTTGAGAGCTCTTCAGTGACACCGTGAAACACAAGCAATCACATGGTCAGACGAGTTTAAAACAAACCCCCAGGTTAGTCAAATGTGTGTGGAAGTAAATCACAAATTATTACCCAAACTGTCTGCTGGAAACACCCGTCCCAGTTTCCAGACCCACTTCCTGCTTCAGCTTAGACCTGCAGTGCTTATGGTTGTTGTGTGTGCACGCAGCTTTCCTTTGCTTCACTCACTTTCACGTCAAATAAAGTGGAGTAATGAATTTGACTAAACTGTTGGCTCATCTGCAGTCTATTGGTCTAGTGATTATGGTGCCGAATATCAACTGCAAGGTCCCCGGTTCGCATCTGGCGGGGGACCTTGTTGCATGTCATTTCCTGCCTGTCCCTCCACTCATTTCCTGTTATCTCTCCACTCTTGTGTGTGAGATGTTATATTTACTAGAAATAACTCCCATGTTGTAATAAAACACACGTATTCTTTAATGCCAGTTTTAGCTATTTTGTTGGAAGAGCCTTCTAGGTGTTATATTTTATTCAGGTGGTCTGAACTGAAGAGCGTCTCCACCCTCCATCATCTGGCCAGCTAATCCCCACTGATTCATTAGCAGCTCTTCCCTCCTGACTCTTAAATGCCACGCAGAGAACAGAACAGAACGACAGGAGAACAATACTAGAGGGAGAGAACTCCATCCTGAATGAACTATTTCAATCGTGACAGATAGATCATATGGAAGAAGAATTCTGTTCTCATCTCTCGGTTTAATTAATTCTGTGACACATACTGCACAGCTTGACTCTGGCCCAAACCCAAATCTTTTGGAGTGCAAATCCAACATGAAGGACAGTGTTTGTTCACATTTATACTGTGCATGTTAACTCCAAATTGCATTTGCTTTGCACCAGTCCAGTAGTCAGGATACTCTGTTGTGTTTTTCATTTTTGAACGTGACAACCCAGGACAGACTGATTAGCAGTGAATTACAGCTGAGGAAAATAGAAGCAGACACACTGGTTTCTTCTTTTTGACTCTCTATGGGTTCATTTTTTAGACCAGAATGAAATGAAGGGAAATCAACAGTTGCCTGAAAGTCAAAACAGCAAAAACCAAACAGAAAAAAATCCTTAAATAGATTTAATAATCTCAAACACTACAGCATGCTTTGAAAAATGGTCCACAGTAATGTACGTGCAATCTTAAAGCTCTCTTGATATGTTACTTTTTAGAGTGTTTAGGACAAAAATACTAAGCTCAGACAGCTAAGACAGGAGACCGGACAAAAGTTCAACCGAATATTAGGAGAATGTGCAGAGTCCAGAGTGACAAACAGGTCGCAGATGAGAACAGGTGAGGATTTGGACACCTGAGCACAGACAGACAGGAGAATTAAGTCAAGAGGGCAGGTTGCAGACGAGCAAAAACCTGACAAACTGGTACTTGGTGTCTCCTCTTTAGGTCTTTGTTGTTACTAAGTAGGAAGGCGGAGGATTCTCTAAATACTGGTTGAAACACAGGGCTGAAATCTGTGCAGGCAGGTGAGTCTTGATTGGTTGATTGAGCGCAGCTGTGCTCAGGAGGAGGGGGGGTCGGCCACGCCCTGCAGTGACACAGACCAGACTAACAGACAGGAGACAAGAGGAGGGGGACACACAGGACAACAGAGGGACTGCACATCTCCACATGATATGTTTTTCTTTCTTTCTGAGTACTCCTTACTCAATAAGTAATCCAACGTCAGCAACTTCTTCCATTATTAAAACCTTCCTGCATATATTTCTGATTAATACATTTTCAAAACAGGCAACATTTTTATTATTAAGAAGCTGAAAATGTCACCAAGTACGGTTTGTGTAAGTCACTTCATTTCTATGGATTGTTTTTCAGCAGCATTAGTGTCATTATTTCCTACAAGTCGTCATTCACTTACACTTCTTACATCATAAGGAATTATAAATGAATTAGAATTTGAGTGTGGACATTAATTGAAGATCATATTTTGAGCTTTAAATTCAGCTCATGTCAGTAAAGTTACCTGTGTATGATACAGCAAGGAGGACCAGAACTGGACAGCTAACTGAACAGCTACAAGCTCTTCACTTATGTTGTGAGGTGATTTTCTTCATGTGTAGATCAGTGGTGTACAAAGTCAGCGCTGGTTGGGGTTGAAGACAACAAGTTTGAAAACGAAGACAATGTGTGAAGTTAGACAGAAGTGAGCCTCTGCTAGCATAACAGGCTCCAATCTGCAGCTCAGCCTTCGACGGTCAAGTTACATCGTGGCTTTTGACCATAAAGACAAAAGGTGAAATAAAAAGATGATATCTCTGATCCTCTTAATGGTCTGCTGCTCTAATAATGTTATAAGAATGCAACGTTAAATCTGTGTTGTGCTCTTTTAAAAGGACATTATGTGTTCTCTAACAAGCTCAGCAGTCAGTTCAGAGCTGCAAAGCTCCTTGGATGAGAATTTTTAAGTCTCTAGAACCAAGTCCTGCTGTAGATTCAGCCCTCCCGGATGCAGGAATAGACTGAAGTTGAGTTGAGTTGAGGGGGTCCTTAAGACCCAGGTCCAGGCCAGGTTTGGGTCTCACTTGCATCAGATGACCTCGCACTACATCCTCCCGGCTCCATCTTGAACAAGGTCTCAGCACGGGAATTTATCGACAACCACATCAAGCCCAAACAGATGTAATAGTTTCATTTTGTGCTTTCAGAAAAGAGAAAGCTTTGGAACAAACCTGTGCTTCTTGTGAGAGCTGCAGCGGGGGCGCTCCACAAGTTCTTATTAAGTTCACGGCTGAGGCAGAAATTCATGTGATACAGCATGATGGTGTCAGACAGCGGGGCTGGTGCAGTACGTGTGGCACTGCTGGTTTCCCAGCTGCTGACGGTTGCAACCTCCTGACAGGACGGAAGACGTCAGTGGGGATGACAACAGCAAATGATCCTTCACACAGAGGAAGAACAGAGCAGAAGCGAAACCGTGATCTATCTCTCTCTTCTCTCGCTTTCGCTCTCCTCCCCTTCTCTCTCCAGCTTACGCTTCTCCTCATCCTTCCCCCTCGACAATCTAGGTCAGCCTGTCAGTGTAGCTGTGTTCCCTCCGTCCATCCATCCATCCCTCCATCCATCCAGACTACAACACCCACTGCACCTGTCAAACACACACTGATTAGTTTGGCATTGACACAGCACCTGTCAATCACTTTGCCTGCCTCTGCCTACTTGCCTGTCTGCCATTCAATCAGCACATGTATGAAGGAGTCCGGCTGAGAAATGTACTGTAAGCATCATCACCTTTAATCAGATCACTTCCTGTTTTTTTTTTGGTCATTTTGGAGAATTTCTAAGGAACACTGACATGAGACATTGAATCACTGGTCAGGAAACAAATTCATTTCCTCAGTTAACACAGATGTGTGGATGGCAACAAAAATGACATCAACTACATCTGAAATGTCAAATTATGGCTGCAGAAATACAGCTGATCCTCTTCAGAGTAGCTTCCACACAGCAGCCTCTGCAGCAGTATGAGGAGCTGCCATCTGTCAATCACAGCCACTGTAAGCCTTAAGAACACATTCATGGGTGGAGCTAGCGCAGTGTGTGGAGCGATAGGTTACAACAGCCAGAGGTTAAAAGCAAAGGCAAACTCGATTCATGATGGGAAATCAAAAAAGAAAAACAAAGCTGGGGGCACGCTCAGTGGTCCCCTCCAAAAGTATTGGAACAGTGAAGGCAATTGCTTTTTTGCTGCAGACTGAAAACATTTGGGTTTGACATCAAAAGATGAATTTGAGACAAGAGATCAACATGTCAGCTTTTATTGTTGAGAGACGGTGGAAAATCATTGACCATAGCCAGTACAGTCATTTTGAATGTCCTGAAGAAGAAAGGAGCCACTGGTGTACTAAGTCACAGAGGTCGAACGGGTGGACCAAGGAAAACAGCAGCAGCTGACGACAGAAACATTGTGAGAGCTGTAAGAAAAGACATTAAAACAACTGTTCCTGACATCAGCAACAACCCTCAGAGGGCAGGACTGAAGATACCACAATGTACTGTTCACAGAGACTTCAGGAACAAAAGTACAGAGGCTGCACCAGAAGATGCAAACCACTCATTAGCAAGAAGAACAGGAAGGCCAGGCTGGAATTTTCCCGAAAGTACAGAGACGAGCCTCAAAAAGTTTTATGGACTGATGAGACAAAGATGAACCTTCAGCAAAGTGATGGAAAGGCTGAAGTTTGGAGGAGGAAATGACCTGCTCACGGTCCAAAACATACAAGCTCATGTGTGAAAAACAGTGGTGGTAGTGTCATGGCTTGGGCTTGCATAGCTTCTTCAGGGACGGGCTCATTAATCTTCTACAGAAACATTTTTCTGCCAATTTAAAGAAAGACGCGACCAAACTGACTGGGAGATCCTTCATCATGCAGCAAGTTAATGACCCAAAACACACAAAGGAGTCCATCAGGAGCGAGAAGATAGTGCTATCTTCAAAGTTTTGCATCACATCCAGATGAAAATACCTGGAAGTAAAAGCTGAAATGTTGATCTCTTGTCTCATATTCATCTTTTGATGCCAAATGTTTTCAGTCTGCAGCAGAAATAAAGGAATTGGCCTCACTGTTCCAATACTTTTGAGTGGAGTGTAAGTCTGAAGTGGAATATAGATAGATAGATAGATAGATAGATAGATGAGTGAAATAGTGAAAAAATTCTGAAATAAGACTATAAAGAGCAAACTATACATAATAAAATATCAAAATAGCGAGCAGTAAAAAGATTATATACATAATAATAAAATAGCAAAATAGTAAACAGTAGTAATGAAAAGTATTGCACAAAAAAGAATATCTACAGCAAATGGCAGTGTGTAGAAAATAAAGTGTACCGTGACTGTAAGCATACACACAGTGAAAAAAGTGAAAATTTGTGAAATAGGACTATAAAGAACAAACTATACAGAATAAAATATCAAAATAGCAAGTAGTAAAAAATTAAATACATAATAATTAAAATATCAAAAGTAGCAAACAGTAGTAGTATAAAGTATTGTTTTTTATATGGTGTTATGATGTTAAAGTAACACACACAAACAGCTTACTTGTTGCTTCTTTTGTTATTCACCTTTTGGATGAGATTGCATTTAATAGAAATGGTGTTGACTTCCATTAAAAAACTGAAGTGTTTACAGGTTTGTGCAGTTTTTCTCAGACTTGTGAAATTGAAACAGAATTGAAATGTTGGAATGAAATGAGATGGTGTCTGATTTTTTTCAGTCATTGTAAGTTGAGTTTATCAAACTCAGTTTGTTCTTATTCCTCTTAAAGTTGTGGCAGACCTCACCACAAACTCTTCAACATTCTCAATGTGTTGTAATTTGAGGAGAGGTAAGGCAGATTCAGTAGACTGTAGCGTGTGGGTTATTCATCAGGGGAAATATGGAGTCAGATCAGTCTCACATTTAATGAATGCACACAGCAGGATCGACAAATGTATTTTGGGACTTATATATAAATGACTTTCTCCACATAAAGATTTCTCAATGCACACAAACATAGTTATTGTTGTATAACCTCTAAATAATAAGACTGACTAATTCTTCTGATGCACACACAAAAATGTCTTGTTTTAAAGGAGTAAAATGCAGTAGAAATACTCAAACATCCATATTTAAAAGTTATTTTCCTCAAAAAACACATTTGTTGTTGCATTTATATACAAACGGTTGAACGTGCATTCACAAAGTGCTGGACATGTGTGAAGTTTCCTGCGTTTCTGTGAGAGTGAGTGACGCAGCTGGAGTCACAAATGCATTTTCTTTCAAGGGAATGTATTATCTGTAGCCAATCAGATGGCTTCTTCCGTGGCAGCCAGTTCCATGTGTGTGGAAAGTGGAAGGAACAAATGAGAGTTTATTAGTCAGCCAAAGGGATCTTTTTACATTACGCCCAACTGGCCTGGCATGTTTTTCTCCAACGTGACTTACTGTAACTGCATTCAGTGTCCATCTAATCAACTTAATGTATGTTCAGGGTTTTATTTTATCTCTGTTTGCTTTTCAGGAAACAAGATGTTAGTCAGTCCCAGCGTGAGGTGTCAAGGTGTAGACTTAATGCATGATTTTCAGCCTTTCTCAGCTCTCAGCTTTCAGTATATCTGCGGTCGCAACTTCAGTGGAGAGTTCATTCCATCACTGTGGCTCAAGAACGCGGAAGAGCCTTGACGGAGATGAGCGACAACAAGATTGCAATGGCCGCAGGGGTTCGACCATGCAACTTCTAAGGATCACGGCTAACTTGGAGGTAGCTCATCCAGGTGCTTTTCACCCCCACCTGGGCTGCCTCCAGTGATGTTGCACACTGGGATTCAGGCTACCAAAAACATCAGGTCGTCAAGGTGTGCACAGTGCTGTCAGTGGCCATGAACAGGTCAAGGTGGCGGCGTCCATTTACTTACAGGAAAGCAAGCTTTCCACATTCTAGCAACCCGAAAATTGTTAATGGCTTATAACTGATCTATAAAGCATGAAAATAGTGAATGATTTATTTACCATTAATGAAGCACTCATGTACAATACTACACAACATGAACAAACAACAGGCAACCTGCAGTCCAGACACCTCAGTTCTAACTTCATTTATTTTAATAAAAAGCTGTATGCCGCCAATAATACGAATAAAAGCAAATGTGTTCATATGTAGGTGTGTGTGTGTGCGTGTGTGTGTGTGTGTGCGTGCCAGCAAGCTCTGCCTTGTGTGTATGAATGCCCTTGACTTATTTTGGACGGTGTTGGAAAATCTGTGTTGCCTATTGCTCATCAGGAACCATCTGTGGTGATAACAGATTCACAGTAGAACACACACACACACACACACACACACACACACACACACGTGCACACACGTGCACACACACACAAACACACAACACACACACACACACACACACACAAGCAAAAATTCTGAAAGATAAGCCCTCTACAGCTCTGCCCCTCCAAGGTCTTTTATTTTATTTCAAGTTTTTGTGAAGCGTTTTCCCACTCTGACATTTAAATGGTTTTGTGGCAGCAGGTAGCCTTTGCCAGGTGAGCAGGGGCAGATTTACTGTAGCGGTTTCGGGGGTCTAAGGCCAAGTGCCCACCAGATGCTGATTATTTGCAAACACTGTCCATTTTCCATGACTTTTCTGAGTCTGGGTCACGGTGGCAGAATCCTAAGCAGTGTAGCCCAGATGTCTCCCCAGCCACATTCTCCTCCTGCTCCTCCCAAGCCATCCCCGGGCCAGATGGGACATGTACTTCCAGCCCTGTCGTCTAGAAACTACCTTTACTGCATATACCACTAATTAGCAACAGCAAATGCATTCTGAAGGAAACCTAATGCACATCAAATTACATTTCCTATTAACATAATGAGGAAATGTTGTTAGCTAACATACCTGACAAGTCGCTAAAATGTTGACTCTGAATGTGTCAGTAAAATGCTCGCTGTGCATTGACAATGATTTTCATTTGTTGTCTGCTTTAAAAGGCAATCTTTCAACACACTATCCACTCACGGCGCAGACAGCATTATTCAACTTTTTTATGGTTATGTTTTGGCACTGACAGCCTTTGATTAATGTTATGGAAACATCATGGTGTATTTTGATCCAGAGAAAGTCAGCAGCACTCACAGTCTTTCTCCTAACCTGAACCGAGGTGCTTGTGTTGCCTAAACCGCTGTCAGCCCCTCGTACCTGTCATCGCGTTCTATTGGTCAGTACCCAAAGCTGATTGCTTGTGGTTGCTGTGGTTTCCGTACAGTTTTCATGGCAATCCATCCAATAGCTCGGTGACTTGGTGATCACCAAAGCCACCTGCACAAGTTCTCCAAATTAGAGGACAAAATACAGTTTCTGTCCATACCCTCTAGAAGAATACAGGAATGTACAACATCATCTGTCTGTGGTTAACAATCGTGGTCATGCTTTAATAAAAGTCAGCGCTGCCCATTGGCAGGAACTACAAAACAGTGGTCTCCCTGTTTAAATCCTGGTCATGATTTAAAAAAGAAGGATGCTGAGCGATGCTCGAAAATGGGGAGATGAAAGCAGTCTCCTGTGGTGAAGTCCATTGTTTTGTTGACGCATCCATCCACCCCGACCTTCACCCCTTGCAGACTTTGTTGCTTTATAGCAACGTCACCTGACTTCCTCCTTTTCTTCTGTCATAATTACAACAGTCACTGGAGGGCTTCAGCATTTGAATGTGATGGCCACTGGCTGGAATAGTTGATGCTGTCGTTCTCTTGAGAGGACAGACCGACCGACACTGACATGTTGGCCATGCCATTGAGCCATGACTCCAAATATGAAGAGATATGTGCTGTTTGTAATTCTAAGTGTGATGCTGACACTCGTGAAAAACACACTTTTACTTTCGTGGTAGAACAGTTGTACTATTTTTTACAAAAATGATTCCCTCCTCTGTCTCTTCCAACTTTTGGAGCAAACATTTTGACACCCAGCCCCGCACAGATCCACTGTCAATGCCAGCCTGCGGATTCTTGCAGCTCCTGATATTTGCCTAAAGGCAAAGATCATGTTCGCTGATGTTCATCTGCCTAAGGCAGTAGAATAATATATTAGTTACAGAGGTTCAAATCTCCCTTTACAGCTTCTTTAGTGCCTAGTGGCTAAGCTCAGCGAGTGGAGCTCAGTTAAATCTCCATCTCCCTCTGGTTTGGAGGAAAGCTTCCAAGCAGCTTCCAGGTCAGTCTGCTGACCAGGAAAAAGAGGGCATGACTGGTGGTGTGGAGGGCTAACCCCCTGTGTGTGACCACCAGGTGTTGGCAGTAGTGCCTCGGAATCCTCTGACTTTTTCCTTTAAATATGAGCCGTTTACCAACAATAAATATATAAATCCCACTGCACCCTATTAGATGAATAAGTAGCCACTCATATGTGTTACCTTCATCTATTTAAATACTTCAGATAGCTGCAGGCTCGACAGCCATGATCCGGAACATAGCTCATTGCTTTTTACATTTTTCAAGCTCCGTCACTCACTGTTCTGTTTTTGAAACCACAAACCACAGATATATAAAAGCAGCAATAGCATGTGAAACGCAGAAGTTTCTCCAGATGAGAGATGTTCAGAGTTGTGCCTCAGTCAAAGCACGTCTTCTGGCCTCTGCCACAGAGGAGTGTCCCTGAATGGCTGCCTAACATAAGGGGGAAACCACTGCTGTTTAGCCTTGTTTGTGCTCAATGCAGGGTCCCCTGCACAAGGGCGCACGCCGCATGATGCAGTGCAAGTGATGTCGTCACGCCTCTTGGATTGCAGTCTGTGGTCATGCGGTCAGTTTGAAGGCGGACTGACTGAACAGGTAAGGATTTACAAAAATCTGCATGGCCCTTCAAGAGAGCACAGGAACAGTCCAATAGCATTAAATTGATGGAAAGAAATAGCCATCCCACTGAGAGAGGAAGCGGCATCATGTGTGAAGGTGTGGAGGAACTTGAAAACCAAAAACAGGACTCATGGAAAGAGTGGTGACCCAGCCCGACCATTCTGTTGGAGCCAGGATGGCTGTTGCAGATCATCAGACATCGAGAGGCAGACAGCGATTTCAACTGGGAGGTAAGCTGGAGTAATTACTAAACACACAAAAGCAATGTTTGGTGGTACATCTGTGTGTACCGCTAATGAAGCCTACTTTCCTCTGCTTGTTGTAATTTTGTGTGTCTATAACATATTTGTAGACAGACACCACACAACAAAATGGGAAAATGACTATATAACAACTCTTTCTAACAACAAGCTATGTTTGTGGAACAAGTGAAGCTGTGTCCTAATCCCATACTACAGCTACTGTTGCATTATCATCTTCTTCATGAAAGGAGGAGAGGATGAGGCTCAACACTTAAGTCTAAAAGACACCAAGAAAGATCTGCACCCTAGATGCCACACAAGGCCTGGGCACCATCATGGCACTCCATCACCATGCTCACCATCACTTCCTGTGCCACACTATGCTACCTGTCATGCACCAGTTCAAAAAAAGACAGGCACAGCAGAATGTCACTGTCTAGACTGGTGCACTGATGCAGGAGGACAGTGGGGACTTGCTGCAGCCTCGGTCTAAATGAAAAGTACTTGCATTCACAATGTTTGCGTATGTGTGCGGCATCAGGAAGTATGTCTTCAGACTGTCTCAAACTGCAACTGCAACCTGCGCTGCCCTCGTAGTTGTCGTCTCTGGCAACCAGGCTCCTCCATTCGCCTGGCAGAAAGTCCCCTGACACTGCTGTCCCATCAACAAATGTAGGTGGCTGTCTGAGAGGCTGCCGCATCAGTGTAGGCAACATGTTATATAGGGCAATACAGGCTTTTACTACATCTACAGTCCTCTCAGGGTGCAATGTTGCCGAAAATTCTCCTAAATTCACTATAAGTGAATTAAGTGTTATGCAGGGTATAGTGAATGTGTTGATGTCAGTGTACAATTCATGGATTACCTGCACAGGGCCGCTGGAGGTGTAAATCATAAATCATACAGTATATTTGAAAGGAACAGCAGGCTCTTCCTGCTTCTTCAATAAATAGTAGCACTGTTTCACTACCATAAGCTGGTATTATTTATTATGTATTAGCAAAGGTTTACATCAGATGACCACAAGCTGCTGTATGATCAGCACGTCCTCATAATACAGCTGAGGGAGCCCAGATGTGATTCAGGCTATTGTGTGGATGGAGAGGGAAAAGGGTGGGGTTAGAAATGAGCATTCATGCCTCACAAATCATCTTTTCCAGGCCTCACACAGTCAAACAGTCACAGGTAATAATGCAAATATGCTTTCCCCCAGCTTCTCCGCAGCCTCCTCGCTGCATTAATATTTTCTTTTGCAAACAACTCTCACCTCCTGTGAAAAGCTGAGCCTTTCCAAATGTGTTAATGCCAGTTAGTTCAGATTCAGCACAGGACAAGAATGGGAAAACTGCTGATGCAGTCAAGGGCTTCCACTCGGGAGACTAAAATTAAAATGAATTTTTAAAGGAAGATTATGAAACTGAAGAAACCGCTGGTGTCTGGGTAAAACGCTCTTATGTAAAAATCCAGCTGTTTGTTCATTTTCAACACAAAAAAGAGCAGGAACAGAGACGATCCTGTCTCATATCCTTGGATTACATTCACAGTGAAATCATGATTAAGTGCCAATATACGGTCGCTAAAGCAGAAGTAGTGTTCCCATAGAGGAAGAAAGTAAAGGCCAGAATTTCAAACAGCAAAATTTCATGTTTCAACATGTTGCCGCAAAATAAATCCACTTCAATGAAATCACCGAAAAGAATTTGTGCCATTAACCAATTGCAAACAATGTTGATAGTGCTGACCTTTGAGGGAACGAGAGCCTGAGTCTAACAGAGGAAGCTATCATAGCTAATTAGCCTGTTCCTGGCTTGCTGGTG